>NC_042305.1:15580706-15950081 GCF_901000725.2 Takifugu rubripes | reverse complement strand
TGAATGTACAGTTTCCCTGAGTGGGTGAAACTGTACATTTCACCCACTCAGGGACAGGTAATAACAAACGGGTAATAAAGCTTCGCATTTGAAAGTGCGCTACTTAAGCTGTTCCTTAAGCTAATCTTTTTCACCAGCTGCTACAGAGAAATAATCACACAGCCTGCTCAGTGTGATCAATATGACCTATGAAAAGCATCTTTCATATTAGCAGACTTAAGATTCCTCAATACATCATCAAAATTGGGTTTATTGATTTGTGGGGTGGAATGGGGGGGGGGGGGGGGGCATTTCCTGTGAAGCTGCGATAAGGACGTCACCTCTGTCTTATCAGTCATCTCAGCAGTGTGACCAGGAACCCAGAAGACTGATAAGATAAACCTAGGGAGTGCGGAAGGATGGATGCATCTGTACCTGTCCTCTCTGGAAGATTGGCAGGGAGAACTGTCCAGGTCTGACCTCTGATAGCGCCGTTTGTGTCTGGAGTGGGTCCGGGAGCTGAGGGACGCGGTTAGAAGAGCAGAAGAGGAGATAAAGTTTCTGCTAATTTTGCTAACGATTGGTACCCAATTATCTGTAACATTAGTGAGTAACATTAACGCTGTTTTGTTGTTGGTACTGCACTGCTTAATAGAGCATCACGATGGCAGCGCTTTGCTCCCCGTGTCTTTATAGAGCTGTTAGCTGATGGGAGTTTGCCAGCTTGGTTGTTGGAGGGTGTGACAGTTTAAATTTAGCTGCTTTATTGGCGTAAAAAAACCAATCCTGCAACATCCAAATGTTTTACTTTTAAAATGACTGGAGCTATTGTCAGAGTGTGCCTCAATATAAAATACATTCTGTGAGTACATAACTGATACAGGTGCTCTTCAAACATACTTTATTTCAACAGACTGCCTACTAAAGAGAGGAGCTACTTTATTCGGTAGCTTGGAAACATTAGCAGTAGATGTAGTACCTTTCTTGAGTCAGTAGCATGATAAATATTCCACAAAACTGCTGAGTACTTTTAATAGCTCAGTACTTTTAATAGCTCCATACTTTGGCTTTTCTAATTTGGACCAGGAAAGAGGTCATTTTCAATGTGCCGGGAATCACTCTATGCAGACGATACTCAGGACTATTTGTTAAACACTGAAAAAGTTATGTACCTGCCAATAATGAAGTCTTTGACAAGGAGTCTCCCATTTCATTTGTTTGATATATGGTCAAGATTCATAAACATCGCCGTGATAATTAATTTCTAATCTTTCATAGCATTTAAAGAGTATAAACATCTCATCCTTGGATGTAGCTGATGCCAGTATAAAAGACAGCGAGAGCTAAATAACGGCAAGAATGAAACAGTGAGAATTCTAGTCTCTGGTAGACGGTAGATGGCATGAACTTCGTAAAGGTTTATTATCCATCCATCCATCCATCCATCCATCCATCCATCCTTCCATCCATCCAGGAGACAGGATGGTGTGGGAGTGGTTGAGTACATCGCTCTGATGCAGGCATCTCAGACTGACCTTTTCTTGTGCTTGCGCTCTTCCTTCCTCTTGCGTTTTAGACTTGAGGAGCTGGTGGGATGAAAGGGAACAGAAGGGTGAGCGAGGGGGCACAGAGAGCCTTTTTATAGAAATACGAGACAGAAAAGAAATGAAGAAACTGGAAGAGAACCCAAAAATCAAACCTGCTGCAATATTTGGAATGACATGAAGTACAAACCTGTGCTTTGACTTTTTGGAGGTATACCTGGAGGAATTTAGAAAAAAAAGAGTTACTTAAATGTCATGCTCTTAATTCCCAACTTGGGAGGAAACTGCAGATACCTATGACGTTTGCTTTTCTTGGAGCGCTTCTTCTTCTTCTTCTTTTTCTTCCTTGGGGGCGACAGGCTGTGAGAAGGAGACCTGGTGGGATAGAACAAACTTTATTTACACGTTCTTTACACATTTTCACATATATGTTTAGGCAAAAACTAACCGTTTCCTCTTCCTCTCAGACTTTCTCTTCTTCCTCCTTTTGGGTCGAGGGGAGACTTCTTCATCTAAGGAGGGACTGAAAGCAGAAGGCGCATCTCTGATTCAGCTGATTTCTTTTTCTTGGCATAAAACAGTTTTCCCCAGATCCATGTATTTTTAGATCGACTCGGAGTGATTTTTTTTGAGGGAAAACTTCATTTCAACCAGTTTTCTATGTTGTTGACACTTTTCTTCAGTTTGAGAGCCAAGTCTCGGCTGATAAACAACCCCAACTGAAGAGCTGGGGCAGAATCCACATGAGTCACCACCGAATAACTGCATTCTGACTGATCCTGACACACAACCACAAATGTCCCATATGAGATGTTCCCTTCAGAACAGTCCAGACCTCAACGAAGCACAGTTAGCTCAAAAGAAAAGTCTCCGCCACTTTTACTAAAAGGTTTTCAGCAGTTTTATTTGCTGTGGTTCGTGTGCATGCAGCTTGTAATTCCATTCGTTTGTCCATTTCGTGGTGCAACTTTTGGGTAGAATGAATGCGTCTGTCTTCCTCTGCTGACCAGGTTGATTGTTCTTCCACTGCCAACGTGTCGTCTGTCTGATGTGCAAGAGGAGACGAAGGCCTTTAAAGCACCATGAGCTGACTGAATGAGCCGCTCAAGTGCAGGCAGGAATTCACAAGAGGCACAGAGGTGACGGTGAACGAGCGAGCGAGTGAGCGCGTGGGCTGACGCACGGCAGAGTGGCAGCAAGGACAAATGTGGGGTTTGATTGGTTTCGTGAAAGGTCGTCTGGTGAAGGTTCAGTTGGAGATGGTTGGATTTAAGCATTTGCATAATGCTACAAAGCTGAACGGTGCTGGAGACGTTTAATCAGCGACCAAAGAGGCAGTCTGGTCCCATACAATGTTGAAACGGAGGAAAAAGGTGAAACATTTTTAATATATGCAAGGAAATGAAACGTCAGGAAGAAGTAGATGTGCAGTATTTATTCAGCAATGAAAACAAATGTACAACATGCCGCCATTCGCTGTGTAGCAATTCAGCTCTGAGCTAAATGTTTAAACTGTATGCAAAGTTGTACAATTGGTGTTTGAAATGTTGCATATTGATACAGAGACAGAGATCTGAAGGGATCAGGACAGTGACAAACAGCGACCCCTCCTTCCCCCACTTTGATCTTTGCAACCCCAGGACTCTGGAGGCCGTCGGCCAGACTTTGCAGATGCAGAACTGTCTCCTGATTATAAATGACCTGGCTTTGTGCAGTCTGGGCACATTAGGAACTGGGAAGCATTAAGGCTGATTAGGCAGGGTGAAGCTAAACGCTCACTACTACTAATGAGAACTCTTTGCCACATTAAGGCCTCAACAGCGCGTCGCTGTGCATGGCTGAAAAGTTCTGGGAAAGGCTCCGGATGCTCCACTGCTCAACACCTGCTAACAGGTGATGAATGAGGGCTTCAAAGCCGGCTGTGACATTTCTTACTTTGGCCTAGAGGACAGATGCATCTACGGTATACACCTGATCTGACTCATGACACATTTTTGAGAAGTTGCTGCATTTATTTTATCATAAAGCATTAAAATTCTGCAGGATGATGATGTAAGAACATATTTAAATGAGAGAAGTTTTCCAAACATTAGAAAGACTGATAAAAATTAACTTTATGATGTCAAAAAATTGTAAACATGGGCATAGGGCCACTGCTATTTATCGAAGGAAAGGAGAAATCAATGCGTTGGGATTGATTTTCATATTATCTGAACTGAGATTTTGGCTGGTTGTGAGTCGGTGCAGCACCTGAGGACAACCGTGCATTTGCTTTCCTTCCTAGCAAACAGAGAGAGTTTCCTCAAGTGAGGTGAGGAAAATGAGAGAGCAGTCGACTGGCTGCTGTTCCAGGAATGTGATTGTGCCAAACAATGGCAAAATAAAAGGATTTGGCACATCTGCGCGGAATATTCTCAATGCCAAATGCAGAGAAAGAAGCAACACCACAGAAAAAAACACATTATCTTTAATAGCTATGTTTAATCACTCGTCTGTCACAGGACCTGAGCTGGATTTAATCAGGTCTAAACAGGTTATCTGAGGTTTTTGCTCCGCTACCTTATTCTTCTGAACCAGGTTTGTAACAATGGCAACTTCCTGACTGAGAGTAGAGTTCTAATTAACGCTGGGCCGCTGCCAGCCAATTAGAGAGATAACTATCCAAAGAACGAATGCCTTCCTCAAGAGAGAAGACGCTTTACACAGAGAGTAACTTTAGCTGTAATTGGAACAACCATCACAGCCTCAATCAGCCACTTTCAGCCACTTTCCTTTCATGTAATATTAGCTTATAGCTGAGACTAACGGGAGCCCACCTTTCATCATTGTAAAGACCAGTGATTCATGGCAAATATGGAGCATCGGGACCCTTAAATACAAATAAACACCAAATACTTGGGGTCAAGGTCAACCAAGAGTTGCTAAATTTGACAAACAAATTGCCCCAATGCGGACGAAGGCTTGCGAAATGTGTCACATCAGTAACTTTGTAACTTAAGTACAGAGTATGCTGCCAAAAAAGAGCCGTCACTTCCAAAGGCCACATCATTTTTGGATTTTCACGCAGACTTAAAGAATAAAAGGACTGTCAGACGCCGTGCTGCTCCGACACTTGAAACCAGAATGACTAAAGTTCAGAGGAGCCTTTCCCCATCGTCCAACACGCCTCAGCCTATTTTACATATCGCTGCATGTGTTCCTGCGACGTGACTGCAGACGCTTTGAAGGCGTCAACTTAATTACGACATTCCCCCCCCCCCCAAAAAAAGAATAGATTTTTTTCACCTCGGAATAAGAAGCCTGAAAATGATTCTGGGTGTGAGGAGCGTTGGGGAATTTTAGTTTCCGAAGTGTTTGCTGAAAAGATCAGAGTAGCTCAGTGGATTTTCCTCACGTCTGAGCGACCTGATAAGAGCGTTTTCAGAATATTGAGATCAGCTCCCTTCCCACTTTGAGTCTGGGGCCCCGCAGGAGCTCTGTTGTGCTTTATCACAACCATTTAAATTAAAACCACTTCAATCTAGCAAAGCAGCTCCTGAAACCAAAAGAAGCTGTGTGGCGACTGATTGTGGCGACACGGGGACAAATTTACCTCCTGGCCCTGCGATGGCGCTTGCGTCCTTTTCCTTTAATACAGCCGTTTCTTCCTTTGGTGTCCACCTTTCCATCCGTGCTTGTCTCATCTCTCTTGAGTGACTGGCAGGCTGTCGTCTCCAAGCTGTGGACAAGCAGAAAGAAGCGTGCAAGCGTCAGTTTGTGTGTCTGAGAACTTGAACACGTGACTCCGGTTGTTAAGGGAGTTGTTCGGGAGGCTCCGGTAGCCTTCTTTTTTCTTCCATTTCTCTCTTCACAAAGAAAGGAAGGTCAGATTTTTCATCGAGGGATTGACTTTTCTGTGAATGATCACTCCGGCTGGCCTTTTTGTTCCAGACATTTAAAAACACAGATTTCAAAGCAAAAACACAACCCTCTGCTGTGCAGATTTGAAATGAGAGCAGATTATTTTGGGGTTTAAATCAAGCGTTTCACTTCCACCTGAGCCGCCAAACATCCGCAGAACGAATGACTAAACAAGCCAGGCGATTTGACGCGAGCCCGCCTTTAAATCCGGGCGCATTATCGCGCGTTAGTCACGGGAGATTGAATGTAATTACACATTCTCCTGTGCTTCAAGTGGCTCCCGTCTGATTGTAACGAGGAGATAATCAGGCCCGGAGATTAGGTCGTCAACGCCTCCTCCTCTCCGCTTCCACCAGTGAAAAACAAGCCAGAGCCGTCACTTCCCATCTTCCTCACCTTTGTTTTTCTCTGCTCCTCGGCAGAAGATGTGGCGCCCTCGGCAGGGAACTAATGATGTTAAACAGCAAACTAGGTGCTTCAACATGACCGAGTGTTTGAGAGGTGATGGGCTGATGAAGTCAGCTGCTGCGGGGTGTGATGAGAGGGGCTAATGACACAGGAACCCACACCTATAACCTGGACTTAGCTAATAAATGCCTGTGCCTGATAATGTTGCTTAAAGTCTCTTTTTATTTAAATCGTGCAACTTTATTATAATACCATAGCACTATTCTTAGCGCTGGCATTGTAGAGAGAGACAGGCCTTACTTTATATGACCTTGCAAGATGCCCGTCCTAATTTACACATGTTGACAAATGCATCATCCATCTTCTAATGATGACACAGGACAACAAAACACTGTTTACATATTGACAGGCCTGCACGGAAGATAGCCCATTTTCTCCTGAGCTATTTGTTGCTTGTCTGTTATTTGCTGTCAATATGAAATTTTAAAAAAGCTCATTCTCCTGATTGGCACCTTAAGTTGTGGCTCAACACCCTGTAAACATCTAGATTTATGTGTCAAACAGCTTTCAAGTTTGAACTGCTGTCGGCCTAGATATAATAGTTTCTCAAGCTCTTTACTATAAAACAAATCAGTAACATAAAAATGGTGTCTTAACCCTCCAAATACCCTTTGTTGTTGTGACAACCAGCAACAACGAGCAAGATGTCCTCACTGTGCAGGTTTTGTATCTAGGTCCTCACTATGTAACATGAACAAGAACGCACACACACACTTTAATCTATATTTTCAGTATATTCTTGACTAGGCAGCAGTCGGGGGACGATCCAAAGCACCCGCTAGTAAACTGCTTTAAAATGACGCTGCGCTGCTGTACCAAGAGGATTATTGTAAGCAGTCGATGGTGAAAATTTACGTGGACGCTGATCCTTGGAAATCCTGACGAGAGTGGTTTACTATAAAACAGGTATAATCGAGTCATATTTTGAGATCAGTTCCAACGTAATCCCAGCTGCATTGTGGGAAGGCTCTGTCAGTGCACGGCAGCACAGGTGGGGGCTTTTTCTCCCCTCCTTCCGGTGCTTGTGTCAGACCGCCGCGTGCTTTTGCCGGTGATCTGTTTGGACCACGCCGTGACTGGCTCTTGGAGCTGTTGACCCCTGTCAGACACCTCCGCTCTTCACCCCACATGGATGCTAACAAATACTGACGTGGAGCGCTCTGAAGAGAGATTCTGCAAAGCGTGACGGAAGGATATCCACCACTGAATTATATATCATAGTGATAACTTCATTTTTGTGCAATATTGTCTTCATCTGCATGTTTAGGTTGGCTTCACTTGTAGTCTCACCCCTTTTCTTCCCCTCGTCACTGTCTGAAGCCGTCCCTCCCATCTCCTGGTGCCACGTTAGCAAAAACTGCAATAGACAACAGCGGTTTGGAGAAGCAAAGGCAGTGGAGAAGCCACCCATCCTCACTCAGCATCCTCGCTGTGGGCACTTGAGCAAGGCGTTTGGCTCATGTGGCACCGTGGCTGCAGTCTCGGCCGCTTAATAGTCAGTCAGACATGTTGGTTTGACGCATCCATACAGGATACGTCACACAATCAGTAGGTTTATTTATGCATTAAAATCGAGTGAGAGTGCAACGGTGAGATAAACCCTGCCGAAAGAGGATCACTTTTTTTTTGGGCCGCGGACGATTTGCTATGTAAAACGGAGATAAACTGCCGCAACATGTGCCAGGACGACGGCGCGCTGACTGCCAGGTGCCTCTCACAACACCGGCTCGCTGTCGGGGGGCCCCGCCGGTGCCGCGCAGGTGTGCGGGATGCGCCTGGCAGCCGTTTGGCAAATAGCAAAACAGCGCTGCGTGCGTCCCTTTTTAGCATTTTAAATTTTTCAAATTCACAGCAGCGATAAACACGGCTCGCACTCGCAGCTGCCGCAATTACAAGTTTTCATCCGCAGTGTGCTCATCCAACTGTTCCAAATTAACCCAAGTGCTTAATTTCTTGCAGGTAGAGATGCGGCTGAAAACCGCGACACTTTCCCTCTCAGTCAGATCCTGATACGGAACAAGATTATTGTGTTGAGCTGAAACGACTGTAACGTTTTTCTCGCCGGTCAGACGCCTGCTGCCACACGTTGGTGTACGACGTTTAGCTATTGTGTGTTGCAGCCTTCAGAATTCTAGTCGCCGTCCTGCTGAATGCCCACACCAGCTCACACATCTGATGGAGCCAGCGAATAACAAACAAGAAGCGAAGGAATCAATAGATCTGACCCTGAAGGAAAAAAACAAGGCAATCGATGCCTGGTGTCACGTTTTAGGGCACGTGACCCCAGTGGAAATCATTTTCTTCTATTGTTGTTGTCTAATGAGTGTTGGCAATATTAAAATCTTGTCTGCATCCATTAGGAGTCACACAATACAAGACTTTTTATGTGCTCGTATGCTAATGGATTAGCATAATTAAAGGACTGATGACATTTAAGATAATTGGAGAGAGAAAGACTTGATCTACTACCGCAATTACAGCGCAAATATGGGCATCTGGAGCTCAAGTGAGCGCCGTTAAAGTGGCTTTCCGAGCGGGTCCGAGAGCAGATCTGTCATCTCTGAAAGGAAGAAGGCAAAAAAAATTACCCCAACGTGAAACGATCAAGCACACGTCTGATGAGGCTGGTGCGTGAGCCGTTTAAGGCCTCTTCAGGGAACAGCGGCGAGTTTGGAGGAACTTTCTTAATTTCCTGAAAACGGTCTTGCGCTCACGCAGTCTGGATCAGTTAAAGCAGAAAAACAAACTTTGATATTAAAGCTTTCGTGTTGAGATGGAATTCTTCAAACAAGGAGGTAATTAAGGGGGTGGAGGTAATTAAAGTTATATTCCAGTCCAATAAAGTGATTAACACAGTGGCTACTCAGCAAGAAGGTTTCAGGATTGATTCCTTTCCTTTCAGGTGACCTGGCCAGGGTGTATTCCTGCCTCTACACCTGGGATTCTTCCTCATTTACCTCATTATGGTTATAGAGTTCCTGCCCCCCCCCTTCCCTCCTCTCGCTGCATGATGGGAGAAACGACCGGAACGAGTTAATGGCCGTTCGGCCCCAGTTAGGATGTATCGTGGCTCCGGGCGAGTTTGCGTCTTTGATAGGTTTTCCTTAAAGTTAACGTCCAACATCATCTCTCACGGCACATTAGGCTTGAATAATGTAAAATAATAAACGATGCCGTTTCTTTTTTACTTCCACAAATTTCGTCTGTCGAAGAATTCCCTTAAACTTCGCCTGAGCATTTCAATTTAATGTTAGCAGTTCTGCTCCACATCAGCTGAAAGACGAATGATCCAGATATTAGCCTACAAAGACAACAACAAATAGATATTTTTAAATGTGTTAAGGACCACTGATGTTCTCCCCAACACGCAGGAGAAGTGAACTGATGACCACTCTTGCTCTGTGCCCGCAGCAAAGCTTTCAGGTTTAGTTTTTTTGCACTAACAGTGACCTCTGGTGGCGATCTGCTGTTCTGGCAGATGGTAACGCATCACTCCTGTGGCTGCCGATCTATCTTGGTTAACGATTTAGCTGTATTAAAGGGCCTTTAACACACTCCTTGATTGTGATGAATTTAGATTTCCACTGTTAAAGCTCTGTCCAGAATCAGGACCACACTGACCTTTGCCCTCCCAGCAAGGAGTGACGAGGTTGGTTCACTCGAGTCACAAAGAGTCATTAAAATCCGACTTACCACTCGGTGACCAAACATCAGTCAACAACACACATGTTTATCTAGGAACTGTCTCCGGGGGCAACCAAAACTGTCAAAGGTCACCACCGTGGCTTCCACTCACGTCCACAGCGCCAATCACAAATGAGGTAATCAAAATGTCGGAATCGTTGAAGCGTCCCGTTAGCAGAGGCCGTTTGGACCAGGCTGGGATCGATACAGGAGGCAGCACCTGCGGATTTGGTCAGAAGACTTATTGATTTGAGCCAAATGTAGCGTGACAGGAGGGCGATGGTTTAAAGCCAGATTACTGCCCCAGTTTGAGCCTCCTTTCATCTACAGAAGGAAAGAAAGACAGATTTTCCAGACAATTCCTCAAAAGACTTTTGCATGTAAAAGCAGGATGGACTCCTTTGGAAGTTACTTTACAAGGCATTGAATTCTAACCTTGAGGTTTTTTCCCCCCCCTCATTCACCGGAGCCGCTCATGCTGCACTTCAGCATGAGCCAGTTCAGCCGGAGCTCGCAAGACGGAATGCTGAATAATGTCACGCGTTGAGCGACAGCTTTATCCAGCGGGCCGGCGCCGCTGCTGCTCCAGGTGCGATTTGAAAATGTCATCAGCTCAGCCTGTGTGTGTCAACTGTTTCTGCCCGCCCGCATTTCTACCTGCGCCGGCTGAGGGCGGCGGCGGCGGCGCAGCGCTAATTTGAGTCTGGAGCCTGAGGAGAAACGTGCTAGCGTTCCAAGTGTCAGCTGCTTACAGGGTTTATGATGCCGACGCAGAGAAACCAGCTGCAGTTCAGGTCCGGTGTCAGAAAGACGGGATTTTCACATGGACTGCACAGCAGAGCTAGCGTGGCTCCAGATTAGCCTCTTCACCTACTGGAAATGCAAACACTGCTGATGTCACCATCAGGACGGTAACTATCATCATCATGGTCAAAGGCATCAAAGCTCTTTCGGAGGCTTCCAAACTGAGTTTCTCCTCCACACAAGCTTAAATATGCATCACTGACTTGCCTCCAAATCAAGTTAGAAGAGATTAGAGGCTTCGTTGTGCAGAGGCAGAGTGAGGGAGGCAGTCAGAGTTTGCTTTAATTAGCTACCTGTGCGACGCCGCTTCCTCCCGCACGAAGGAGATTACCGGAGAGTCCTCGGCAAACGCTGCCGTATGTGCGAGGCTGCGAGCAGCAATCACAGCGTAGCCTGTGTTTAATTAGATCAAAGCGAGGAAGCAGAGGAGGCCGGAGGAAGGTGGCCCAGGGTGGACGGACGAAGGTGTGCAGCTGGTGCAGGAGCCAGGTCCACAACCCGGATTCTCTGTCTCCAGGGGGCAGAAAGAGGATTGTCGTGAGCCGCTACAGAGTTGGCAGCGCACCTCTCTGAATTAATCGAGAGGCACAGAAAATATAACTGCCGTTTGGCTGAAACTCTACGGCCCAATTAGGCGGGAAAGTAACATTTCCCAGCCGCTGCAACGAAAACCGCAAGACGCGGAAGCTAATTTGGGACCATCCATGACAGGCCGCAGCCAGAACTTTCAGGTTCTGTCAGGGATGGGTTTTCCACCCTGCTCAGGTCTCCAATTATCCACCATCAACATTCTCTTAGACGCTCCGTGGGAATCATTCCCTGCAATCATTTTGGAGTTGCTGTCTGGATGCGCAGGCCTCCGCGTGCATCCTGATTCCAGCTTCTCTCTGTTTCAACCTGTCCGGCATTAATGAGAAGCCCTAACTCATCAGTAAACACACCGGGCCTGTGGATGGTCGCCACTGGCACCAGGAGGCTGAATGGACCAAGCAAAACCTCCAGCATAAAAGGACGGAAAGATCTTGATATTCTCCGGTAATTATGCCTCCAAATAGAACCTCAGTGACAAGGTGTCACTGGTGTCCTCTGCTGTTTTCTCCCTCGGTGGTTAACGATGCCGTGTCTTCTCTCGTTAAATAGTCTCAGGAGAGAAAATGTCTAAATAAAGACACTACCTCTGCGTTTATATCCCAGCTGTTGAAATGTGAAAATGGGCATTTAAAGTTGTTTTTATGGCTTTGCTAATCAATGTGGTCGTGCATCTGGTAAGCTAAGCTCAGGTGCGGCACGCGACAGATGGAGGCGCCGATCTCCTGCGCCAGTTCAAGCGCTAACATCGGCTAAGTGCGTCCTCCTGCCAGCTAATTCCCGACCGCGCTCACGAGCTTCTGCCGGGCCCGCGGGCGCCCTTCGCCTCAGCTCCCGTGCTGCTTTAACCTTCTGTCTCTGTCGACTTGAGTCTCGTCCGATGAGACAAGTCTTTTTTCTCCTCTTTTTCACACACTAGCTGTCTGCGGGGCATCAGAGTCAAGACCTCCTCCCACGTTAGCATCCAAACACTGCTTGTGGATGCAGACACGGATGCGAACTGTTATTTTTCTGGATGCCTCCTTCTTCTCTGCTCACCAGCCTGAGCAGTCATGTATATTTGAAGCTGACGTCTGCTCCTCCACGGCAGTTTTAAATCGTGTCTGTATCGCTCCCTGTGTTCGTGACTGATGAGAACAGCGTGCACACACTCTGTGCAGTATAATACCACTGCGGCTCTTTAGCACGACTTCATTAGCTGTGCTGCCCGACGTTCCTATTTAAAGTAATCATTTAAAAATGGAGCAATCAGGACACCTGCTGACTTCCCCGCTCTTCCGCCCACCTCTCCTCCATCGATGCTAATCAGTGTGGGCGCCGCCACATGACTGATAGACTTGATCTGATTAAGAGACTGTTTTTGTTAACCTTTGGAAGCAAGACGGAGCATGCGGCATAATGTGTGGGATTACAAAATCCAAGCATCCTCTCATGTGCTGTTGCTATATTTCTGCAAGTAAACAGCTAAGATGTCAAAGTCGCGGGTCAAGACCTCAGTGTTTTCTGTTCTATCCAGCCCAACTTAAAAATCCCCAGTGACACAGCCCATTTCACAAAGCTGCACCCTGACAAAGGGGGGTAAAGCTCCAGCTGGAGGCGAGGGGAAGAATCAAGCATAGAAGGCATAGAAATATAAAGACATCTTCATGGTGAATCTCACAGAGAAACTCAACACTTATGACATGTTTATATGAAAAACGACAGCACACCCACACACACACACACACACACACACACACACACACACACAATGGATTCGGCCCACCTTGGTACACATAATTAACATTTCCCTACCAGGGAAGCGCTGATCAATGATGGAGTGACCTTCTCCTCTGCGCGAACCTCCTTTAAAGTCAGATAATAAATTGGTCGGACGCGCCCGTCTGCGTTATTTACAGGCCCATCTGAGGGAGTCATTACACTTTTTTAACGGAGAGGAGGTCCATTCAATTTGCCAGCGGCCCGGTAAGGAGTTGTGCATGGATGTATGGTGAGGGGCTCAAGGGCAAGTGAATTATTCTATTATCACTGAGGTGTGGGCAGGTGGAGCTGCCAGGATTTATTTAGCTACGCGACCAGCTAGAAAAATGCTCATTTCCTCACGTGTTCATTGTCTTTTTTAACACTAACTCCTTTCATGCAGTTATTTAATTATTATAGAATAGTTCTTTCTCCTTTTGACATAAATTCACCCACCGTTCTTCACTTAATTGCATGTTTCTTTGAAAGTCGTGAGACGAAAAAAACAGGGTGTGTTTGAAAAGCTTAAGCTTTTTCACATGTCAATTCGTTAATTAAGGAGCGTCTTAATGTCCTTTGATGAGGATCATCCGGTCAAAGGTAATGCTGGAACTGGGTTTTACCACACAGCGAAGAGTTTCCTGCGCCAACATTAATTCCTTCTCTTTAGTTTGAACCATGTTCACCTCAACGCACCACTTAAACTGCTGCCTAAAATGCTCAGAAGCGCCCAAATTTTAACCTGGATACTAAAGCAAGAGGCTAGCTAGCTTAGCATGCAGTCACAATCAGAAGGGCTAGTGTTTAAATGGCCCTCTTCTGGTTGTGTCTGCATTATTTGGCGTAATTAAAAGCTGCCGACCAACGGACGGCCGCAGGCCTCCTCTTTGCTTCCTGAGTTCCGCCGGCCTTCAGCTGAGAAGCACCTGATTCAGCTGCTGTGTTTTCTCTTTTCATTCACTTCCTGCCCCCCCCCCCAAAGAAAACAAGACAGATGTGCTCCCGTCTCTTCTAGCTTTTTGACTACTCCTTGTTTTTAAAGGTCCTTCTGGAGTCATGTAGTGTTTCTCATAGTTCCCAATATTAATAAACAGAAATGAAAGTGAAACTAGATAAGAAGATCTGTGCTCTTCTGAGAATCCTGACCTGCAGTAACCTTCATTCATATCATACGATCGGCATATCTCTGAGGTTCCTGAACACCTCGCTGCGATTCCAGACTCATTTCGATGTATTTTAGATTGGATTTTTGCTTCCTACTGCAATGAAAGCACACTTGATGCTCCGCTCAGTGATTCCATGCAAAAAGAAAAGAAAAAAAATCACAAAACTGTTGCAAAAACCATCCCAGACTGGCAGCAATATCAGTCCTCTGGGATGAGGAGTGGAGCTTTAGGCTGGGATTAGAGCTGATAGCGCCGCTAGTTGTCCACAATCGTGACCTCGGGGGCTGAGCACCGCTTTCCGGACCCGCCTCCTTTAATCGGGCGCGTGGGCTAACCTTGGCGGCTGCCAGTCAGGGTGGAGGACGGTTCTCTCAACCCTCACAGCACGACCATTCTCCCTCTCCTGCTCTGCTTTCAGCCCATAATCTCCTCCTCGCTCTCGGGAGCAGGCCGTCGCGGAGGACGGCGAGAAAGGAGTGGAAATGTCAGTCAAACGAAATAAAAGTGACGCTGAATTATGAAGCGTTGAGATTTATTCATTTATCTGAAAGCGCTTTTGAAATGTTGTGGATTCACAAATTGTGGATTCTACTCTAACTTTGAAACTGAACCATGCAAATACCGAGGCGGCGAGCTAACGTGAAGGTTAATCAGAGGGTCAGTCTGAGGTTTAATGGCGACTCATGGCCACCAAAGCCAAACCTCTGGAACAGCTTCATTCAGGAGGGGACAAATAGTCCTCCTGCCTCTCCTGCTGTGGGATCATGGCGGAAGCTTTAATCCTCAGCCTCCAGTTGTTGTCAGCTGTAGCGCTTCATTGCAACGATGTTCTTCAAATTGTCTCTGCCATCAAAAGAGGCGATTCCATTTCCCCCGCACTGCTAGGCCCGACTTTAAAACGAGCGCCCCAAAATAACAGTTTAATTACGCGGCTATCCGAGAGCCTTTCATGTTCTCCGTGTGAATCGGGCTGACTCTGATAACCGTTTCTTTTATCATTCCGGGAAAAAAAAGAGCAAAGACGGAAGACAAAAAAAGTCTTCAGAACCCGACAAAGAGGCACAGAAATGAGCTCATATGTCAAAGACGTTAATTATTCATCTTATAATTAGGCCGACTGTCCCCAATCAGCTGATCGCTGCCAGATACTTTTAATTAGCGAACAAATCCAACAGCACGTGCACGGTCCGGAGTTTTGGATCGTCCCCATCAGACTTTGATTAAAAAGGTTAAAAGAAGCAGCAGAATGTTCCAGAATCCAGTGGTGCGTTTAGGTTCTCCCGAAAACGATGCCTCCATTTGTTTCTTTTGGCAGAAACTTAAGCCACTATTCGGGATAAATTATGACTTCTATACTGTGTGTATGTGTGTGTGTGTGGGGGGGGGGGGGGGGGGGGGGGGGGCAATGCTACCCCCCAATCTCGTTCACTGACCACATTTAACTTGTCTAATGAGCCGCTCACAAAGCTGCTGCTAAACTTCATCTGGAAAAAGATTTATTAATTTGCTAGCTAAAGCGCTAAAGACACGGTGGGCCGTGCTGATGCCCTGTGCCGTGATGGCTCTTTAAAAATGATTTTCCCCGGGCTGACAGTTTATAATTGCAGGTTAGATCCACTGCTACACCGAGGGTGTCAAAATGAGAGTCGTTATTTGGGCGATGATAAAAGGACGACTTCGTTGTTAACGAATCGGCTACGTCGTTGTTGCAGCTGAGCGAAATCCAGCCAAGAGAGGGTGAAGGTTCCTCTCCCGTTCTTCTCTCCTCTCAACAAACCCGTCAGCTCCATTTCCTCTAATAAGTTCTCAAAGGGACGAGCCGGCCAAGGGACCGTCTCAGCAAATAAACGGCGTCGCTGGCGTGTAGGACAGCGGGAAGTTGAGCCTCCAAACACCCCCCGAGCGGTGGTCACTTTTTGACCTCTGTGACCTTCAGAAAGCAGAAATTCCGACGCAGTCGCAGTTTATTCGCTTAACTCATAAACCAAAGGCTAACATGCTACCATGGTTAGCTTAGTCTCCACCTGAATCGTTGACCTTTTGACCTCTTTTGAAAGGCCGGAGACCAATGTCAGACCAGTTTGGCGTATTTGTAAAATATATATTTTTTAAATGTAACTTTTAAACTCTTGTTTCCTCATGAAAACCACGACTGGAAGATTTTCTCCATTTTCCAGGTCTGTATTCTGCCCCCCCCCCCCCCCCCCACTGAGATGATGATAGCTGTAAATGGGAGCGAAGGTGTCGGACGGTTCCGGCGTGACAAAGCATGCGGGGCTCAGATCAGACATCAGATTATCCAACGTGCGCTCCAGAACCTGCTGCTGATAAAATGTCTCTTTATTGGACTCAGGTTATTGTGTCTCGCTCTGTCAGAGGAATGACGTGAAAATGAATAGATTTTAGTGGAAAACACGACTTTAAGACCATCGTGTGGAGCAGAATTATTTACTGCTGCGGCAGAATTTATGCCTCCATCATGTTTCCCCCGTGGGTGAACCGTTAGGGAACTATATTTCTTTTGGAGTCATAAAAACTGGGGCTTTTATGGTTCTTACATAATCAGGTGAGCGAATCCGGGGCCAACGTTTTGTGGCAGGGAGAAAATCTTGGTTTGAATGTTCAAAAGGTCCAAAGTCGAACTTCCGTCCAGCCTGGGAAGAGGCAAACCTGCCTGTGTGGGCGATGTGGCGTCGGAATCATCTTTCATTGGGTGACATTTCATGTCAGGAAGCGATGGCGGAGGTGAGGGCGCGCGGGGGAGTAACGTGGATAATTATTTCCTCCGCTCCACAACCTACGACATCATCGCTGCCACAGCTCGCACCCTCGCTCCCGCATTGTTTATGCAAATGGCCGATTCCAGGGGAGGCGAGGAGGCTGAACGCCGGAGCCAGCCAGGCCCGAAAGGGTTCAATTTAAGCGATGACGAGCCGACTTTGATAAGTCTGCATTTTAATGAGCGGCCGCTTCGGGGGGTCCGGTCACCAAAACGCGGCCCACAGAGCCGAGGCCAAGATGGCCGACAGCTGGCAAACGCTCTTTTCCGGAACTGCGGGTGAGGCGCTTCCAGGGATGGGATTTTTTTTTTTTTTTTTAGTCCTAAATGAAAACGGCTCCGGCTTATTACGGAGGGACCCGATTCCCCCCAGACTTTTCAATACAGCAGCTCCGTGGAGTGTGTGCATATTTAATGAGGCCTTTGCCTCGGTGCCATTTCAGACCGAGCGGGATTTGGGACGTCATGATGAGCGATTCTGCCTCCTCCTGGCACATCACGGTCACGCGGAGGTATCGTCTCCGGCTCTGGTGCTGTTTCGCAATCGCGCGCCAGTGTGTGTGCTGCGTGTGAGTTTGCTGTTGTGAACCGTCGAAAGAAAAGGCAGGATTGTTACTTCCGAAAAGGCGGATTTCTCTGCGGAATCAGGGTCCGCTACAGCCGCAGCTCATGGACGGAAGATGTGATGGGTCGTAATAAGCGAGCGCGCCTCCTCTCGCCGCTGGAGAAAGGGCCCAGAGAAATAGGTCACCCCTTCATCCCTGACCATCTGCAACAATACGTCCTCAGATCCTGAGAAACCTTTCGCCGTCTCCTCTTTACACTCTGTCGTCTCACGGCTCAGTTGCCTTTAGTTTCCATCCAGGGAAACGTAATAACCAGAAATCCCGAATTAAACCGCCGCACTCCGTCGCTCAAAGTGTGCGTTTCTGGCTGTGCTTCCATCCCAGCGTCCCACTAAACTTTTATATTCGGCGTTAAAATATTCGTTGGGCGTCTCACGGATCACGGATCACATTTCGATGTCGTTGATATTCACCTGCATCTCCCTGATTACAGAGTTTGCACATTAAGAGAACACGCGCACACATTAACTGTGTTAATGGCCTGAAAACTAGCGACTCCCTCTAAATGTCACAGACGAGGTTTTAACCAGCAGCTAGCTCAGCCGTGTGCCAAAACTAATACATGCGGTTCATTTTCATCCAGTTTTATTCGTGAAAACGAATAAATTCATCCGTTAAGAATAGCAAATACTCCTGTTGGCGAGGCAGCAAATCCCTCTTTGCAGACGATGTTGTGCTTTACGGATAATCAGTGCTGATTCTATACAGTATTTAGTCCGGGTGTAAAGGTTTATGCTTCTAAACCTTGTTCATTTACCCACCATAAATGAACTCTAAACAAATCCCCCAGACTCGTTTGGAAGGTTCTTTATGTGCCCTTCCTCTGAGAACACGCTGTTCTCTGACATTTGAAGACAGAGGTGAACCACGGTCAGAGAATGGTGGCCCCTGGGGGGGGGGGGGGGGGGGTTGCACAGTGGCATTCAAATGACATTTGCCACACAGGGTTAATTCTCAGCTCCTCCATTCAGTGTCAAAACGTTCTATATGTGAAATGTAAACGTCTGTATGGGTGTTGAGGTGTGTACTGTGGCCTGGAGGCCCGCGTCGGTCGCTTCCTCAGCTTGATATGATCGGAGTTACTTTTGTGGACTCACGGAGACACTATCTACATTAACCAACCTTTAAAGGGCAGCTGCTTCATACCGTTTAGCTCATCTGTTGGCTCCCCGTCTATTTTATGTTACGTCCTCTCCGCATTTCCCCCCAGAATTAAGACGAAAAGCTGGAGTCTTCTGTGACGGCGGACAGATTTGCTCTCGCGTCCGTGTTATTAAATCATCTTCCTTCTCGCCACCACACATGGTGTTTTAAACCACCAAACAGTTAAATCCCACTGAGAGAACAAATCTGAGAGTGTGTTTATGCTCATGTAAAACGTAGGATTTGGTTAAATCATCTGAGGCAAACAAGGGAGCTGTCTGACTGCTTTCCATGTGTTCCGAGGACAACAAAAAAGCCAGATTCCCATCAGAGTCCCTGTTGCTCAACACGACATGTATCACTCAGCTAATTAGCTAGACGCTAGTATAAGCTAATGTCTCATTGTTGTCACATAACCAACATTACTTAATCATAAAGAGCTTAATCTCATGACGTCACCTAAGGTCATTTCCTGTGAATCCATCCGAGATGAAGTCGGAATCCAGCCCGCGGAGTCGATACCGTCCCAAAGTCTCGTGTCAGCTTCGCTCAGCAGCAGCGTCCCGCGAGCGCTGGGTAGCATGACACAGACACAAGGAGGCCAAGAGGACGCATGCGGGGAATATAGAGAAGGACGGAGATACTGATGGGATGAGAGCGAGCAAAGTCAGACAAAGATACTTTGATCAGCAGCGGAGACGTGGAGCTCTACCACGGTGGACAAAACCTTCGTCCATCACTGAGGACACTTTTAGATTGAAATAGAAGTTTATTCTTCCTAGAGAATATGTATTAACTCTGTCATCCAGAAGGGATTTCTGCAGATTTAAGTTGGAGATGAGACTCAGCTGCCAGTCCCACTGTGTCCCAAAATATCTCATCTATTTATTACGTTCACTCAAGACATTAAACACTGATTCTAATGTTGCAGGATTACAGAGCAAACGATAGATTGGACATTGGACGAAGGGAATCACTGGAGTTAATCCCATCAAAACTGTCATGCTACATCTGCATGTATGCGTTTGGATCAAATGCAATTTTGGTCCCGTCCAAAAAACTGTAAACTCACTTTTACTGGTCGTTTTAGGACATTTTATTCTGATCTGTCTTTAGGATTGTGTCCACATTGCTGAATTTTCCCACTGAGTGGTGATGTCAGCGCTGGCCAAACCCTTTTCCTTTCTTCTTAAACCAGCATCTGCTGAGGTAAGAGGCCTGAAACCCCCCAACCGCACACTCACACACATTCACACACACACACACACACACACACACACACACACCCACTTGCATTGTATTCACTCCGTCCTGCCATCTGCCACAGATTTGGACAAGACCCCACTAACAAGAGCAGCCACACACACTCCCGGGCTTTGGCCCCCAATTCAGATGCATGTGAATACACACACACACACACACACACACACACACACACACACGGCAGGACAAGTTCCAGGCTGTATAAGTTTGCCTATGAACAAACCAACTTGTAGGTTTATAATAGCTTTTGTGTCTTCTCCCCCCTCGATAGAGAGACTGGTGTGAAGGGGAGGAGAGAAGGAGAACGGGGTCAGAGGGAGAACAACAAACTCAAATTACTCATCTGAGGCTTCAGGCCCTGCAGCATTGTTCAGTCAGGATTAGGACAGACAGAGGGAGGTATAGGGAGGCAGAGAGAGACTGGAGAGATGAAGTGAGGACAGCAGAAAAAAGACCCATGCTGACTGAACATGAACATGCCCCCCCCATCTATCCATGCATCTACCCCCCCCCCCCCCCCCCCCTCAGTTTGAGAACAATGGCCCTCCACTCCTCCGCTGTGAGTAATGATGTTTAATGTTACAGAGACAGCAGCAGAGGAAGTCTGAGCCTGAGGCCGTGCGTTCTGATGATCTAAGCACTCCACCAATCACCCTCTCGCTCCAGCAAAAATCAAAAGTGCCCCCCCCCCACCCCCACCCCCACCAAACAGCGTTTGTTTTGTGTGCACCGTCCATCATAGCTACCCACGGAGCAGCGGAGGCCCCGCCTCGCCATCAAAAGTAGCAACATTCGCGTTTACTTGCCCCCGTTGTGCTGCCGTCACGTCACTGTCGCCCCCGATGGGGCTCAGGGAGGACGACCCCCCCCCCCCCACCCCCATACACACCCCCACTCTCTGAGGCTGCTCTTGCCACGCTAACGTGTTCGCGGAGGGCTGCTCTGTTCACAGCAGCACGTTACATTTCATTTGCTTTACTTCTACTTGGGTCTGCCTGCGTCCTCAATGAGCTGTGACACTGACATGGAAGGTGAATGGGGGGGGGGGGGTGTTGATCATATCCTCAAAGAAAGAATCCCTTTTTAGAATCCAACAAGCTAACAGCATCCTTCATAAACTGGACTTGTGCGGCGTTACGGTCCCGCTGTAATAGAACCCATTAAAGACACATTATCCAGTCCAGTGTGTGTATGTGGTCGCCCGGGCTGATGTGGGATGAAATGGGCCGTTCTAATCCTCATTAGCATAGCTAATTTCACATGAGAGAAGCTGATAGCGGGTGTCAAAATCATTTAAAGGTCACCCAAGCAAGCCGCCTCATTTAATACGCACGTGTGGCGGAGCGGAGTGGATGTACCTGTTACGCCGTTTGTTTAACGCCCCGAAAGTCTGCCGTCAGGCGGCGTGTGGCGGAATCAGCGCAGCCACAGGCGCCATCAGTCGACTTTAAACCGGATCAAAGCCACATTAAAGCGGCGGGCTGACGGCGACCTTTACGACCTATTCAACACTGAGCAGAACAATCTGTAGATATGGGGGAAACATTGAAGACACGTATAACGCAGCACAACATCACTCCGAAGCTAAGGCGTATGTGCCTATACATCCATCCATACATCCATCCATCCATACATCCATCCATCCATCCATACACCTGTTACCACCCTCACAGGAGCAGTAACGATGCCTTCAGGGTTCACATTTCTGCCCTGTGCCACATTTGAAAAATACTCCCGAAGAGTTCAGCACGGTTTGGACTTTCTACAACGGCGAGCGTGTCTCAGAGAGCTGGAAACTCACCTGCTCAGCCTCTTCCGGGCGGTGATGCTGGCCACGATGACGCTCTCGGGTCTCGGGGACGCCACCGCCTTGAAAGTCCCCTTCCAAAACTTCTCAAAGAGCAGCTTCTCCTCCAGCTGCGACCCCAGAGACAGAGAGGGGCGGCAGTGGGGAAGCTGAAGCGGACACGGGGGCTGCATCTCCGGACCCGAAACCTTGGGGTTCTCACGCGCTCATGGAGGAGCGCGCACGAGCTGGCTGCCGGCGTGGAGCTGTCCAGGTACTGAAGCGAGACTGCTGCTCCGTGTTCTCTGCTCGCAGCGGCGGGTGAGTGTGGCGGCGCGTCTGTCCACTCCGGAGTCTTGAGCGGGGGGGGGAGGGGGGCACCTCTCCAACTGGAGCTCCTGTATTGTTCTCCCAGATGAGGGCTGGGTGGGGGGTGGTTATTGAGGGGGTGAGGGATTGTGTTACTGCCCTTCTTTCTGCCTCTCCTCTTTTCTCACATCTGCTGCTGTATTGAGCCGGGGTCGGGGGTCGCTCCCTCCCATGCCGCGCCCCCTTCAGCTGCCCGAGACAGGAGGGAGCAGAGCGGGCTGCGGTCCTGATGGGGGGAGGTGGCGAGGATCGGCGCCGGACCTGACTGAACAGGTGTCAGAGGGAGCGAGGAGCGTGTGTGAGGAGCGCGCGAGGAGCCGAGTGGAGAGCTCGGCTGAGAGCCGCTCGTTTTGTGCCTCTGAGTCAGTGACGTCAAAGTGTGTGTGTGTGTGTGTGGGGGGGGGGGGGGGGGGGGGGGGGGGGGGGGTGAAGAGAGGGACACCTTCTCTCTCGCTCTCTCTCGCTCTCTCTCTCTCTCATAGGCTCCTTTCTCATCCTTCCAGTTTTTTACATCTTTTCACCATTTCAGTTCCAACTTTCCCTGTTTTCTGTCATTGTTGTTTAAGGTCGAAGTCGCCAAAAACACGTCAACTTGTTTTATTTCCTCTACCAAAGCTTAACCAGGTGCTGACGTGGCGCCTCCACTCGGCGAGTTATGTTAAACCGGTTAAACCCTTCCCATCGCACCTTGGTCGTTCTTCATCACCCCTCCACGAGGCGCAGCCCTGCTCCGTAGCTGCACCGTCGCCACGGCAGCGGTGACCAATGTGGACGGCTCAGATTTACACGCGCAATAAATGTCAGCGTGCGCCAGACCTGAAATCATCTCCTCCCGCGGCCGCACGTTTATTGACAAATGATGAGATAACGGCTGAAAGCGCCGGGCGAAAATAACGATAGTGCGATGATCGGACAGTAGCCAAGCAGCGGTAAATTACCCTGAAACATTCGGCCGCTTTTGGTGGATGGAAGAACCTTTTGCTTTATTGATTTAATAACACAACATTGCATCTCTCGCTTTGTTTGATTATTGACGTGTTCGTTCCTGAATGCGTCTTCATTTCAGCCGATACTCACATGAGACCATCAGGGTCTTGAAGGAAAGGAGGGAGGATTAGCATAACAACCGTCGGGGCTCGATGTGGAACAGCTCAACGCCCCCCACATCTTCTCTCAGGGTGTTTTTGGGAGCTGCTTCTGAAGCCCAACTTTACAGGATGGTTTGGGATACAATGCGACAAAGGAGAAACACACTGACTCATTTCTTCCGATCTGGAGATGCTTTTCATGTGTCTGTTGCTGTGTTCTCACCTTCTAAAACTGACACAAAAATTCCACTGTTCGAATGAGAACAAAAGAGGTGTGAAGTGTTTGTGATGGCTGCTGGAAAAACCTTACAAACACACCAACAAAGACAACTTGAGTTATCCTCCAATCCTGAAGGTGCTCCCACGATGTGTTTATAACTAGTGTATCAATAACAGGCCTGCATGAGTGAGCTGCATGTGTGAGCTGCATGAGTGAGCTGCATGTGTGAGCTGCATGTGTGAGCTGCATGAGTGAGCTGCATGTGTGAGCTGATGGATGGATGGATGATGGATGGATGATGGATGGATGATGGATGGATGGATGGATGGATGGATGGATGATGGATGGATGATGGATGGATGGATGATGGATGGATGGATGGATGGATGGATGGATGGATGATGGATGGATGATGATGGATGGATGGATGGATGATGGATGGATGATGGATGGATGATGGATGGATGATGGATGGATGGATGGATGGATGGATGGATGATGGATGGATGATGGATGGATGGATGATGGATGATGGATGGATGGATGGATGGATGGATGGATGGTGGATGGATGGATGGATGATGGATGGATGGATGATGGATGGATGGATGCATGGATGGATGGATGGATGGATGATAGATGGATGGATGGATGGATGGTTGATGGATGGATGATGGATGGATGGATGGATGAATGATGGATGGATGGATGATGGATGGATGGATAGATGGATGATGGATGGATGGATGGATGGATGGTTGATGGATGGATGATGGATGGATGATGGATGGATGATGGATGGATGGATGGATGATGGATGGATGAATGATGGATGGATGATGGATGATGGATGGATGGTTGATGGATGGATGATGGATGAATGATGGATGGATGGATGGATGGATGGATGATGGATGGATGAATGGATGATGGATGGATGGATGGATGGATGATGGATGGATGGATGGATGGATGGATGGATGGATGATGGATGGATGATGGATGGATGAATGATGGATGAATGATAGATGATGGATGGATGGATGGATGGATGGATGGATGGATGGATGGGTGGATGGATGGATGGATGGATGGATGGATGGATGGATGGATGGATGGATGGATGGATGGATGGATGCTTCTGCTGACTTCACAGAGGGAGGGAAAGAATTCCAACTACTTGATTAAAACTGGCCAAACATTCCCAAAATGGTGCCTTAAGGCTGCTGGTGAGGACGGAGCTGCACATCTCACGTAGGGAGACGGCGGTTCTTGCTGCCAGCACCGGGCTGGACTGGACTCACTGAAACATAAAGGTACAGAAAAAGACGAGGTAAAACAGACGTGTGGGGTGAATAATGTCCTCCCTGGGATAATAGGCAGACTAGCGCCACACCTGTGCCGGATTAATAACGATGAATAATGATTATTAATGATTATTAATGATGAATAATGATGAATAATGATGAATAATGATGAATAATGATGAATAATGATGAATAATGATGAATAATGCAGACGTTAGCAGATAACAACCCTCTGTCTACAACAACGGCTGCCATCTGACGATAAGTGGCGGCTTCATCACTGAGCTGAGAACAGTGGGGTGACATCAGAGGGCAGAGACGACCACGTGGAATCTGCTCCAGATGTGGTGGGAATATCAAACAGCCGTTTCTGCTGCGAGATGAAGCCGAGGTTCTGGAGGGCCGAGCCCAGGGCGGCCGGGTGGACTTCCTCCCGCCGGGCGTTTTCATAAAGAGCCTCTCTGCTCGCCGCGCGTTCACACAGGACGCTGAGATGGACAAAGATCTGAGCTCCAAATGCTGCCCCCCCCCCTCTCTGCTGCTCCATATTTATCCCTAGTTCCTCCAAAACTATGAGGAAAACAATCCCAGCTTCACTCTATAGGATCTTACAGGTGTCCTGGAGGCACTTATTCATATATTTAGCACAGATTGATGCTATTGCATTAAGGAAAAAGACAAATCTAATCTTTTTGTCCGCTCCGGGCTACTGTAGAAACATGGTGGAGCCACATTCACATTCCCTGGTGGGGGCTGCACGTCCATATTAGCGCAGATATCACACACAAACTATGTTATATGTGTTATTGAATCCACGCAGGACCTTCAGGGTGATCAGATGTGATCAGGTAAATAGACGGAGGACCTATATTCCAGGCTGAACTCTGCCTTTCGCACCTTTCAACAGCTGCGATCAATTCCTGCCCCCCCCCCCCCCCCCATTTACGCAGCAGGCACAAGTGTTATGAAAATACATCAATCACAAGTTTTTCTTCCTTTTCTTCGCAGCTCCTTTTCTTCGCAGCTATTTCGCAATCGTTCATTGGCCGAGTAGAAATGTTCTTTTGTACCAAGTTAAACACATATTGAATTTTGAGGCTTTTGTTCTGCAGTCAACGGCCACTAATGCTAGTCAGAGCGAAGCAGTGGGGAGGGACAACCTTGTGTATCTGCGGTTTTCTAACCCCCCCCCCCGAGGATGCAAACAAGCCGCTCTGTGTGAATCATTAAGCAGATCCCCAAAAGACAAAAGAGGGTCACCTCAGGAGCTGTCATCCTAGAGCGCCACGCTGACGCAAAGCTAATCCAACCATAGGAGTGAGGTTTACACACACACACACACACACACACACACAGACACACATACACACACAACCTCACTTTACTATCTCCCATAGACCCGGGTCCTGACTCTAACCTCGGCAAAATTGCCCAACTTTTTTGTAGAATGAAGCATGAGGACGCCCCCTCACCCACACACACACACACACACCCCACACACACCCACACACACACGCACACACACACACACACGGTCCATTCTATTTGTGTGTGCAGCCTATTTAGCCTGGACAAATATACAATGATGGTCTTCGTAACTTTGTAACCACAGAAGCTCTTCGATTAGAATATTTAGAAGATGGAGATGATTGACAGCCCCAGAAAGGCCTGTGAGCTCTGCTGCTGGTGGGCGCTCGCTCCCGAGGGAAGCGTCTTTGCTACATGACTCTTAATGAAGCTTAGCACGAAATGAAGACGGCATCTTCGGGGCGTCTGCCACTTTCTCTTATTTTCCCTCTGCTTCTATAATCAGCTGCAGCTTTTCCGCCCTTTCAATGAAACCAAGCAGATGTTGTCATTAGCAGAGCGATGTATCCTCGTGCTCCTCCTGAAACGTTAGCGTTTGTGGGCGGGACAGTTAAAAAAGGCCTGAACTCGTGCACAAGCGCTCCGAATTTACAGCCCTCCGAGGGGACGGAGGTCCCTCTTGTGCCATTTTTGTGCGCAGAGCGAGAAAACGATGATGACTTGAATGAACCCACTCAAAAGAATGGGTCCTTCGCCCTGAAGCAGGAGCACACGTGCACGCGTGCGCCCACTCCGACGCACGCTCACTCCGCTCAGTCCTCAACTCATCGCAATGGTGCTCAGAACACACTCGCAGAAGATAGCCCTGCAAATGACTTTGGATTGATTCTTCTTTTATTCCCCCGACTGGATTCATTCATTCATTCATTCATTCATTCATTCATTCATTCATCCGTGTGTTTAATTGGGATTTTCGAGGTTCTGAGAAGCAGGAGAACCCCCCCCCCCCCTTCAGCAGTTGTCCATCTGACTGTGTCCTGATCATCCCGTCACTTCCGGGCGTTAGCGAGGAGCTTCCTGTCACTCTCAGCCAGTTTAAACGCTGCCCACTTGTGATTTAATCCGCTTTCATCCCCAGCGAAGATCAATTAAGCTGTCTGACAGATGCCGATGTTGTGCTCACTAATCACTTCCTGTCTCCCTCCCTGAGGTGGCCGCGCTGCCTCAGTGATCCACTTCCCCCACCAGCATCTGCCATTTCCACTATTCTCCCTGCTCATTAAAACGCGATGGTCCTGCCTCTCATTTAACCGTAAATCTTCACTCCTTTCTTCACAATCGTCTTTTATGCTGTTTTGTTGGGGGGGGGGGGGGGTGATTTTAGACATAAACCTCTTACTTTTGCACTTTCGATGGGGGTTTCTTCAGTGTGGTTTTTGCAGCAGCTGTATAAGGAAGCAAAATATTCTCCATAAACTATTGTGTTCAGAAAAGTGAGGGAGAACCCCGCTGAGCCCCCAGGCAGCGGCGGTTGCCATGGGATAAATGATATGTTGCTGCCCTAAGAAACGCTAATGCCATTGTGACGTGCTGTTTCTTGTAATTAGCTATAAATTGCCTCTTTTTCTCCGAGGATGTGAAAGAATTCGAGTGGTTTTGCCTCTGATGGGTGACGTTGTTGTCGGCGACCTTTGAGATTTGAAGTCAAGACTCAACTTTAAACAGATTCATCCTAAACTACTGAAATATTGCGCTTTAGGAGCCGTTTCCGGCAACAAAAACGGACGCATCTTTTAGCGATTAGCATGCTCTTCTGTCGCTTGGATATTTTTAACAGTGCGAAATATTACTAACACCTCAACAGTACGTTGCACATGCAGGGTGTGGATGTGGATCAGCCGAAACCAGAACATCTCTGAAATGATCCTGGTTGTCAGACAGGGCTGCTCCCCCCCCCCCCCCCCCCCCCCCCCCATCCTGCCTCGCTCATGGTAATTTACATACATAATTGTTGTCTAAAAGCAGAGATGACAACCAGCATGGTGCCTGTTCCTCACTGCTTCCTGTTCCAGCACATCTGCACGTGTGACGTTGTGATGTTTTACTGTGAACTGATTAAATGATTGCGGAAGGTTTTTTCTAAACAGTGTAAAAAAAAGCTGCGTTATTCCAGTGTTCAAGCGTGTTGTTGTTTTATTTCCAGTGTTTCTCGCAGGTTTATTCCATCCGTCTGCTTTGATGTGAAGGAGTCATCCGCCTGAAAGGTGCATTTCTACCCGGCTCACGTGTAGAGGGGCCCGTATCCCGCGGTTTCATCATAAAAGACAGCGGCGCACACATCCAAGCCGGTAATTAGCCTTCGCGGGGAATCATTTTCAGCTATTCATCAAATACCTGTTTATGTTTGTGGTGTGTTTGCCGACTCCGTCTGGCCTGAGGCGGCAGCAGGCAGAGATGATGGAGTCCTTCCTTCAGTTTGCCGGCGTTTTACTGAAACTATGCACAAAACGGCTCCGCTCATTAATCACTGAGCTGAACGCCATCCACAGAAAGTTGAGACACCTTCAGCATCCTGCTGAGAGTCAGACGCTTCCGCCCAATCTGGCACAGCTGAGAATGGCTCAAAGCACATGGAAACATCCAGTTACAACAGCCCGATACCAGCGCGACTGCTGCTTCCCACCCGTTGATGAGAGCGGACCCACTTCCTGTCTGAATAATCCCTCCTCATCTGACTGCTCACATCCAGGCTGACCTGCTCTCTGCCCTTCCACCTCAACATAAATGAGCCCCACCTCCTCATTCGCCGCCTGTTAAGAACAAGCCAGGCGTTCACGGGTAACCTCGCAGCGCTGCTGACTGGATCTGTGAATCCGACTCCGAGGTCGGATCACTTCGCCGAACGCTCTGTAAACGCTGCTGCTGGATCGACTCCCCTCGCTTTAATGCCACCAGTGCCCGCCGGCTCCGCAGCCTTTGCGGTTGACAGCGTTCTCTTGGCGACCTGCCATGAAACTGCTCTAAATTCCGACCGCTTGTCGTTTCCTTTCATATTTACACGGCCACGTTGAGCACGTCTGCCTTCGCACACGCTGATAAAACGGCGATGACACACCCGTGAAAGGCTCGACTTTGAGCCTCTAATTGCGTCTCTGAGGAATCCTCAGGGGCTTCGGTTTCCATTTATCTCCCAGTACTTCCAGTCCAGCTTCTGTCTGTTGGGGAATGCACCTCGCAACCCACAAACTTAATATTCACGCGGACATCTTGCACTTGCTGCATGGAAATAATTGAAACCAGCCTTGGGTTGATGTTTAATTCTGGATCTCGGTGTGCAATTAACACCAGGGGCAGTGGTGCCGTTTCTTCCTGATTGAATAGCTGATACAGTGACTGGATACAGTATTCTGCATATGGGCGCTATATTTATAACACGAGTCTGTAATTGGGACTGCGGCGAGAGGGGAGCAGATAGGAATATTTTCCCATTCCAATCTGTGGAGGAGGATTCATCTTCCTGCCTGAAGGGTCAGGCGGTCGCACCTGAAGTGGAAATTATTGCCAAATTATCAGGAAACATTACTGCACCCTGATTTAATCCTGCAGCAACGCTGAGGAATGGTGATGAGAAGCATTATTGATTATATAAGCAGACAATTCCATTTTACAGCAACCTTTAAATGAAGGTAAACAGTTTGACTGCATTCATTTACTTTAGGGGGGGTGGCAACCAGTCGGTGGGGGTGTGACCTCATTTAGAAATCCCAACTTTTCCTGGTTAAGACCCAACTAATCAATCAATCAAGATTAGAGTGGATTCACAACATTCCTGAGATTCTTCAGCAAATAATTAGTGTTAATATTTACGTTACATGGTCTGAAATCACACACCCAAGTTTGAACTTCTATCTTTGTAAGGACGTCCACAGAAATAACACATTTACCCTCATCTCAACCCAGTTCTGACCTCGACTTCACCCTCAAACAGCCGTGCGAAGTTCTCAAGGGTGGCGGGAGACAGCAAACAGGCTAAAGTGACTCACGTGAGTGACATTAAGGTGCAGGATGGAGAGGCTACATGCTAGCAGAGCGATTACACACAGGAGTCGTACAACAGTATAAAAGTACACCAATGCTAGCAGCAACCATCACAAACTGGAAGAAACTGCAGGAGAGAAAGAAAAGTGCACAAAGTGAGATGTAACCTTTGCAAATGGTCAGTATCAAACTGTTCTACCTGGAAGGGGGTCAGAAACCTGCTCAAATCCAAGCACTTCTGCTGGGAGGGAAATAGTTCGCTCACAAAAGGAAGCCTTCACCTTTTGTGCAGCGGAACTAGACTGAAAAATCTCTCAGTAGCGTCTGAAGGCTGCCGACATGATGGTGGTGGACCACAGGTCATTTTGTAGAATAAGAATGAGCTTCAAATTCAGAAGGGGACAAATGAAGGTTGTTTAATGACCGTATGAGGACGAAAGACGCACGTGTCCTTTTGTGTCCATCTTCATTTGTGTCATTTTCCCTCGGTGTCACTGCTAAAGCTGCACGTTGACTGTCAAAATACGTCTTTTTAAAAAGTAAAAGTCTGCTTTCCCAAAGTTCCACTTACCTCCCTCAGACACGGATCAGCCTCGGCCCACCTCGGTGAGATCAATGAGGCAGAAGATGCTGTGAAGGAGGGAAAAAAGGGAAGATTTCACTTAGAATTTGACTGAGCTTTAAAGCAGTGAAATTGGCAAAGACAACTATTAAAGTGACTGTAGAGGAGTTCCTAAAGAGGAGATAAGCCCGAGACCTCTGCGCCGCGACAGTCAAACCTCAATCGACCCTGCTGGCTGTCTGAGCGACGTCAGGGGGAAACGGGGAGGGGTCGAATCCCTCTGTTATAGTGTTCCTTTGATCTCCGTCATCTCAAAAGCTAAGATTTTAAAGCTTTAATGCAACGGTGGCCACATCCCAGGTGCTGAAGCTTGATCTAGATGAACAAATGCTGTGGTCAAAAGGTCATTTCTGACATCGCCGCCGCGGTCACGTGGGTCCGCGACCACAACGATGAGCAGAAACTCGGTTTATCTTGGCGAAAAGACTAAAATGATCCACAATTGACAGATCTGTCTCAGAACAAAACAGGTTAAAAAAAAAACCAGAGCTTGAGTTACAGAAGGTGCTCTGGTGTGTGGGAGGCTAGTGGCTATATGTTAGCAATCCTGCCAGTTGGCCCCACGTGCATGCACTCACGTGCGCTCAAACGTCTCAGCAGACTCAGCAGACGCTTGAGTGTGTGCAGGATGAGTTCAGGGGTATCCGGGCTGGGCGCGACATCCCAGATTCACCAATCCCAGGTCAGCAGGCAGGAAACAGCTGATGTGAATCGCCTCATCGTCGGGGAGGAGATCTGTGACTCCTTTGATATTATAGGATATAGAAAAAACAGGTTGGCTCCAGAGCTCTCCATGGTTACTTCACTGGCTGATATCAGAGAGCCACAAATAGCTTTAAACCAAGATAATTCTTATTTTGAGCCCAAACCCAGAAAGTAATGATTGCGACATTGTCCCCGGTAACTGCAGCCTCAGGCAGAGAGAAATTTAAAGCCCTTTTAAAGAACCGAGCACCACACAAATGTCATTTATGCGTCTCTTTTCTTTTTCCCCTCCCAGGTAGGCTGCGATAAATCCAAACCTTCTAATCTGGTCTGACAATTTAAATGCTCTTTGCCACCAGTCGGGATAATTCCCTGCGGAGCCAGAAGAACAGTCAGATCGTACTGTTTATCTGTCGGGGCGCTTGGAAAGAATCACCTGGAAAAGCTGCTGCTTCGCATCTACGCGTGTTTGTGATGCGAACAGGCCTCAAACACACCGCAGATCAGACTGCGTGGAGAAGCTAATCCTGTTAGCATGTCTGGAAAGGTGTCTCTGCAGGACTGTAACCTTGTTACAGCCCCCCTGCCCTTTACAAAATTATTCGTTCTCCAGACTTTTGGTTGCCTTCTGGGTCCCATTACGCTCTTTACCAGCAGCACTATCACGTTCCCAGTCTGAGGTATCTAAATGATGCTGAGCAGTAACTGGTCCCACAGCTCACTGCAGCATCACAGGCGGGGGTCTGGGAGGGTCCAGTTCCTGTAAATCCATGACTGTCTTTTATTTTGAAAGTCAGGGACTCTCATGTAGGGCGCTAAAACCAGCCTGAGCAGCGTTCTGTTGCGTCCGAACATTAAATCCAGACTGATCAGACGAGATGAGTCTTCAAACGTCTCGTGACCCCTCTGACCTTCAGCCGCAGTCACGTTCCGGCCCAGTGCTCCTCTGTCCAGCCCAAACGGGGCTCTTTCCCCTCCTTTGATCATAAGTGCATGAATTCCTTCTCTTGTGACTGCCTGACTTGTACTCGTGTCGTCATTTGTTTGATTTTCTGAAGCGTTAAACGTCCAATCCCCGCCGTGCGGACACGTCTGCTCGCGTTACAGCGCGAGGGAGGGTGACGCGTGACAGTCCGGCCTGTCACTTCTGGCACGGACCTTTTGATTCAGCTCACCCAGCAGACCTTGGACTGACAGCTGCAGTCTGTGGCAAGAAAGAGGGAAAGAAGAATCTGGGGTGTGCTAACAGGAAGGCAGCACATTCACTGTGTTTATCTCCTGAATCTTTAAGAAAATGAGAGTTATGTTCAGGGTTTAGTGACGGATTTGGGCAGATATTTGGACAGTTGCATAACGTGGTCCAGGGGGTCTCAGCCTGCTGCTCCAGAGTGTCTTCAGGGCTCCAGGAAGTGACCTTTATGAAGACAAGCGCAGATGAAAAATAGCTGTGTCCTAAGTGGCCACATATTTTGTCACACTCATAAATCTTCATCCAGAACGATGGTGATTCATTTTCAGTACATGTGATGGCTGGATTATCGGCATCTGCCGTGTTCCAACAGGCTCTTTTCTGCCATATTTATAGTGTTTGTGTGCTATCTTACAGCTAAAGTCCCACCAAGGGACAGCTCCGGGGACAGGTGGCGGACGGGCCAACCCAGCACGACCTCCAGGCGCTGGAGGTACAGCCACGCCACTTCAGAGCAGAAACAAAAGATTAGGGTTAGGGTTAGGGTTAGGGTTAGGGTTAGGGTTAGGGTTAGGGTTAGGGTTAGGGTTAGGGTTAGGGTTAGGGTTAGCCCTAACCCTAACCCTAACCCTAGCCTGGAAGCAGCTCAACTAACCGTCTCCGTTTGGTTGCTGCTGCACGAACACACAGAAGCGAGGTGGTGATGCGTTCACTGACCGGGAGCCTCCCCGCCCAGGCTCAGTCTAATAGAGATGGCGTCCGTGCTTTGATCCATCTCTAAACTGGAGGAAACATCCGGAAGCCCGGCCAGGACAGGATGGAAGCTCGCAGCCTTTGATTCCGCGCAGCGATAATAAATTCCTCCCTCGGCCGTGTCACCCTGGACACATCTGGGCTTTTGCGAGGTCGAATTATGCTCGTGATGATTAAAGCCACCGACCACCGCAGAGGAAAGTCAACAGTTATCACTTTTCCCACTAGTGGCTGCTCCCATCGGGATCAATGAGGCTGATTACACATCCATTCATCAGCAGGGCGGGGGTGTCTCCGTCCCCGTGTTGGACGTGCTCGTGCGCTGGACTGGGATTAATCTGGCTGCGAGCGCTGGTGGCGAATGTTGATGACTGGCGGGAACGGTGGAGGACGGCCCGGCAGGAGGAAGCGCACCACGCTCTTCCCAAATGATGACGTTCCATGTTGTCCGCTGCTGGGACGGGCGATCTCTGGGCGTCCATCCGGGCTCGTATTATTTATTTACTGCCTCCTCTCGCTCCCTTGGGCCTCCCCCTGCTCATCTCCTCCTTCCTCCTTCCTCCTCCTCCCTCCTCGATGCTCGGCGGCACCTATCTGCGGATAACTAATGATAATGGACTTTGCTCCCTGATGTGGGAATTCGGCAATCAGCCACGCTGTGTGGCGCGGGCACTGATGGCCTTCATTTTTCCAGACTTGAATGCATCTCAGCGTCATCAACAGAGAAGCGAACGTACACAAATAAGACCAGAGCAGTCGTTAATCTGGAGGCTTCTTCGCCAAATAAACCAGCTTTATTCACTTAATGAATAAAGTCTGATGCAGCCAACCATCACCTCCTGACAGTGGGAGTCTGTCAGAGTCCCAGAGGGCTAAATGGGGGGGTGGGGTGGCAGCTCAGGGCCGCAGCACAAGCTGGTCAAGTTTCCATCTGTTTGAATCCATATTCATACATCCCTCATCTGAAAATACCTCCGAAAATACCTCCGCAGCGTCCTGTGTACTGAGCGCCGCCTCTCCCGACCTTTTCCTTATCCTAACCCTCCCAGGAGGCCGCGGCCGCGTCGCCTGGCTTTCGGGGGCAGTTTCTCCCCTCTTGTCTAATTTGCCAACCCGTTTGGAGAAATAGCACGTTTCAGGATTAGCTCGTGACGCGTTCAGTGGGAATTTTGCCTGGAAGCGCCAGTCTTCCATTACAGGATCTCTGCGTAGACAACTGGGGATGATTCACACGGTCCCACGGGGACGGACCATGGAGCCGCCAGGCTGATATAACTCGTGCAAACACGCGTCTTATGTTTATATGAACTAAAAAGCACCAGAGAGGAGTTCTTGTCACCTTGTTTCAGCATATAAATTACCAGAGTGGACCCAGAGTTCAAACCAAGTTTCCAACATGTTGGAAACTCATTATTTTAATGGTCTTAGAAATGTTTCATACGTTCCTGATTTGTGGTCCTTCGGGGACAATATGATAAAAAAAAAACATGATTAAAAGATCCTCTGGGGACTTCTTTCATAAATAAAGGTTCCATTTCTATTCAGAGCTTCTGTGAACACGAGCAAGAACACGAGCAAGAACATCACCGTTAGCTTTCTGAAACCTTCTCAGCCCTTGTAAATAAACACTTATGTAGCTTTAGCTCGCAGAGGCTACAATCATCTTATGAAGCCACAATAGTGCAGAAATGTGAGTTTGTTTCATCGAAACCAGGAAAATGCCGAGGAGATGCTGGCGTGCAGCATCGTTTGGGAATGTTGGTGTGATTCCACTTTTCCCTCTTGAATAACATCGTGTATTAAATGCAGCCTCCACATCTTTAACAAAAACATCCACCTCTTTCACTGCTTCGTGTGATTAAAACCGAGTTTTGCATATTTATGTCCTTGCTAGCAACGTCTGCTGAACCTTTATCGGGTCGTCTTATCTTCAAATCCCCCCAATGGGACGAATAAATCATCTCAGACTGATGATCAAGCTTTGCGTCAAATGAACGTTCCTGGCCATTAGAAATGAAGCTACGCCGCACATCTGCAATGCCAAACAGCTGCTAATGCTCATTTATCTTTGTTCCACAGACCTGCAGCACGTTCCACTTCCTTCATACAGTCCGTAAAACGTGTGCTTTGATGTCTCACATAAAGGAATTGGATTTTCCTCCTGCCCCCCCCCCCCGTCACGCCACCATGTCAGCGCCCGAGTGCTTGTTTAACAACTGTCTGAGGGAAGTGTTGTGTTTTCCTGCACCAGTAGCTAACTGGGGACAGCAGTTCCAGATGTGCTGCTCCTCTTGCTGCATCATCAAAGAGCTCCACAGCAACAAGCCAGCTGGCCAATCTTGTCTCTGGAGGAGAGAGAGCATCAAAGCCGTCTGTCTGGCTTTAATCTTTTGCTCCGGACGGCCTCGCGCTTGTTCGCACCCGTGTCACCCACCCTCTCCAGCAGGGGCGGGGGGGGGGGGGGGGGGGGGGGGGGGCACGGGTCGAGGTGCCCACTGAACCTTTTTCTTCGGTTGTTCTTTGGTGTTGTTGTGCTTTTGTCTCTTGCGATCAAAGCGGAGACGCGCGGAGCAGCAAAGTACGTCCTAATCCGCCGTCTTCCTGGAGGAGGCCACTGGTGCTTCAGTCATAATAACCGATCTGGCTTATTTCATCTTTTAATATCAGCGAGGGGAGAAGCAGCAGCGCCGCAGGTCCGTTTTTCATCAAACTCACCTTGGTAACAGCGTATTGATCATTTGGTTACACAGAGGCGATAAAAAGTGAACACAAAATAACACACACAGGCAGGCAGCAGCCAGGATGGCGGCGGGGTGGCAGCTGCCACGATGGCGGCAGGGTGGCAGCAGCCAGGATGGCGGCGTGGCAGGCAGCAGCTACGATGGCGGCGGGGTGGCAGCAGCCACGATGGCGGCGGGGTGGCAGCTGCCAGGATGGCGGCGTGGCAGGCAGCAGCTACGATGGCGGCGGGGTGGCAGCAGCCACGATGGCGGCGGGGTGGCAGCTGCCAGGATGGCGGCGTGGCAGGCAGCAGCTACGATGGCGGCGGGGTGGCAGCTGCCAGGATGGCGGCGTGGCAGGCAGCAGCTACGATGGCGGCGGGGTGGCAGCAGCCACGATGGCGGCGGGGTGGCAGCAGCCACGATGGCGGCGGGGTGGCAGCAGCCACGATGGCGGCGGGGTGGCAGCAGCGCAGCGTCTCCCCTGTTGTTTAATGCTTTTGTTTAGGAGGAAACCAATTATGGTCGACAGATTCAATATTTCCAAAAGTCCGAGGGAGCCACTGTAGAGCCGCTCGCTCGCGCCACCGCCGGCGTTCCCAGCGATCAGGATATCAAACGAAGATCATTAGCAACAACGGCGTTCCGGAAGGGAAAAGGAACAAAGCGCCGGGAGTCGTCGCCTGTTTCTCCAGCCCAGCTCACTCTTCATTGACCTGATGCAGCAGCGGCGCCGTGAGGTCGCCGCCATCGTGGCGACGGTGACCCGTCGAACCCTCGAATTAAACGAGCAGAAAAGGCTTAAAGAAGAAGAATCGCTTTTTAAGTTTTGACGTCGCTTTTAACGGGACTTTCTCTTAATTCTTTAGGCCCAGAGATCAAAACAGCATTTACAAGCAAATCAAAGCGCCCTGAACCAGCAAATGTGAGCGGAGCGTTTCCCTGAACATCCCATAGAAACGGCAGTTAAATCTAAAAGGCATCAGTTCTTTTCATAAATGTCGCGTTAACCTTCAGGTTTCTGCTAGCTAGCTGTTAACCCCAGCATCTGGTCCCCGTCCACCCAAGTTTTAGAGCTCAACGCTTGGTTTGGAATAAGGAGGCGGACTCTGGATGTGCATGCGGACACGGTTGTCAGGGCCGCGGGGTGGGGGGGGCCGATTCCTCCTCGGCTGGGGTTAGCTGAGTTTGATGGGGTGTTGAGAGCTTTGAAGAGAGGCAGATAAAACCGTCCTTCGGCATTTATTACATTTTGGCGCTTCTCCCCCACGGCGTCGACCTCAACGACGTTATCGGTCGGGGAAAAGTGGCGGTTCGCCGAGGACGGTCGGGCTCGTGCGGCTCCTCCCCCCGTCTGATCGGGCAAAGTTTGATGAGAACTGGAAGCCACAGGGGGGGCAGACATTTAAAACTGATGAAGCTCTGATGCTCTAACTACCCACCTACACGGGGCTGATATTTAGCGGGGGGGCGGATGGGGGGGGGGGGGGGGGGTTATCGTGGTTATCATTTCAGGCTGATTAAATTCTGGGTACCTGTGGCGCTGACACAATGATGGACGCAGGAACGACAGTGAATTTGTTGTTAAGCGTTTCGCATCTTTTACTCTTGAATCAAACCTCGTCCTTCCTGTCCACTTCTCTGTTGCCCCCCCCCCCCCCCCCCCCCCCCCATCAGCCGGGGTGGGGGGGGGGTCTCCCCGTTCCTCCTGCTTCTCCGCGGCCGTCGTTAGCTGGAGCACCCCCGACGCTCCCGCAGGCGGCTCCTGCCACGCCCGATTATTGCTGCAACGGTTAACACGCTGAGCAACGCGGCCCCCAGGTGCCGCCAGCCCCCACCTCCTCCATCACTGCCCCCCCAGGGAGAGAGGTGCCGCCAGGAAGTGGGTTGACTCCACAAGGTGAGCGCAACTGCCTGTTAGTCTTGCGCTCTTCCCTCTTTCTCTCCTTTATATCTGACCTCTGCCACATCTTCCTCCCTCCTCCCGCCCACGTTTGTCATGACTCAGCAGAAAACCTCCTCCATCCACGTTTGTCATGACTCAGCAGAAAACCTCCTCCCATCTTCCTCCCAGGCCGTGGGCGCCGTTTTTGGGCCCGCGGAATCATCCCAACGGATCTCCCGCTTCTTTTGTTGCTTCTCCGTCAGATAACGGGTCGGCGCCGAAGGCGCGGATGCTAATTTCACATCAATTAATGCAATTCGGGGGGAAAAGTGGATAATTGATGGCTGCGAGAGCAAGGCGGCCCCGATGCTTTCATTTTGGCTGCATCGATCTCGCCATTAATCTTCATCATTGTTGCAGTTCTACTCTGGGAACTTTGGTGTGCTTCTCTGATGTTTTGACTTTCATTCTTTGGGGGAGGAAAAGGAAAATAAATTAATCCCAAATGGGACTCTTGAAGCACAGTAATGCAGTTGGGCGGGAGAATAAATACATGTTTATCGCATCATATTACAAATAATTAAACCAGTTTTATGATGACTGAGAAAATCGGGACTAGAAAAGTCCCAGTTGCCCCACAGATGTGACTGACTTTGCCAACTGGACCTTTTCCATTAGATTTTATGACTTATTGACGGTTTTCAATTAGCTGCTGTCAATGTTTCCAGAGCCTCGGCTGCTTTTGTTCCCTCAGCTTTGATGTTTTGTTTTTCTCACCGTTTTATCTTTCACAATGTCATTGGGAATAAAATATACGAACCTCTGAGGTGGATTCATTTATGACAGTGAAAATTATGTCCCAAAGATTAATTAAATGATGACTGCTGCTGTCTAAAAAACATTGTGTTACAGCTGATTTAGAGAAGAAGAAATTACAGTCCAGCCAAACTTTTTAAATAAATATAGCCAACATCTGCTCTATAACCAGTTCAGTGGTTTACGTGTACCTCTCAGGGGTCACATATTTAGGATTAAAGTGCAGGTATACCAGAGACAAACCAGATGTTTGTTCATTCTTTCCATGAGTAAAGTCACTTCTAACTGTAAATAACATTAAATGTGACGTTCATTTCTCTCCACAGCTCTGCTAGCCACACATTAGCTCATAGCAATCTTTAGCTTAGCTGGTTTACAAGCTCACAGATGTGTGAAATGGGACATGAACAGCGTGCTGGAGCTCTGTGCACGTGTGACATCGCACGTGTGACATCACACAAGCTGCATGAGACACACTGCTTGGATTCCAGCGCGATGATGATCTTGTATATATGCTTATAATGCTTATAATATGCTTATATAATAGATATATATACTTATAATATGTGCTGTATATATGCTTATAACGTTCTAATCTTATTTGTATTATTTATTCTGTTTCTATACTTTGTAAATACAAAACCTAGCCTACAGTTATATTAATCCACGTTGCTGCTACTACAATTCAATTTCCCTCGGGGGAAGAATAAAATACATCTTGAATCTCGAATCTTGAATCTTTAAAAGGGAACGATTGTTGCTGCGTGCTCCTGCACCAGCCCATGAAAGCCTTCGTTAACTGGCCTTGGCTCATAACTGTGCACGACGTAAACTGATCGTTGAAGTCGGCAAACAGCAGCCTGGTCGAACCGCCTCCGCCGGTCTGCAGACAAGCCCCAGCGGAGTCGTCCGATGCTACATCTGCACGCGTTTCTAACGTTTGGATTCTTCCACACCTGTCCAGTGCCTGGTTAATATTCTCCTTTCCAGCTTTTCCCAACAGATAAAAGTTTAAATTGCTTCGGAGTTGTAGATTAGGTGGGAAAACGCTGCTCCGTCCTGGCCTTCAGCCTCCCCTCCGGCCGCTAGCCTCTCTGCTAGCTCGCTATATTGATGACGGACCTGTTGTTTTTAATTTAAAGCTGCTCTCGCTGTGTTTTCTACTGCGCGTCTGCTATTTATTAAGTGAGGGGTCAATGGAAAAGATCGTTAGCGTTGATTTTTTTCCTCACCCCACTGATGATTTACAACAGCAATACGCTCCGTCTGCTCCCGTTCCTGATCAATAGCCAGAACGACCCTGAACGCATCGCTCCCTCTTTGCTAACTGCCATCATAACACACAGGCGCCGCTGGTCCTCATCCTGCCGACATCAGGCACGACCTCTTGGTGTTCCCGTCTTCGACGTTCTCATTAGGACGTCCCAGAAGGGACGTAGAGACAGGAAGGGGGCGGGCCGACGCGTCCAGGCGATGTTGCTCAGCAGCTTGACTCAGAGTGGTGCGCGCGGACCCTGAAGGACAGACGGAACACCTTGGAAGACGAATGGGCCTCCCTGGTGCATTCACTAACTGGGTGATGAATGAATTACAGCTCCTAAATTTAGCCGGGCAGTCTACCTTGAAATCGGGCCGCACCTCCGTCTCCGGAGCGCCGACAGGCTGCATATTGCATCAGAAGCCGCGACCTCTTTGTCTGCATTAAGGGAAAAGAATGACTGATGTGGGGGGGGGGGCACGTCAGACGTAAAGCATTTGTGAGGTTCCACAAGTTCTCTTTGAGAATTGACATCCTGCAGCTTGAAATGTTCTATATCATTTTTCTTCCTGCGTGTCAAGTGCTCTTGTGATTATTGTTTCCATGGCAACCGCCATAGCGTGGACGACTGGTATTTAAATCTGGAGCCTGTTCCATTAAGTTTTATCATGTACTTTATCATACACATGACGCAAAAAAAAAAAAAGGAGCACATTTCCAAACCGTCCCTTTAAAAAGTACTGGATTTTCCCAGAATTCCTGTGTGCCACAGAAGGTTGATTACAGCTGTTGTTTAATCCCAAACCATTTTAGGAGAAGTGGACAGAGGAGAAGGTCCGGCCTCTCTGGAGCGCCTTTTTCACAAGGTTCTGTAACTTTAAAGTCAGATTAGCAGGATTTTTCCCCCCCAGGTAAACAAATTCCCCCTTATCAGGACCTGACAGCAGACACAGAGGCTCACAGAACTCAGAGTAGCTTTTCTCCACCTTTAAACATGTTTGGCTCTGAAACGGGACCAATGGACCCAAACAGCTTCTGTGCACGTCTACTTACCGTGAAAGTCTAAAGCTCAAAGTTTCTGCTTTTTACGAGGTCGTAAGGTATAAAAGGAAAACGGCGAGTTGGTTATGAATCAGCAATGCGTCCCATCATGCTCGGTTGGGTTCCCGCTGTCATCCTCGGACCGGCAGAAGGTTCTGCCGAGCAAGAATGCGATTGAGCACTGCTCGGCAAAGGTATTGGCTCTATTTTCTGTCTGAAAAAGTTGACGTTTCACGCTATGTAGCAGTCGGCTATGACAGACAATGTGGCAGAGGAATGCTAATCTTGGCTTCAGGCAGGCTGCGCATGCTAGCTCTCCTTCCTTTAGGTACTGTCGAAAGTGCCACACTCAATTAGGTCCAACATGTCGGCCCGGGTACTTAGGCTGACATTAAGAAAACAGTTTGTCATCGCTATCAACGCTTCCACGTGGCTCTGACTCACTAGCACCCCCACAGTGCATTGTTGGCGAGCCCAGACCCCCCCCCCCTCCCCCTTCCTCCTGTAGCCCAGAGCGACAGCACCAACAGAGAGGGGATTTATCCAGCTTGCAGCCTCACAGCTCCACTTATGGTGTCTAGAGGACGCACAGCCACAACTGAGGGTGAGTGTGTGTGTGGTGGGGTGGGGGGCACAGGTTCAGTGTGTGATTATATTCTGAAAAAACCCAGCCGATACAAAGGAGCCAGCGCCGCGGCTAATGCTAAAGTCCTGGATGATGGGAGGAGGACAGAGCTGATGCTAATGCTAAAGTCCTGGAGGGTGGGACGAGGACGGAGCTGATGCTAATGCTAAAGTCCTGGAGGGTGGGACGAGGACAGAGCTGATGCTAATGCTAAAGTCCTGGAGGATGGGATGAGGACAGAGCTGATATTACAGAACCTCCTGCTGCAACAAGAGCTGAAAGCATTGTCTCCTGGTTTGACCTCGTTGACCTCAGCGGGCTGGACAGAGAGACACTGTTTGAAGTGCACGGTCGGCAGTTTTCTGAGATCTTTATATGGCCTTCACGGCCGAGACGGGGGACGCCCGTCCAAACACCTCCGTCAACTAGAGCCTGAGTAATTAAATGGCAGCAATTGTGGCTCCATCCTGGACCTGCGGTTCTGGAGGTTCGCACATGATTACATCCTCGCCGGTGGTTTGCTGTCAAAAGTTCCGTCTTTGTTTTGACAAATGGGGGTTTTCAGAGAACCCTGAAAGCGTTTTGCTATTTGTCAGGAAATCAGCGACTGTGTGAAGACAGCGCATGCATCAGAGCCCCTTTAATGGATTTCTATCCTTTTACACCATTATCAGCTCCTCAAAGTTTCACTCATTATTTCCAGCAGCTTTTAAGCAGCAGACGCCCAGAAAGACATGACAGGAAAAGCGTTTCGTTTTGGGGGGGCTTTTCCCTCCCGCCGCCATCGACTTTCTGTCACTTTCAAGTGTTTACTCATCCGGCTGGATGGAGGTTTTACAGGAGGCAGGAAGTCGAGCGTGGGCGGACGGGCCTGAAGGATTCCCGCGATGCTCCGTGAGCGTGAAACCGCCGCAAAGGCGCCGCCTTTTCTGTTTAGTGGCGCTAAAGTCCCTTGTAGTGCGTCTGATAGCTCCTGCCGTCATGGAAACCCCCAAAATCCGTCACCTTTGGATCGTGGCGGTCATCCCAGGGAATGTCGCTCACTCTGCTCCGAGGAAAAGCTGATTTTTCCGGGTGATGAAGCGCTGCCTTCCGACACCAACACGAAGGATGAAGAGGAAATCAATCAATCAAAGCAAGAAGACGAGAATGTCCGAGCGATGTTTGAAGGACGTTGTTGTGCAGGCAGCACACGTCTGCTGCGGGGGGGGCAGCAGACGAGGGGGGGGGGGGGGGGGCAGACGTGTATTTCCTGTATTTTACGCCTTTATTTCCAGATAAATTCCACAGTTCCTCATCTGTGATGGAACAGTTCACGCTAGCAGTTGTTGTAGCAGCACGTTGGGCTAATGATGTGGAGCGGCTACTTGAAATGCATCCTGGGACATTCACCACCTCTGGGGGGGGGGGGGGGGGGGGGGGGGGGTTCTTAATCAATCCTAAAACAAGCAGGAAACCAGTGAAGCCTCTTGTGTCCCAGCTGTGAAAAGAACCCCGGTCCGTTTGTTTCGTGGCGCACTCCGAAGGCGTCGGGTTCCAGGTCCGTTCCTGGTCGGATGTGCACGTTCCCTCCGTGCACGCCGGCGCTTCTGCAGCAAATTGTGCTGACTAACGGTTGCCGGCTGGTCTCCTCTCCCACCTTCTCCAGTATTTTAAATATTTTACTGACTTGACGAGTCGTCATTTCCATCTAAAACACAGAACCCTGCTGCTGCTAGCTATTAGCGGGCTGTTGGCGCTCCTGTTCCACCACTGGCTCTAATTGAGCTGCATTCTCCACACGTATGACACCATGTTCTTCCCTCATTGTTCTTTCATTAGAATCCCCTGCCGTGCCCCCCCCCCGCCCGCCGTCCCTTGTGATCATCTTATCCTAACACAGAACACGCTGCGCTCCGCTGCCGACTGCTGATGATTAGCATCAACCTATGCAGATATTAGGAGTCTCAGGAACAGACGCTTCGACTGTTTTACTTCCTGTTCCATTACGATTACACAGAGCTGCATAACAAGTCGCGCCAGGACTTGATTGTCGCTCTGCAGAAAAGGTTTCCTTCATCTCGACAGGGGAAAAACGGCCTTCCAAACCTCCTCCCTTCTTTTCTGCCTGGCTATTTTCTTTAGAAAATAACAGTGCACGAAGGCTGGTCCAAGTACAGGAAAGGAGCAGTTGGCTTCTTCTTCTTCTTCTTGGTGAAATTATGGTCAGAGTCTCAGGACAATCGGTGCAAATCTCCATCTCAGAAGGGCAATAGGGCACTTCAGGAAGTCTGCTGCTTAGCCTAACCCTGTGTGAGGAGCATAACGTCCATCAGAACTCCCTCTGAGCTCATCTGGTTTAGATTTTTCTAAACCAAACTGCCATTTTCTCCTTCCTGACCTTGTTTAAGGTCGGTTTAAATGTCAAAGGTGGAGCTGAAGCGTTCCTGCGCCACCGGAGGGGCAAATGTGAGGTGTAATATTTTGCTCTGATTCTTAAATGGAACACTCAGTTGTTGGTTGATGGGTTACAATATTCTTAATAAATCATGTTTTGCAACTCATGTAAGACTGCAAAGGATGATGGGATATATTGCTTGGTTAGACAGCATTGCTTCTTTTCACGGTGCATTATGGGATACATTGGGTCCAGATCGGTGAATGAAAACGTAGCAGGACGCCAGGGGATGAACGATGACCCCTGCTGAACCTGCTCGTGATCCGAGGCTTCAGGTCTGAGTCGGCTCAGCTCCCCCAGGAATGAATCCCCGTTTGTTTTTGCATCATCAGCCAATTTAATCGCTTTAATTTCATTTATGGCCACAGTGGTGAGAAGTCTGATGTTCCACGTTCCGTCACGTTCACCCAACATGGCTACATCAGGCTTATCCCAGTCCAAGCGCCCCCTGCTGGTTAGATTTAAGGGGTTATCACACTTTGCATCAATATTTAAGTAAATAATACCTGACATAGATCAAGTTGAATTTCTGATGAATATTTGAGATCGAAAAGACCAAGTCAGCTGCCAAAGGCGAGTTTAATATGTCCCCTTTCATTATTCATTTAAAATCACCACGCACCTTTTGAAGATTTAGCGTTTAAATTAAGCGTTTAGCATAAATGGGGGGTAAACGAGAGCAAACGCTCAGAAATGGAAGTCGTAAATCGGACCTCAGGGCTCCATGGCCACAGCTGACGCTGTGAGGTTGGACCACTGTTCCGGAGGAGCCGCATCGATGAAGAAATGCAATAGAAGAACGCGCCGAGTCCGACGTGCACGTCAGGAGCTGCAGTTATTTTAGGCGAGCGGCTTTTTCCTGCCTGCAGTCGCAGCGCTGCTCAAATCCTGCAAATTCCCTGATTTTCAGGAGGGAAAACTAGGTGAGGCTTTTCTCTCAAGGCACCGCGGTGGACGTCCAGGAGGCCCATCCACGCTTACTCTCTGAATAAATAATCTGTACACAACCCCTGGAGGAGGATTAAAGCAGTCACAACGCTAATCTTTGATGTCGACGGAGCAGAAAGGAGCCCAGATTTTTCCTAAACGACGTGATCCGATCACGTTAGGTAGGAAAGGCGCCGCTGCTTGGGTTAGCCTGACCTGTGCGCCGTCTCTCTGAGGCCGTCGGCATTGGTAGAGACGGGACGATTGGAGTGTTTCCATGTGGGACGCATTGGAAGCAAAGGCAACAGAGGCAGCCGAGAAAGCTGCAGGGGCGTCGCCGTTATCGCTTTTTCTGATAACACAAACGCGCGCGGTGCACAATCCTCCAGCGCTGCTCTGTGATTTTCACTCCCCGCCTGTTTGATCTGCTGCTTTCAAATTGATCCAAGCTAAAATTACCCATGCAGGCCTCCTTAGACAAAAGCAGGCAGATTGATTGGTTCAAACAGAAGGAGCCATCATCACAGGCAGCTTCTGAGGATTTATGGTGATTTCTTCCAAACCATCTTCCCTTCTCTCCTAATTTTAGACTTGCATAGCAACAGATTTACACATTCATCCTAAAGTCCAAAAAGTTATTTGCGCCAAAAAAAAACACCTTTTCTTAGCATCCATGTGGCTAAGAAAAGAAGTGTGATATCACACAATTCACCTCGTGCTGCTTTTTTCCCCGTTCTCAAGCTCATCAAATTAAATGACACGTGAAATGGTCTTTAAAGTGGCATCCTACTCAAATGGCGTCCTATAAGAGGGAGCTGAGTGGATGCCCCTTTTTCTGCTTAATACAGTTCTAACTGTGTGTGTGTGTGTGTGTGTGTGTGTGTGTGTGTGTGTGTGTGTGTGTGTGTGTATTCTCACATTTACATCTATATAGTGCCAAAATTCTCATTCTGCTAGTAAAGTGGGGCCGTTTTACTGGTCCCACAACCTCAAATGACAGCAGGGAATCGTCTCCTTAATCAATACTGTACTTTCACGCGCTGTAACTGTACATCTGCACGGCAGCACGTGCACGAGCCCTCTTCTGTCGGCAGTGCGTGAAGCACAGGTGAGTGCAGGTGTTTGCGGAGAGCGTCGGAGCACTTCCTCCTCATTTTAAACAGGAGATACGACGGTTTGGAGAGCCTGAAGCTGCAGCGTGACCTGTCTCAGGGTCGTACATGGATACCTATGCATCATATCAGTGACTTAATAAGTGTTTTAGGCTCTGATATGATTCAGGATCTGGTGAGATGGTTGCGCAAGCTCGTGCTCAGAAAGATCCCACATCAAACTCAGCAGCTTGATGTGCTTCCACCGTGAGAGGTCTCCTGATTGTATTTCACTCTCCGATGAATCAGACATTCTTCCCTTCGCCATTACTCAAACGGCGGCAGATGGGAAGTGAAGTCATTAGCGGGCGACGCCTCTGAAGCCTGAACTGTACCCTGGCCTGTTTATGTATTCCGAGGCGGGATGTTTCTATAATCGGCCCTAATGGAAACAGATGTCGGGTTCCGCGGGACGTGACGTCTCGGGCGGCGCCGCGCTGCCTGCCAGGCAACTAGCTTCGCCGGAGATCACTTTTTTCATCCGCACGTTTGCTCCAGGAAATCATCTTGCAGGGACGGCGTCAGAAATCACAGTGTGGCGCTCGATGGCGACGGGAGACGTTTTCATTCGTGCGTTCACGTTCAAGAATTGCCTTTGTCGAGAGCTCGGACGCTGCCCCCCCCCAAATTACCCTGGAGCCCGGCGGGGATGCGGAACAATTTCCAGACAAGTGCAAAAACAGTGGGCAAATGTATGGGTGACAGGGAACATCGCCAGGCAGAGCCAGCGTGTTGCCAAGGAAACTGTAATTGGAAGTTGTTTTGTTCTCAGGTCTTATAACGTTAACAGGAGCCGAGGCGTCGCGGCCCCGCAGGTCTTGAGTGTCGTCTGTGGGGCGCGTCCCCGTTCTCCTGCAAATGGAAAAACAGGATCGGCGGCGATGGGAGTCAGAGCAAAGGAGTCACAACTGGCCCACAAGGGCGGCGCCAACGCGACGCCGTCCTTGCCCTGTCCGCGAGGCCTCATTAGCGCCTCCTCCCTGCTCCGAACGAGGCTCCGCCACACGGAAAGAAAGAAGGAAATCAGTGAGCTTTCATCACATCTGTAGTCCCTCCTTTTATAATGTCACCGTGTGTGTGTGTGTGGGGGGGGCTGGCGTGGGCAAACAGGCAGCATTTAGCTAAGCGAGAAAGGTCATAAGGTCACCAGTGTAATCCTCGTCTGTCTCCCTGCTCACTTCATAGTGAAGGAGTGAATGATGCGAGATCATGGCCGTGGGGAACGCCGCCGGCTCCTCGGCGCCACCTCAGCTTCAGGAACAAATCGATGAAAAACAAAGCCGAACGGCAGATCCACGCCGCCGACAACGCCGGCGCCGGCGTCTTTAATCTCCTCCGTTTGTTGGTTTTGATGGACAGATGTGAAATCTGACGGAACACATTCCCGCCGAGCGCAGCCGCGGCCTTGACAGATGTTTGGAGTCATCAGCATAATCGGCGGCGTCATCAAAGTCCGATCTGGGCTTGACAAATCAGATCCGATTGATCTGCGCTCATCAGAACTGCGCGGCCGCGATCGACATGGCAGCCAGAGCTCAGTTTCCAGGATTTGTCTGCCCGGTGTGTTTAAGTTCAGGAAGCCTTCAACGGACAAAGAGGATTTAGTGGAATTAGAGCCAACATCACTGCAAAATTCATAATTATTCTTTTCATTTTGATCCTAAAACTCTGATAACTGGGAGTGGTGGGAACGCTGGAATGATCTGAGCTGATGTGTTTGCGTTGATCTTAAAAACTCCAGAAATTGGATGTTAGTTTGACTTTGTGGTGGTGTAAACAGGTGCACCACTGTGTGGCATTTATGTCAGACAGGTAATCACAGGTAATCCCGGAGCCTCACTCGGCACCAAGCAGCACTGGACATCACCATAGAAACGCAGAGTTCGATGGAAATCCAGGATCGTGTTGGCGTCTGCTGGTCGGAGTTGAGGTAGTTTGGTGTCTTTCTAGTTAGTAAGTAGTTCTAGTAAGTTGGTCTCAATTACCCTCCTAATGAACCCACTTCCTCGTCCCTTCTGCACCAGAACATCTGGCTTCTGCTGACTCACCTCCAGCGGATTATAGACGCCGTTCAGACTGAAAAATGAACCTTTCCAGCGCTGCCTCGTTGCTCTGCTTTGGGTTCCAGCAGAAAAAAAAAAAAGGTCAAAAATAAAATTAAAGACACAAACATTTAATTCAATCAAAATTGTCTGAGAAAGAAACTCAGACAAGATTTCAGGAATAATTACAGATTCTTTAAGCCATTAATGTGCAATTTGGGGGTCGTTTTCTTTGCTAACATACGGAAAGCAAACAAGCAGATCTCTGGGTGTTTATTAGTGGAAACCATCCTTGCAGTCACATTGTTACTGGCACAGGGAGGAGAGAGGAGCACCTTCCATATGCTTCCCTGTCCCCCACTTGTTAAGATCTGTCTTTTCAAGGATAGGAGCTTCGGCCGCGGTGCTTGAGCTCCGCCGGTGCAGAAATTGCACCATAAACCCATTCTGAACAGGCATTTACCACAGACAGCTCTGTTCATCAAGGCGGCTCCTGCTAGCATTTCATTTTATCACATGGAAACGCACGAAAACACACAGGAAGCTGCGCTCGAAGGCAAGTTGTTCATTTGTCGTCTGATTTGAGTTGATCGGGCCGCTGAGGGAAGGCTGACGAGGACAGATTTATTTTGAAATACAGTGAATTGGTGCAGCGTTTGTGCAAATACAACACACATACAACAGTAAAAAGGATTTATTAATAAATGTAAAAAGGTCATATGGTGCTATGCTTATCAAAGCTAATTTGTTGATGCTAACAGACCTTGCACAATTTTAATGGAATTAGACTTTAATTAGGAGTCGAGCCGAGGTTAAAGGGACATAAAAGTGTGGAAACCGCGTCCCCATGAGTCAGGATTCTTCTGCTTGGCTGTTGGAGTCGAGCTATCTCAGCCCTGGAACCCAAAAAAAGAGCCGCGATAACGCTGCATCCTTTAAATCTGCCGGAAGAGCTGAGCATGCTAAACATAGCGACGCCTGTACGAGGGACCATCCGCTCTTACAAATTCTCTTTGAAACAGCGGAAGGGTTGAGAGAGTGAGACAAGAAAGAAAGAATTTAATTTAGAAGTTTACCCGACACTGATAAGTGGGACAGTGGCTTAAATACGGCATACGGGGGCTAATTCCCGACACAAAAACAGGACTTCACTTTTCTCGGGAACGTTATTTCAAACGGCTGCGTGTTCCTGGATGATGGTGGCAGAGATGCCAAAGCCTGTTCTGTGACCCGGGGTCAAATATCAGGAGTCAGACGGGGAGCTTTTACTGGAAATGAATTCCTCTCCCTGGGCAGATCTGGAGGAATGTGATAAGGAAGAGCCACACATGCTCGAACATCCACAAGAGCTGAAGAGCTGGCGGGGTCGGTGAGGAGAAAGACCCCCTGCACAGGCCACCAGGACCAGGGGCGCCTGGTCCCCTACACGATGACCACCTGACAGCGATGCAGGCGTGACCACGCGGTGGAGAAATGGTTCTGGTTCAGGAGGGAGAACCAGAGGAGCTCGGGGATTTGATGGTTCTGGTTCAGGAGGGAGAACCAGGGGAGCTCGGGGATTTGATGGTTCTGGTTCAGGAGGGAGAACCAGGGGAGCTCGGGGATTTGATGGTTCTGGTTCAGGAGGGAGAACCAGGGGAGCTCGGGGATTTGATGGTTCTGGTTCAGGAGGGAGAACCAGGGGAGCTCGAGGATTTGATGGTTCTGGTTCAGGAGGGAGAACCAGGGGAGCTCGGGGATTTGATGGTTCTGGTTCAGGAGGGAGAACCAGGGGAGCTCGGGGATTTGATGGTTCTGGTTCAGGAGGGAGAACCAGGGGAGCTCGGGGATTTGATGGTTCTGGTTCAGGAGGGAGAACCAGGGGAGCTCGGGGATTTGATGGTTCTGGTTCAGGAGGGAGAACCAGGGGAGCTCAGGGATTTGATGGTTCTGGTTCAGGAGGGAGAAACAGGGGAGCTCTGGGATTTGAAATCAAGCAACAACCGGCGAGGACGACAGCTCTCCAGAGACTCACCAGTCTTCCTGACCAACGGACGAAGCCATAATTTTGTGCTGCAGCTGGTCGGCAAAGTTTCCCGATCGGCGCTCCGGCTCCATCCCGGCGCTATTCGGCATTCATGTTAAACAGCTGCCTGCAGGGTGGGGGTTGAGAGGGATGGAACGGCCCCCAAGAGCCACCGATGAATCCAAGGATGAGGGCAGCTGCGTGGCTAAGACACTCAGATATTGTGGAAAAGGACGGGAACGACAAACGGGAATACTCTCAGGAGTTGAGTACTCCGGATGCTGCTGGCTCCTCCAGCTTCCCCTTCCCAAGATGCACTGAGGAATTGGATCAAGGTCCGGCTGTTCTAATAAATTCTGAAATAGTAAAGGAGTTTGTCACTTTCAAGATTCTCCAGACAACCATCAATCACAGCTGGCACTCGGGGGGGGGGGAGAGAGGAATCACCGCCGCCACTTGTCAGGCTGTGTCACTGAGGCGCACAAAAGGTGAATAAGCCATCCTCTTGGAATGACAGGACGCACCGAGGGGCGAGCAGGCTGCTCGGGAAGCGGAGCGTCTCCATGAATGCAGAAATCCCCGGTGGAGGGGGGCAGTTGGGGGCCTTTGAGGGGGAGACCTGGGCCAATCAGACTCGCACACACACGCACACGCACACGAGCACCTCACACGATTAGGTTCCTGTAATTGGAGGCAGATATGAGCCCGCCAGACACCCGTGTGCAGCACTCCGGTTCTCCCTTTTATTCCGCTGGAATGTTCATAAAGTCGGCTTCAGCGTGCGCTCCTCAGACACGTTCCAGAGCCAGTTGATAAAAAACAATTTAATAAAACAACACAGTACAAATTGTCTATTTGAGGCTCCACATGCAGGTCAGTCTGCTCACATATGGAACACACACACACACACACACACACACACACACAGCTCCAAGAAACACAAAACCCCAGATAAATTCCACGTACAGGGTGAATGGACACACACTCTTCTCTATTCTGGCGGTCAGGACAAGGGTGAAGGCAGGATATCGTGGTGGCCCCCTGGTGGTGGGCTGCAGCCTCAGCCTGCCGCATGCTCACCAGAGGGTTTGAGTCTGAAAGCGTGAGAGGAGCCAATTAGCTTCACGCCAGGGGAAAAGTGATGCTAGCGTCTGTGGAATCTCACCACCTGACAGTATTAACATAAAGATGCTGCAGAGACCAACATGGATGGAAATAAAGCCTGAATGAGGTGGGAAAGATTTGTTTTGTTATGCTGCCGTCGCCCTCCTGCCACACAGTGGCAAATAATGCTCCACCATCAGCTGTGCATATAATTACCACTGTATTTGTTTTGGAAAATGTAGAGCGTTTAGTCTGTTCCGGAGTCCGTAAAGAACCAGAGGCCGAGTCATGTCGACACGCGAAGAATAAAAATGAGCTAATCGGGTGGATCCAGTGAGGATGGACAGATGGGGCGGGGCAACGGGACAGAAGCAAGGTCAAGGTTCAAGCGGCCGACCGTCGACGGATGACGAACGCCCCCCTCTGCAGCTGCCCCAGGTAGATCCTCATCTTTGTGCTGTCGCTCGTCTTCCTCACCCAAATCTGGAACACAAAGAGGGGACGTCTGTTCCAAATGACACATGACAACACCTGGAAAATGTTCCAAACCTCCCTGGAGTTCAAATCAATATGGTTCATAAAACACCAAAGAAATATCACGTAAATATATCGGAATCCTCAGAATATAAAGATGTAGCTTTGTCATTTCCTGGGGGGGGGCTGGCATTGACATTGTTGATCTAAGAGGGTGAAAGTGACACCATTTAGTGTGGGAGGGGCCAATATTCTACCATTTACTTTAAAAGAGGGTCGGAACTGCATCATTTATCGTAAAAGTAGGTCAATACTTTACCATTTATTCCAAAGGGGGGGTTGTATTGTGCTGGGTTATGTTCTGGAATGACATGTTTTCCCACCTACACTGCGGATCTGTTTGTTTGGACTGAATAAATAATTCTTTAAATATGGGAGCTGCATCACAGCAGTAAACACCGTACTTACCATTTCTGAGCCAAGGCTGAATTATACATTTAACACTCTGCCGAGCATCTCCCCACTGCAAATACACACGCTGGTGTGTGTGTGTGTGTGTGTGTGTGTGTGTGTGTGTGGAGTCAGCATGTGACACAAAGGAATAAAGTGGGCCAGATGACAGCGTGATGACTGAATTAACGGTATTGCTGATCAGGTCCAACAGCAACATAAAGGTGCTTCTAAATGCTGAATGAGGGGAAAAGTCACCTCGTTGGTCCCCACTGAGCTGATGACACAACTGATCTTTGTGTTGTCCTTGGACTCCAGGTAGATCGCCTGGCTCTTGTGGTACCTGTGAGCACAAAAACAACAAAAATAGCCATCATCGAGATGAAGAGCGCCAGAGCTGACAGGGGAGCCGTTCATCCCCCAGAACCATTCTCGGCTGAATAGATAATTGGACCGGAGAGTCAAAACAAAGAATCTGTCATTGCCTCTAATGGCTCCTAACTGTCAGAGGACAGAAGCGAGCCAGCGGAGACCGACAGCCGAAACATTTGATCGGGAGGAATAATCACACACTGCGGCTCTCTGAGAAGGCCTGAGGGTGGGAAGATTCGCCGGCAAAGAATAAATTAGACACCACAGAGGATGCTGGTCTCAACGCTCTCTAGCGTCACAAAAGCAGGAAAAATGGAATCTCTGAATTACTGCCTCCAATATGACAGCAAAGATCCTCAAAGACTATAGATTTAGAGTCTCCATACCTTTATATTACACTGAACTTCAGCCAGCGTCACTTGGCTGATTGTTTCACGTGCCGGCAGTCAGAGAATTTAAGAAAATGTGCAATATTTCTTATGTTTCCATTAACAAAATAAATCATTTAATTCAACGCCGTCTCAGGACCAAACGGATGACAACGCTGCCACCAAGTGGGGAGTTTGTGGGGTAAAGTTCCGACCCACCATCTCTTGTCGTAGTAGAGTTTCCCCTCCTCGATGCGGGCCTCGTACCGCTGCGACGGGCTCTCCATGGGAGCGGATGGGACATGTTCTGGAGATGATGGAGACACTAAAAAGGGAGGAACAGCAGGTGAGCCCATTGTCACAACCATGTGCATCTACAGAGGTATCTGCAATAGCACCTCTGTCCCAGAAAATAGGAAGAAAAAGCTACATTTGACCAACTTGTGCTTTAAGATTATTGGTTTGTTCCCCATGTTGATAATACTTTTGCATAGCAAAACACACTTCAGGTTGTGGTAGCTTTATTATATTGAGAGTGCAGACACGGGGAGGGGGTGGCAGTTGTAAATTCCTGTCCATGAATTGTGGATTAAAAGAACCACGAAAGGCCAGTTCTGACTCACCGGGCCGTTTGGGTGACTTGAGCTGCCAAATATATAGAATGAAAGAAAATTAGCCAACGTAAAACTCTGCAAACTTTCCAGGCCACGAAAGGACGCTTACCTTGTTTAGCGTCCTCAGATCCTCCATTATCTGGTCATCTGTTAGCAAATAATTTAACTGAGGTGTGAAGAATTAAGGAAGAAGCTTGTTGGGTCACACATGAGACACAACATCATCTACAGAACAACAACATTCTGTCCCAGGAACCATGCGCTAAACTCGTTAGATCATCTCAATCAGCAGTAATTTGTGGGGAACAAAGGTCTTTTGTGAAGGGTATCTGGTGCAGGTTTTCTCCGCTTGTCTGGTATTGGGACTGGATCATTGGGTCGCCTCCTCAGCTTCCGGGTCATTATGGGTTTCACCTCCATTGAATCTGTGTTTGAGAGAAAAAACAGCCAAGATTAAAATGATTCCACACAGGCGACAAAGCCCAGATGTGAGATCCCACTCTGGCTCTCTCACCGCCCGTCAGCTCCATTGTTAATTTCTCATTTTCAATCATCTTCTTCTTCTCCTCCAGCTCTGCAATTAAGTTTTCCTTCAGTTCCACTTTTTTGTCATCAAATTCCTTCACTGCTGCTTTCTTCTCCTTCACGTAGTTCCTCTCCACCTGCTCAGTCTGCAGCCCAGGAAAAGACAGAGGAGGCAGGCTTTGCTTTTAAATCCAACACACATGGAAATGAATCCCATCCAAATAATAAAATCTACAGAAGTCAGACGAGACAAATCAAGCTGACCTCCAGCTGAAGAAAGAGATCTGAAAAAGAGGGAAAAAAACAAGATGGAGGATCAGAAACAGATTCATCACAAAAAGATTCAGAATTGAGAAGGAAAGAGTTGGATCCACTTTGCTGCAAATCTTTTGCTTTGCCCTGGGTATTAACGTTTTTTTCATTTGAATTTAAATATTTAAGAGAATGTTACAAGTGGAATTTGATGCCTCTCAAATGAGGCAGTTCGACTTTTGATCAGAAGAGTTTTCATCTTTACAGGTCTTAACGAGGGACTGCAAACGAGCTCAGCGCGGATGCATCAGTATGAAAGCGGAGGCATACCGGCATTTCGGAGTCTCTCTTTGTACTGCTGGTCCAGCTTTTTCATCCTCCTCTGGTATTCCTGCAGGGTGCCTGCAAAGCAAAAAGTAATTATATCAAAGAGACAATCCATCTGCGATAATATCGTTTCATATAAAAGCTGTGTTTGGATTAAAAAAAACAAACCACGGCTGCTCCAAAATGACCCACACCGAGACCTGATGATAAAACAGATCTAGGGGGACTATTGTTGCCGCAGGTGGAGGCGCAACAGGTGTGACACAAACCGTTACCTTCGTGCAGCTGCTGCAGCTGTCGCTTCAGGGACGCGAGTTTGTCCTGGTACATTCTGCAATAAAGAAGCAGAGGTTCATTTCTATTCACTTTTTTTTTTTTAAAAAAGGTCAAACACGTGAGTCATGCATCCCACAACTCTTACTGCTCTTTGATTTCCACATAGTCATCATCATCGTGTTTAGCCAGGTCTGTTTCACTGGCATCTTCAGTGTCTGCAAAAAGAAAGAAAGAAAGAATGCAGAAAAGTCGTTAAAAGCTATCTGAGAGGCCACTGCATGCAAATAAACATACCACAGGGAAAACAGCAGAAATGTGTGCGTGTGTGTGTCATTGGTGAGGTAATGGTGAGAAGCCCGCTTGGTAATGCCCTTCAGGCTCCCATCCCTGAGGATTACTGACCAGGCTGAGCCACGTCTACCAGATCTAATCTAACCTGAACTGTTGCGTAGCAATTTCTCTCGAAATCAGGGCCCAAAAAGACACTATGACGGAGACGAGGCTGGTTCGGCTACACAATAGAAGAACATTCCAACACTGCTCTTTGAGGATCTTGTCAGTTTGCCGCATGGTGGGATATGCAGGGAGAGCCAGCGGCTAACTATCTGCTGACAGGGCAGCAGCTCTCAACAGAAAGCTTTCGGCTTTAGGCTGGTGATCTTCGGAAACTTGGAAGCCAAGTTTCCAGTCACATACTCACAGCTTCGGCTCTATTTAAAAAAAAAATGACATGAGAAGGAAAAGGCCCAGGCAGGTTAAGCTGACACAGCAGCTTTCATTTTCGGTTAGCGTTAAAGTGTTAGCTACACTTAGCATTTAAACAACCACCCGATTCTCGATTTGTAGTCAGGAGGACCGTCAACGCATCCCGACGATACGAACAAATCGCCCAAGTGCGATTCTGCGTGTGGAAGTTAACGTCCGGAATCTAGCTAACCTTGCAGTGCTGTCATGGTTGCTTTCCTCTGGCGTCTCTTGCCCCGGCGGTCCGTTCCGTCTCAGTGGATAGTGTGGAAAAGGGCAATGCAGTGGACCCAGCACGCAGAGATTCGCCTGCTGTCTCTACTCGAAGCTAACGTCACGTAGCTACACGGCTAGCGTTAAATCACGCCATGCCACGCTGCCCAATGTGACCTTTATATGCTTAGCACAATGTCTAAAGTCACGTCAATATATTTAAAAGCTGGGTTGGGCTAGTTTTGACCCATTGATGCAGAATAACGTCAGCAAGACCGACAACTGCCACACCGCAGTTATACCTAACGCGAAATGCTAGCCAACCTAGCATCGTGTGAACTACACAAACGGCACATACACGATCGATAGTTGAGCCGCGTTTTATTCGTAATGGTGGTACTTTAAGAGTAGATTGGCGAGGGTACGGGGTGCTTTAAGAGACGTTTCTTTGCTTGGGAAATATCTTGGCGGTAACCGGATGGTTTACGCTGTATTTGAATGTGTGCAGTAGAAACTCGCGCTGCACATTTCAAGCGAGTTGACACCAACTCAAAATGCTAATGGGTGCAATCCGTACGGTATTAGAAAAGACACATTCATACAAATATTTTGAGTAGTGAATTTGGTTCCGGAATTATCCTAATTTTACGAATCAGTCGAGTCTTTCCCCAACAACTAGACCGAGCCGTCGCTTTTGGCCAAATCGTTGATAACGTTACCTTCTTCTGAGTCTCTCCCTCGGAAACTCCGATCGTCGTCGTCATCCACGCTATCAAGCTCTTCTTCATCATTATAGTAATCCACCATAGGCGACAGCAGAGTTGAAGCCATTTATTCGTTTGTAAAATGTAAACAAAACTGAAAATAAACAATCGATTTGTGTTTTGCAGCCTGCTTGGAACAGCGCCAACAACTGGTAGGACCTTGGGATACCATGCAGTCTGACGTTATGCCTGTACAAAAACGCATGTTAAAAATTATAAAATTTAAGAGAATGTATGGCATTAGATTTCAAAGTTCAAAGTAAAATTAAAAAGTCGCCAAAACGAATAAAACCAATCAGCTATAATACGCTATATACGCACATAATGCATTTTGATACAGGCATATATGTGGCCACCATTAGTAGTCCTCGGCTTGTTGAGTCAAACAGTACAACCACAGCTGGAAAGTGTTTTTCTACTACTCCGTTATTCTGTTTTTGATAACGTATTTTTCCTTCTACTACATACTTTACTTTCAATATACAAATATACAACATAAATACTGGTTTATACAAAGATGCGTTTTTTTCCTTTAGCTTGCAGAACACTCTTAACACTTCTGGTTACGACCCACATCCTCAGCTGATGGCGATTCCTTCAATTTAACACAAATAACGTAATTGCAGCGATGGCAGCGTGTATACCTTTGTTATATAATAAATATGGACATTGACATTGTGTAGAACAAGTACATGAAAAATCATTGTTGAGAAAAATGCACGTTATTCACAGCAATGATTGGCATTTTATCCATATGTACTGTAGGTGGTCGTAAAGAACCGCATTCTCAGATGTGCATCTTTTCAAATGCTACTATATGTTGGGTGGCTGAAAAAAGATACAACCACGGAGCTTATCAATAGTAAATAGAGAAGTTTTATACGTTTTACACATCGACATCATACGGTATATGTGGAACATGCACCAGCAGATGGCAGCATTGCACCGAGAAAGTTAAAGCAACGAAGACGATCGTCACCTCCGAAGATAAGCCAGAATCCGGTTGACTCTGTCCATGCATCTTTAATGATTTTCACGAGGAAAACGATATAGCACTGCGGTCGTAAAGTCTAGCTTCGCAAGGGCACGAGCCCCGCGTTGGCGTCTAACGTGGAGGTGATGGGGCCAACTGCGCGCACACTTTGTGCAGTCGGATGTTAGTTTATTTCCGCTGCTGACAGGCATGGGAAGCGAGTCTTCTGGCATGCCCTTCTACGCACGACGCAACTTTATTTCCGCTTGTCTGTCAAACTATCAAACGCGACCGGGGGGGGGGGTTGAGCCCCCGCTGTTCCGTCATCCAGGAAGTCCGGACCAACTGACAGCACTTCGCAAAGTCACGCCAACACCTCCCGGGACGGATTAAATGCCCCTGAAGTGAGAAGGACGGCGCGTTTCAGCAGGTGAGCACCCCCCGCTTCCTTTAATCGTTTCTTTATTTGTGTTGCTGTCACGGCAACCCCCCCCCCCCTCCTTCACCCCCCCCCCCCAGTCCGAGGCCAACCAGCTCGTGCCGACTCGCGCTCTCAAAGTGCAATGACACTTCCTCTCTCCTCCGCGGCTAAGCTACGGCGGCTAAAGCGGCAAAAGTGGAGGCGGCCAGGCTGCGCTGCTGGCGGATCGCACCTGAAGTTGTGAATCGCCATCGTCGAGTGCTTTTTCTTTTTTTTTTTTTTTCTTCTCCCATTCCCCCCCCCCCCCCCTCTCCCCACGTCGGTTGTTCGGTTTGTTGTTACAACGCCGCTCTACTACGAGGTGAGTCCGGACACCAGCACCAGCTCGCCGGGGTGAAGTGCGTAGGTCCACCTTTTTATTTTAACATTTAAATGCCATGAGCGCCAGCGGCTGTCGTAGGCGGACACGTTTCTGCACCTGTTTAAAATCGACGCCGAAATTGGAGAGTTTACGCTGACAGGAGTGGGGGGGGGGGGGGGACGCCGCGCCGCTTGCCTCGCTCCCCGGGGGTGAGTACGGAGAGCGAAGCGGATGACAGGTTGTGATGAAGGGGACGCTTGTTTTGTCAAAGCCGCACGGAGGCTGGGCGCCGTGTAAACTTGCACCAAGTGCTGTTTTACCCCCCCCCAGGATATATGGGCTCATCTGAGTCTGCAACAGCGGCTGTGGTACCTTCCATTGCACTGCGCGTAGCCGCGAGATTTTACTACGAACGCGCCGCCGCGGCGGTTTTAGGACGTTTAAACGTGGAAGTCGCGCATTGTCCTCCGTTTATTGCGCGTCGCCGCGCTCGTTGGCCAATCAAACATCGAAGCCGTGACAGGTGTCCGAGCCCGCTGCTCGTTTGATGACATCGGGAGACAATGGGCATCAATAACGCGCGTCATGTGCGTTAACCCGCCCGGGGCGCGAAGGCTGCGGCCGCTCCTCGCCACATCTCCGGGGTCACCAAATCCCCCCCCACGCTGTTGGAACACGCAAACGGCAGTTGCAGATAGAAAGCGGAGCAGCAAAGCCCGAGCTGACCCAACATGATGTCATCTCTGGCGTGCACGGCGCATGAGTGAGAGGCAGCAGACTTTGTGTGTCAGGCTGCTAAACTGTGTCATTTTCAGAGGGAATGCTGCTGATCGTTTCATTCCATCAACACGTTTCTTTTCTGGTGAACTGAATAAAAGCAGCGTTTCCTCTTCAGACAGCGGCGCGTCTCTGGTGCCTGATATTCTTGTTTCCGACGTCTTTGTTTGTGCTACTGTGGTCAAAACCCACTGGATTTTGCTCAAAGGTCACGGGATTATTGTGCAAGTCCTTGTTCACACCACCCTTATCTGGTAGGCTTATCTGTGGCCTGTTGACCATGTAGCCGCAGGCAGGGGCGGACACTTGCATAATATCTCATAAGCAGTGGTTTCTGGGGCATTTTGGCTTTTATTAGGACTTTGACTCAATAAAGTTCAGGCAAATGTTTCACTTGGATTATAAAGCTCTGCCCAAGTTAGGGTGTGATAAATACTGGTGGCTTGTAGTTTAGTGGGTCAGATAACCACCCTATCTCATAAGTGAGATAGGGTTGGTTGGATATGTGGTCTATTATTATTATTATTATTATTATTATTATTATTATTATTATTATTATGCTAACAGGATGCCCTTACAGTGACCAGAGGTCCAGTCCTTTAGGGCATCAGGTGTGTGACGTTTGTGAAGGGCTGCAGCAGGAGGAGCACTCATCAGCTGCTCTTGGCAGGCATGGCTTTCAGAGGTGTGTGTGTGTGTGTGTGTGTGTGTGTGTGTGGAGGGGGGGTGGGGTGCACACACCAGACTTATCCACAGTATCGGCAGGCTTCTCCTCTTTCTGCGTGTCTGTCTGGTTCCTCGAGCCAACCTTGGCAGGGCAAATCTTACCGTGCTTTTAGGACACGGCGGTCTCCCGCTGGGAGGAGTCGGCTAGGTTTGAGGTTTATGGGATCAAACTAGCAACTGGTGCAGGACTTGGAGCGGTTCCTCCTTCCGTCCACATATCTTGCTTCCGTGAGCTTGCTCAGGGAGCGTGCAGACATGCCCAGCAGAAGCACCTTAACTCTGATTGACCTGGATAGGCCCGGAACCTAATTGGCAGCGTTGGGAATGCCTGTGTTTATCCTACTGTTTCTTTTCTAAAAAGCTCCTTGTTGACATTCAGTACTGATTACACGGTTATCTTCCTGTCAACTTTCTCTGGTTTTGAAAAACCTCATGTCTCGGGTCTCACCGACCCCACTGTGAGGTCACCGGCCGCGTCCTCGGGGCGGCGCCACGGCGATTCAGCCGTCGCGGCGCATTTGTTGAAATCCTTGATGCCGGCGGAGAAAATCTTGGCAGGTTTTGGGTTTTAGCATCTCGAGCGACCTGTTGAAAAGACGTTCTTCCCCTCCCTGCTGACTAATCCACCTCAGCCTCTCGCAGCTCTCTGCTGAAGCCGCTGAACTTTTCTCCACTTCCACGTGACGGAAGGCTGACGTTTGAAAAATACATGAAAGAATTGCCAGTTTAGTCCATGCTGTTTGGTTTCTGCCACAGAAGCAGAGCACATCAAATATTCAAGCGCTGCTGTCAGGCTTAATGTTCTGCGCTGATCTTGTGTAGCTCATCTAATAGATGGATGCTGGCTCAGATTAGCTCATTCACGTCTCGCTATACGTAAAGGTGCGTATAAAAACGGCTAAAAATGCCGGGAAATCTCGAGTCGTCCCTTCATGCACCTCGCAAGTCCTGTTCCGGTGGAATAGTCGTGCTGCCCTGGTGCCATTGGGAAGCCAGCCTCGCTAGCGTGTGGGAGGTTAGCATTAGCAACTTGATTACAGCTTCATTATAAGCATGCTTCCAATCCCCCAGTGAGGTTGCAGCTGTGACCATGACTTTGCCTCCCTCCCTCCCCCTAGCCCCCATTATGTCTGGCTATATCTGTCTCCGGCTCTCATGTGAAATCTGCAAGCCTCTCCCCTCTCCTCCCATGACTAGGCCAAGTTAACGTGTTGGAGAGTTATGGCGGGGGCCATCAGCATCACCCGGGGAGACGTCACCATCCCTGACGGCTGACTCGTCTTATCACTTGCCCACCACTGTACCTCCTGGGCCCAGAGCTTATTTTAGCCTGGAAGAATGAAGGAATGGGGTATTTTTAGAAGCATGTTTCACTCTAATGGGGAGGGGGGGGGGTCTTTAAAAATTGAAAGTGTCATGTCTTGGTTTCCATACTGCTGAGTGCTTCCTACAACACGTGCAGCCGGCTGGGGGAAGTCCAGGGTGTGCAGCTAGCTTAGCGGTGCGCTACGTGTCAGCAGGGCTTAGGAAGCATGATGGGGAAGGACACGTTTGCTGATATGGGGCGGTGAGGCAATACGCCGCTGCAGCACCACGCTGGTGTATTTTGGGAGCTTCCTGCGCCCGCCCAAAGCGCTTTTGTGTCTCGTAAGTTTATAATTTCACTTTGCCCTTAATTACATAGCGTGTTTAGAGACCGCAGCCCCGCAGAAATATGTTAAACACTCTCCTGGCAGCCGGGTTGTGCACGCCGTAGCCAACGGCGATGTTATTTAATGGCACGGCCGCCACATAACCTGACATAAATACACGGTAAAAAGAATGCGAGCTAACCACCCCCACCTTCCCGATTCCCCAGAGAAAAGTAGGCCTCTGCCCCAGCTCTGTGTCGCCCTAATGCTGTGACTGGACTACCTCCATTGGGTCAAGTGGAGATTTTCCCTCTAATGAATCTGGGGGAGATTGTGTCATGCTTCTGCCAACCAGCAGTGAACCAGAGCCACCGTGGCTTTATTTTTATGTTTTAGTTAAGTCTGCGGCTCCGTTCACGCGTCGCTCGCAGGGTTCTCGGACGATCCTGGAATGTGGGCATCACCCTCAGAGCTGCGGCGGTTGTTTCAGCGGTTTTCTCACTGTCGTCTCTTCTGCCGTTGATGGCGTTCCTCGCTCCGCGCTGCAGCTGTGTCGGCGTCGGGAGCAGATGCCGGAGGAGCCGTTCCTGCCAGCGTGCTGTAGACGGCTCACGCTGGGGCAGCTCGACGTGCCTCCGTGAACTCGGAGGGCCTGAGGAGGATTTTGACAATCGTCCAATTAAACTGCGACTTGGAGGAAACTCCACCATTTCATAGTCCTCCCTGCTGCTTCCCCTCAATCATCCCCCCCCCCCCCCCCCCCCCCTCACATGTGCGCAAGGGAACAGATGTGCAGCGCTGGATGGTGAATCAGTCCTATAGAACCAACAGGGAAATGGCTAAATGATCACCTGACCGTGGCCTCACAGGAGCTGTTATATCCGTGGATTTATTTTAAATTTAAAGGAGCTGGAAGGAAGCCAGGATTCAGCCGATAAGATATGCACTAATAGTTTAGCAGCAATCGATTAATTTTCAATTAGTTTTAACTCCGGAGGGACGTTTCCACCAAACCTTTCCAATATTTCTAAGTGGCGAGTCGCGGTTGGACCCTGGCTGCCTCGGGAGTTGATTTGATTGCGGTTCACAGTGATGAGCCGCGCACATGGAACCATTTTTTAACTTGTAGCCACAAACGTGCCTTATCTAATTCAAAAATGGACACGTTGGATTTCTGTTAGCGGATATAATATCACGGGTAGATTTAATCAGATCTCAGGCGCCACCGTTTGGGCCTGCTGGGGGCTGCACACTCCCAACATTTGTGTTCTGCCTTTGTAACTCATCAACATTACATTAGAGCATTTTATTTGATCATTTGTGATTTAATTCATCCGAGTTGGCACCAAATTGGATCTAGGAAGGAACCCCCTCCCCCTCCCATGGAGAAGTACAGCTAACAATATCATATATTAGCCCTGTTAATCTACTTATTATTATTTTTGTGGTGAAAGTTCTGTAGCTCTGGCCTAAATCAATGTTTAAATGTCTCTTTTATCAAGAATTAATGAGGAAAACTTGTGATTAAAATCACGAGATATCTTTTACATTAACATTGCTTGATTAGCCGTCAACTTTGTACACTTGGTTCTTTAATTTACTGCACTTATCTTACTTTTCGGGGTTTGTTTTCAGGTTTAAATTTGAATGCTCTTCTTCTTCTTCTTCTTCTTCTTCTTCTCTTTGATGGATCCAAAGTAAAACAAGCAAACAGCCCCCCCCAGGGTCCTCTTCCATACGTGGTTGCTGTATAGTGCCATGTGTGCACATGCACGTGTGAAGAGGCTTGTAGAGATGAGTACAGATCAAAAAGAGGAAGGATGGAGAAGTTCTCCGCCTCAGTTCATTTCCATACTAGTAGCAGGCAGCCAAAATTCCAAAATCCTGACACCCACGGGCCCCCCGTTTCTTTATGTAAACCCCAGCATTGATGTACATAATTTATAACGTCAGTCTTTATTAAAGAGAGGAAAAGGGGGGAAAACCACAGGAAATGACTCAGTGGCCTAGATGCATGTTTGCTTTTTTGAGCGTGTCCTCTATTTTGTCTTTTTTTATTTGATTCAACGTTGCGTTCCTCCCATTTTGAAGCCGGTCGCAGGTCTCTGTGTTCACATCGTACCTCCGGGCCGGTTCGGTTCAGATGTGCACGGCGTCTGACGGACCGACGCTGATGTTGTCATAAACGGAGCCTGTGGTCATGGAGAGTATCCCGAATCCTGGAGCTCCAGCGCTCCCACTGCAGGTAGCAGCAGCTCGCCACATCTGATCATTCGAGTCTCGTTAATAATTAACTATGTAAGAAAGTCAAGCGACCACAGGCTGCATGTCCTCTCCCAGCAATAATTCATCTCTCGCTGCTGAGAGATGGCGCTCGGCGTCTCTTCATCTGCCCGTCTGCAGCTCTTGATTGGAAAATCCTGTTGGCTTTTTAGACGATTGCAACACACACACACTCACACACACACGTAGACACAGTTATAATTGGACGAGCTGATCCTGTGCTTCCATGACTTCGTCCGGCCGTGAACCCTTGATTAAATGATCGCAGCATTTTATGGAACGATTACATATGTGCTTTCTACAGGTTTTGACACATGACAGGCATTTATGTTTGCACACATTCTCCTCATGCACTTAAAATATCTGCTACATTCATACATTTTCCACGGCCATGACAGACCGGCGGGTTCAGAAGTTGCACGGCTACGTATTCTAAACGTTCCCGAACCAAAGGAAAACATGGCCGGAGATCTTTTGGATCTTAAGACCCAGAATAGTTGCTGAGAGGAGGAAAAGAAAGTTGTTTTCTCCATCCTTCTCTGCCGTCCTTTTCCTGTCCACATATAAAAACATTATAATTGAAGCACAGATAGGGGCGGATAAGTGGAATCCCAGAACCTTAGTATTTATTTTTGCCCGGTAGTTGGTTGCTGCTGTGTCTGTAACATGTACCATCAATCCAGAAGTGATAACCCAGTTATACCACCTTTATAACAGAGGTGTCTGGTAATACGGGTGTTATTTCTACCTGTAGCATCACTGTGGCCAGTGCTATCATGATAGGCTAGCTAATATTAAGTGTACATTTGAGGCATATTTACCTACATTTTGACTCCTTTAAAAAAAAAAAAAAAAAGGAAAATCTTATAATAGCTCCGTGCCAGTCATTTCAGTTATGCCGCTAATGCTCATCTGACAGTTTGTTAGCCTCTAATCCAGCTCTTCCAAGCTGCTGGTGACCTACGCTCTCTGTGTGCCTGAATGCACCTGAGTCGACGCAGACAAAAGGGTCGAAGCCAGAACCGATCCAGTCATCGGTTTTACTGTCATACTCGGAGATGCAAAGGCCCTGTAATTTGCTTACAATAAATGAATGGCTTTCTGGCTTGAATTAAGCCCAGCGCACGTGCACGTTGGCGTCTGTTGTGTGAGTCAGCTCAGAGGAGGTGGCACTGGTGTAGTCACTCTTTTAAAATAATGAACTGGGAGCGTGCGTCCGCCTACGAGGAATTTCAGAAATAGTTTTCCCGAACTGCTGGCCCGGAGGAAAACTCCCACATTTGGGACGGGTGAACCGTGAGGACCTAAAGGAGGACAACAACCACCGGGCAACGTGGAAAGTTGGCGTTTGAATGAAGCTGCAATCGGTTTGATGACAAAGATAGTCAGAAAGGGAGCTGTCATGTTTTGGTGATGGCTACTCGGGATTGCCTCGAAGGGCCTGGGGCTTAAGTTTGTATTCGCCTTCTTGGCAGTCTGAAAATGGTACATTCTGCACGCGTGAATACATACATAAATATATACACTTATGCGTGTCTCAATAGTGTCACTAAGCTCCAGAGATGAGAGCTGCCCTCAAGTCTTTAAAATCCTGCTTTAGAGAGTGTGTGTGTGTGTGTGTGTGTGTGTGTGTGTGTGTGTGTGTGCCTGTGTGTGTGTGCTCCTGTTAAATGAGTCACTTCTCTAAAATCCACACCATGCTTTCCTGGCAGAATAATCGGGACATAATATTTAGTCGGTTTTTTCTATCTCGGTGGATTAGTTTATTTTCATCTCGGGAGAATTTTCCATAATGTGGAAATTGCCGTCTATTTGGGGGCCTGGTGATGAGAGTGCACCTGCCTCCAGCTTGACTCACACGAACCCACCTCAGTCGTCATCGTGCACTCGAGGAACGACGACCTCTGGAGTTTCTGAGCGCCGAGACTTGTTATAAATTAAACGTGAGTCCGTCATCAGTGTTGGGAAGACAATCGTTCTCCACTGAGCTTTTCCACGTGTTGGTTGGCCAGGCCCTTTGAAAACTGCCCCCTTGAGGGGAACGTGGTAAAAGGACCCCTTCCATGGGACGGGAGCAAAGGAAATTGGGAGTTGGAGACTTGAACTAGTGACTAAAACCCACCTAGCGATGCTTATTTCCTCGATCCCTCTCCTTCTCCCACAAATGCTGAGCTTTGGGGACCGAGCAAGGAGAGGAAGTGCAGACCAACTTCCCTAGAGGCTCGCGCAGGCGTCAGTTTGTGTTATAAATCATTCAGATGCTCAGAAGGCACAATACATCCTATTCCCCCTCCTCTCATCCCCTCATCCTCTCTCCTTTTTATTATTGCAGTTTATCTGACCGCCCAGTCTGCCCGATGCCCGTCATTAGTTGAAGGGAAGAGCAAATAAGATAAGAGGGCAGGATGGGGTGGGACAGAGGTCCGGGAATGCTGACTTCAGCCTCGCCGTGACCGACTTTGAGTTCATGTTCACGAGTGTCCCGCAGGTGCTGGTTGAAAGACAAACCCTGTTCAGCAGCTGATGGCCCCGAATGACGCGTTGGTGCGCGTGTGTGTGTGTGTGTGTGTGTGCGTGTGTGTGTGTGTGTGTGTGTGTGTGTGTGTGTGTGTGTGTGTGTCAGCAGTGCTATTTTAAACACATCCTTTCATTATATATGAATTAAATATTTCAAAGATGAGTCTGTTGAGCCAGACGGGAATGGCATATATTTAGTTTGATTAGTCATAGTTATAGTTTGATGTGTTGACTCAGTTCAGCCTCTGAGGACGAGGTTACAATTATATAAACGACAGAAATCGGGCCTACGTTTCACAACAGCTACGCTTTGGTAGACTTTGGGCTTTCTGTGTATCGTTCCCCCTCGTTAGCGTTTGTAACTTGATTTTGTCAATTTAACCCTCTCACTTTTTTTTCTTTCTTTGCCCAGAAGCACAATAATTCCAGTCATGAGGAAAATGAGGAAGATCTCAACACTCGCCCTGCATTAACAAGTGCAAAAGAGAGAGACAGAATCTAAACTGACAACTGTGTACCTTATCTATAGGTAAGTCATGCAGACCCTAATGTCGTCTGATCATCTCGCTATCCTACTAGTTGTTTTTTTTCTTTAGAAAGTAGTAACAAAAGCATTTAAATATGCTCAGTAAATATGGCAGCAGCCCATGTTTATCACAATGAACTCACCCAGAAATCAGCTCAGTTTCTCATTTTACAGTGGAACACTGAGCATATATATATATATATATATATATTATGATAATATATGCTCAGTGATAATATGATAATATATTATCTGTGTATTTGTGCCAGAAACTTCCCCAGGTTTGCGTTTGGACAGCCACAGGTTCGCCTCCACTCTGCTCGTTCCTCCGCGTGCACAGCAGCTACCAACCCTCTGTCACTCCGAATCAGATCAGACGTGAACGGAGGCAAAGTTGCGCTGACCTATAACGGGCTCTTTCTCAAACCGTGTCTCTGTGAACACAAACATGGCTTCCTGCGTGTGGAGGCTGTGGAGCGGCAGCCATTTTGGGTCACTTGGCAGCATATTAACAGCAGACTGCTGATTTTATTGAGATTGATTTGTGTTGAAGCCTCCCGTGTACATACATCTACACATCAATCATAGCTTATAGGCAAAAGTAGATTTGCTGATTTCAATTCTAAAATGCTTCATGTCTGGTCCTGGCAAAACTGGACTAAGAGCTGTAGCAATGTGCACATCAGACATATGCCAGCGTGTACATCCATAAGACAGGTCAAAGGTCACGGAAAAGGAACAGTTTGACATGGATTAAAGCTACACAGCTGTTTTATTAAAGTGGTGCAAGGACATATGTCATTACGCTAAAGCTAATTGCTAAATTACTTAAAGCATGTGCGCACGTGCTAGTATGTTTGCATCTGATGGGGGGCTGTCTTGCTTTTGGGTCATCCATGAGAGAGAAGCGAGCTTGTTGGGATTGGGTGTGGTGAAAGGGAATAATCTGGGTTACAGAATGATCCCCTGCAGGACAAGAGATGATTACACATGCCTGAGATTCCTGCAAAGTTCACGTCAGTTTAATGCATTTGGCCAGATGTTTAGGCTAATGGAGGCTAATGCTAAAGTTCCATAACAACTAGAACTGACAGTTTCTTTTAGGTTCTAATACTATTAATACTGTTAAGTGTGTATTTATGGACACCTCTGTCCTGCTCAGGTATTGGATGATAGTTTGACCCATATTTGCTCACGCAGGAGGCGTGCACGTACACGTCACTCGCTTGCACTGCTTTTGAGGGAATCTGCCCTCTGCTGAAGTGGGTTGTGTGTTTTTTGTTGAGGCAGGACCTTATCCACCTACAGACAGTCGGAACTAAACCATCCGAAAGCCTCTTTGCTGTCGTAATGATACTTAAGGAAACTGAATTATTACGTAACTTTTCCGTCTCTGATTCTGCACACCTCACACTTGCACGGTTTGGCAGATTTGCCAGTTCTTTTTTTCCCCCCCCGTTTCTGATTAGAGCTGGTGATTTTAATCCCAGTAAGAATTCCCAGACTTTGCCTAATTCCTGTTCCTGCCTAAAGCCGGTAGGGAGGCGAGTAAGCCTCTAAAGCTCCCGGCGATACACACACATCAGCTGATACACACATATGGACCCTTGTGTACTCTCACTAGTGTGATTATAACTCCGTAAATGCATGTGTGAATATGACCACATGTGAACTTGCATACAAGGACTCAGAATCAGGCACTTCCTGAAGCACATATAGGATTTTGTGCAAATCTAATCCCCTGGAGCATTTGTCGTATTGTGTATTGTGTCTCATTTAAGTCCATAAATGGCCGAGCAGTTGCTCGGATCCTTTCAGACAGGTCCGTTCTGTCATGTAGTAGTCATAGCTCATGCTGATGGACCTGATTATTCAACAACATGTTGGCCCATTAATTAGTCAACACCCCCAGCAGAGGGCTTGGGGGTGGAGCGCCCAGCTATGTTAATGTGCTCCCTTTTTTGTTTCATGCATGCGCGTTGATCTTTGACCCACTTTTGCCAAATGTGCTCGATCACAGAATAAGATTAGGTCTCACGTCTTTAAGCAGTTAGCTCGAAATTGCTCTCCCTTTAAGAATATTTGACAGGAAACAGCTGCTGCTGTTGCGTTAATGCCCTCCACCTGTGGTGCAGATCAAACGCCGCCTGATATGATGTGAAACTCCATGCTCTTCACATTAGCGTTCAACGTTTAGTGTTCAACGTTTGGATCCTCTGAGCAGCGACGGCAGAATGACCAAACAAACATTCAGCTGATGTGTCTCTGTGACGTAGGTGTGCATTCCAATAATAACACCTGCCTTTGACTCAGTTACACACCATTATTTGCCTGCAAGACTTGTTGTTAACACATTTAGTGACTAAGCTGTATTAAATAGACTAGAAAAATTGTAAGATTCTTCGAAACATGCTGAGGCGTCACAGTTTTTCTATATACTGCTGTGATATTTGGGGAGAAATGTCCCAAAAAGTGTAAAAGTCAAGTAATTATTCTACCATTTTATGACCTAATGTGTTGTTTACAGTATAAGCTACACATCAAACACTGGGTTTAAGCCGTTTGGCTGATCGGCGTTCTGTCTCCACGATAAGAGCGGCCCAAAGAGGCGCTTGGCTGTACTAGTAACAGCTTCACCAGGCCGCCCATGTTGCAACCTGTTGTTGGCACATTGCATCACTTTACACATCTTAGGGTAGAGGAGGAGGAGGAGGAGGAGGAGACACAGGAGGGTAAGATGAAGGTGTGCAAAGGCTAAACCGTTTCAGTTTGATCTGTTTTAGTGTTTCCCAACTTGAAATTATGGTTTAGATACTCTTTGGAATGGAATTGATTTTTACAGAAAGCTTTATCAGGTCTTTTCTATTTTACCCATTAATTTGTAATTTTGTTCCTCGTGTCTGTCTGTAAATTTGATGGTTAAAGGGTTCAGTTCATGGACCTATTTTAGACTTATTCAGGGATAACCTAACAGATGCTGAAAGGTGGAAAGAACTGATGCAACCAGCAAATACACAAAGGCCTCAGTCTTGTGCTTTAAAAGAAATGCACACAAAGGAAAAGATGTTGGTGTTCAGTGCTATAAATCGATCCTGTGGTTATTTGTTCCAGCCCAAGGACTGCAGCATAACTGGCATCTTTGTGTGGTCGCTCAGGACAACGTTGCGCACGTGTTGCCGTCACTTACTGTAATTGCTGCTGATGGCCTGATGTGGGACCTGCGTGTCACAGTCCTCCGACAGCACTCACCGGCCGTCTCACCTCACAATGGAAGCTCTGGCTGCCAGTCAGACCCTGAACTAAAGCAGCACCGCCCGTTCTGTGGAGCCTGGTGGCAGCTTTCACTTCCTGTAGAAGCTGTGGTTTCAGCAAGTTCAATGGAATATAGATAAAGAAAGACCATATTGGAACCTGGGACTAACTGTGCTTATAGTAAAATGCAAGTTGCACGGAGTTTATTGGGGGCTCATTGTCATGATGGAGAGAAAAACACCAATATTTTGTAGAGGATGTGATGAGTGAGATCCCTTTAGTAGCGAGGGATTAAGATGATGCTGATGCTTGGTGTCTTGGCCTGTGTGCCTGCGCGTCTTCCTGCCTCTGCTTGTATGTCAGCTCACCCTGTGCAGGGCTGGCCTTTGGAGCCAGATTTGCTTGCATCTGGCTGATGTACACACAGATTTCATGGTAGAGGGAGAGAGAGCGTGTGTGTGTGTGTCTGTGTGAGATGTGCAGTGAAGCTAACTGGAGCAGGGTGTCCGGAATTCATTCACGTTTCACAGCCTAGCCGCAGCCTGGCTCTCCAAATATGTGTGTATTTGTGTGCATGTTGCGCGGCTACACTGGACATTTTGCACTAGTGACTCAGTCTCAGCTGTTAAGTGTGTGTTTATGTGAGCAAGCGTGACTGCAGATGAACAGCAGGACTCCACAGTCAGCCATCTTCCTCTGACTACTTCTTCCTGCCTAGTCACCTCTTCCTTGTCCACAAATACACTCACACCACAGACACAAAAGTGGGAAAATTGGTGTATGTTGCAGGAGATTGCTGGATTCGATGGACCTGACTTTCCTAATGACTCTGTTTTGCAGGACAGGGTGGTCAATGCCGGGCCCGTCGGGGATATCTGGTGGTGGCAGTAGCTGTAGCAGTGTGTACGGAAGTGCCGTCCCTGGTGCTTAGCCCATGTCCAGCCCATAATGCCGTCATCCACACGGAAAGGGGTTCCCAAGGACCCCGAACTGGCTGACCTTTTCTTCAAAGATGACCCAGAGGATGTCTTCTGTGACCTGCATGAGATCGGACATGGCAGCTTTGGGGCCGTCTACTTTGTAAGCTGAAAACTGTTTTGTTTTTGCTTTTTGTTCAGACAATTGTCATTGTTAGTTCAGTACGTTTAAGGATTCTCACGCAATGATTTCATTTCTCTCTCTAAACATTTAAGTACATAAACAGTTATAATTTTATTTATACTATGATGTTTACTGAATAAAAAACACTTGCATGTTATGAAACTGAATGCAATTAGGAGAGCGGCAGATTCCCCCTCAACACTCTCTCTAGCCTTCTTTTACACACTTCATCACTAATTACTCATCAAGCCTTTGATGCTAAAGCTTTCCCCTCCCCCCCTCTCCTCTCCTCTCCTCTCCTCTCCTCCTCCCTCCTCCTCTCCACTCCTCTCCTCATCTCCTCTCCTCTCCTCTCCTCCTCCCTCCTCCTCTCCACTCCTCTCCTCCTCTCCACTCCTCTCCTCCTCTCCTCTCCTCTCCTCTCCTCTCCTCTCCTCTCCTCTCCTCTCCTCTCCTCTCCTCTCCTCCCCTCACACACACACACACACACACACACACACACACACACACACACACACACACACACCTACACACACACAGATCTCCGGTACATCACCAGTAGGCTTGGTGACCTTGTCCGTCTGGTTAACAGCCTTGAATGTGCGTCTAAATCCTGCTGTGATGTCAGAGCTGTGCTCACTGACACACTTATTACAGGCAGCCTTCAGTGTTTAAACACTGTTCACATCTGCTAAGACATACAGTATAAGAACAAAGCACTTTGAAACAAGAATACCCTGCACATTTCTATATGTATACTGTAATATAAACCGTAGGGAGTTACACTGATGTCATGATTGTCTGATAATGAATTAATAGGTGTGTGAATGAGGACAGTACAGTTACAATTATAGTAAATTACAATGTGTGCCTAATGAAAGGCCTTTATGGAATTCTAGGTTCCTTTATTGTCAATGCATTTAAGGATTAAACTCAATTACAGAGGAGAACAAGAGGGATTCCTGTTACTGAGCGTGCGAATGGTTACCTCAATAGTACGTGTTGAGTGAATTAGCATGATGTCATTGTTCATATACCATTTTATTCAAACTGAATGCATTTCAGTAACCAAGTATTGGTTATTCACTACCACCCATCTACAAATCACACCAGACTCAATTCAGATTGCCTTTCATGCAGCGCCTGACAAGCAATCATCAGGATCAAATTAATCTAGGGGAAAAGGTCAAATGGGAATACTGTGTTGCCTGCTGTTACTAGAATTCCATTTGAATCTGGGCATGGAATCCTCATTCAGTTGTGAGTGGGATAAAGCAGAAATAAGGGCTTAGGTTGAACTGTGTCAATAGATGACCATAAGGCTACATGTGTTGTAAGGTTAGCTCACTGGGTTTAGCACAGTCTTCTCAGGCTCTTGCAGCTCGTGTGGGGGGAAAAACGCTTCCCTGGCTAATTGAGTAGTACTATGCTGTCACAACTCTGCTTGTTTTTATGTAAAATTGTGAAAAAGTTTGAGGGGATTTAGCTAAATGAACAATTAAAGCTTTAAAAAGAAAACAAGACAGGCCAGACTGTTGGGTCTTCATGCCTTTTCTGGTGCTACAGAATTAAAATAACGAGTTTCAATGGTAGCTATCGTTTAAATAATTAAAGCTGTGTGCTGCAGATTTTCTTCTTAGGCTCTCAGGACGGTTTTACATCTCATTTATAACCCAGCGATTCCTTCTACAGGCACGGAACTCCTATTCCAATGAGGTGGTGGCCATCAAAAAGATGTCCTATAATGGCAAACAGACTACTGAAGTAAGGATACCACACACTGAACAACATTCATGCCAATCTTTGCATTCAGGACCAAGAATTCCCCATAAAATCCCAATCCTAACGTCACAGAGGAGTGGGATGCTTCATGCTTCGTTAAGCGGTGTAAAGACCTGGTGATTACTACCCCAAATAAACAGGAACAATAAGAGAGGGGCAAAAATAATTACTCGCCGTCACATGAAAAGATGTGAACGAACATGTTTCCCCCTCAAGCAAACGCAGGAATAAGTTTAGGCGTGAGCTTATCTGAATCTGTCTTGTCTGATCACCTCATAAACTTTAGTAGGTCACATGTCACTTTTGTGAACATTTCCCATCAAAGGTTTGTTCAAGCAGGAAGCTTTTGCATGTTTTTAATGAAGCCAGGCTTTAATAACTACTTTTATGAATTCCGTTTAGTCAAAAGTTACGATATGACCGTTATCAGTCTGCTGGCTGTTGACCACCCGTGTGTCTGCATTTGTTTTGGTCAGAAGTGGCAGGACATCATTAAGGAGGTCAAGTTTTTGGGACAGCTGCGACACCCCAACACCATTGAGTATAAAGGCTGCTACTTGAAAGACAACACTGCCTGGGTTAGTGTTTTTGTACTTTTCCTTGTTACTGTCTGTAGTTTTTCCACCTCAGCTGCAGCCGTTGTTCTGTTTTAATGTCAAACAAAAAGGACACTTCCTCTGTTTGGTTTTTTTTACGTTGGAGTATGTGATGAACCTGCATTCTGTTTCAGCTGGTGATGGAGTATTGTCTCGGCTCTGCATCAGATTTACTAGAGGGTAAGCGTGCGTAGGAACGTGCATCCACGTGCAATCAGTATGGTCCCAAACCTTTGTCTGGGCTGTATTGCTAGAGCCTGTTCTTTTAGAATTACGGCCTCACCTGTAATTATTTGCAGGTTTTTAATCATTTCACTTCACTCTGCTCCACCTTTTTGGTCTCTGCTATGTTTGAGACACAATATGATTTGATTTGTACCACGATCAGTTTCTTTCTTCAGACTTTTCCATTATTCTATTTAATAAAATGAGTTTCTAAAGTTTTAAAGGGAGGATTTTTCTGATTGCTCATTTCTCCTCAAGTTCATAAGAAACCACTCCAAGAAATGGAAATTGCTGCCATTACCCATGGTGCCTTGCTAGGACTGGCTTACCTACATTCCCATAATATGATTCACAGGTGAGTCTGTGTAATCCCTGGTTGCAAACACAGCCAACCTTCTAAATAGCACATGTAGACTTCCTTAAACATACCAACAGAGTGCTGAGAGCTTTGTGCTGGACTTTGTGTTTCTTCCTGTTACTGACTTTGACCTTCTGCCCCCTTCAGAGACGTGAAAGCTGGTAACATCCTTCTGACTGAGCTGGGTCAGGTCAAACTGGCCGACTTCGGTTCTGCCTCCATTGCCTCACCTGCCAACTCCTTCGTAGGAACACCTTACTGGTCAGCACACAGAAACCACTGTTTTTCCTCACATCCTTTGCATCTTTTTCTTTCATTTTCTGTCGTTGTTGACACCCTTTAATGGGCTCTTCTGCTGTCACGCCGGAGGTGTCGTCAGTGGTGTGACCAGACATTTCTCCATCATTGTCATGCTTTCCACTCAGCCTCTGTCCTTCCTCTTAAGCATCCTTTAAAATGCCATCATGGCTTTTCCTGGAATTGCTGCATCAACATTTGCTTAATAGTTTTTTTGTTATTATAAAAAGAAGCCACTCATGCTGAGGTCTTTCCCCAGCAGCAACTTTAAAAGCTTGGGGAGGGATTATAGATTTTCTTCTTTTATGATATCCATGTTGTGTGTTTGTATTTTATGTGTATTTCTCTGCACTCAGGATGGCTCCAGAAGTGATCCTAGCCATGGACGAGGGTCAGTATGAAGGGAAAGTGGACATCTGGTCCCTGGGGATTACCTGTATTGAACTAGGTGAGCATTCATTGCGTACTTCTGAAAGAAGTCCTGACCTCCATTATTCCTGATTGATTTAAAGTACATCAAGGAATAAGAGGCTATATCTGTCTGATCCAGGTTGCTGGTTAACTGGTGACTGAGACATAATCTCTGCTTCATTTATGCATAACTGTCCCATTTGTTTTGTCATTTTAGCGGAGCGTAAACCCCCATTATTCAACATGAATGCCATGAGTGCCTTATATCACATTGCACAGAACGACTCCCCGACGCTACAGTCCAATGAGTGGTAAGTTGCAATCGCATCCAAGTTTTTAATATTTTGCTTGGTTTAACGGGAAAAAATAAGGGAGAGTGGTGTCCAAAATTGACCAAACTATGTGGTTAATAAAAAAAAACAACACAAAACTTTAAAATTGAGAGCTCAAAGCCCGACTGTATCCGAGCTGGCTCAAAGGAAGACATCTGTGTGTAATCCTGCATCACCTTTGACCCCTGGAATAGGCCCCGTGCAAGGTCACACACTTAAGGCTCTTATGTAATTACCTTTAAAAGCTCAGCAGGAGAGTTACCGCGTAAATATCCACATCACTGCTATACATTAGTGAATAGACTCACAACATGGAAACGAAGCAATGCCATTGTTCCCCCATCATTCTAGCATAGAGTTCTGTTGTGCTATGCTGGGATGTGTCTATGTGCACAGCTTTACAGCTGATTAATGAAGATTTTCATAGAGTCAGTGGAGATCAAACACACTGAATTAATTTTCAGGACAGCAGGATTTAAACAGCACATCCAGTGTGTTCATAGACCTTTGCTTTATCCACACACTCGAAATCACATGTTTTTATAGGGATGTATTGATGTAAAGAGATGAACCATCTTTTTGCTTTTGCAGCAGTAGTTTAGCTTTAGCAGCAAATATTCCGCCCAAGTCTGCAAGTCACCATTTCTTAAAATTAAGATTTTCCCTGCAGTAGACATATTTTTACTCCGATCTGCTAATGAAGACAGATGAATGCAGCCATGTCAGTGCTATGATAGTGCTTCCTATCATATGTTCCAGGAATCTGCATCCTCAGCACAGCCACGCCATAAATCGAATCTTGGTCTGTGTTTACTTCACGGCAATGTCTTTCCCATGTCTCCCACTCAAAACCTTACTTTAAAATGACTTTTATAGTTTAAACATGAAATCTTCGGTTCAAATTCACATCCTGTATGAGCTTGCATGCAGAGGCGAGTGATTATTCAGGGCAGCACATCATTCTTGTATTTTTGGAGGAGGCCCAGTGGCCTGAGGTGCTAACAGCATCTTGCCAGATGAGACTAGTCGAAACACGAGTACCATAGTGTAACTTCAGAACGCGTTCACACAGCCACACTGTGCTGACGGTAAACATGGGGAGAACAGATGAGGACCTTTAATAGGAGCTCTATGGTGCTGCTGTTATTACTTTCTACACAGAGACCCCCCTAAATGGAACAGTATTGTAATCTTAAACAGGGACTACAGATGATGGAATTAGAGCTGCTATCGCAAGACCAACACAGTTACACACATTTATGAGTGTATTTTTAGACCAGAGTCAGTGAGGTGGTCTTGCACAGCTTCGCTGGCCTATATTGTGATTGCTCTACATACATGATCTGTACAGTTGAGAGTCTCGGCCCAGCAGATTACAGGGGGTTATTCTGATTGAGCGTATAGATGAGAGAACACACTATTTATTTCAACAGTAACCTTTCATAGACAGTAACGGTTTGACTGTAGATAGCTCTGCTTCATTATAAGTGAAATGTGTTTGGAAAGGGCGGCCGCTGACCTCATCTCTTTACCTAGGTCTGACCTCTTCCGGAGCTTTGTTGACTACTGCCTACTGAAAATTCCTCAGGAGAGACCCTCGTCAGGGGAGCTGCTACGAGTGAGTGGACTCTCTCTGTAATCCCTCCAGCAGTGACCTCACTTCCTGTGGATGAGTCATCGCCACCCACCCACGGCTTCCAAATACGCACATTCATACGGAGTGTGTCTTCTCCAGGCACCCCGCAGAGAGCAGCTTTTCTTCTATTGTTATCAACGTTCTTCCTTGGCTTTCGCAGCCGTTTAAGTGCGCGCACTCTAAACTCTATTTTCCATTTTCTCAGCATCAAAAACAAAGTGGTTTTAAAATGCTGATGGTGGTCATCATATGGAATGGGCTGTTCATTTTATTTATTTCTGGGAAGAGGCGATTCTTTTGGTGGCAAGTTGTCAAATCAGGAGAAACCGTAACAACGTTCTGTAGTTTCGTTTACGTTGGCAGGAGCCCATTGTCAGTGCAGTTAAAACCATCATAAATATGCGGATGTTCATCATGTTTCTCAGGAAATAAGAGGTTGATCTTTTTGTTTGTGTGACCAGCAGGTAATCCTATTGCCTCACTAAGAGTTTTATGTTCTTGGTAATTATGCTCAACAGTGCGGAAGCTTGACGAGGAGTTTTCATTCCTGACTCACCTCGGGGACTATAAAGAAAAAGATGTGAAGTCAGTTCACACCGCAGTGACCGACTGTGGACTCTGAGAAACATTTAGGCTTGAATTCACTCCTCGCAACACCCCTGACCCAAATCCTGGCCTAAAAACCATTAAAGAGGGATAAGTACCAAACAGACTTTGGATCAGTGTTGAAGGGGCTGTTTTACAGTGCAGGGGTGGGGGAGGCGGGGAGGGGCTGTTAGCTTATGATTAATATCCTACTTTCTCTTCTCAGACATATGCACACACGCACACAGGGTCACAGTAGTTTTTAGTGTGCACACACTTCACACTTGCATGTACGCGCACACCCGCAGACACCCCTCCGAGCTCTTTAGAGCCAAAATCAGGTCACTAATCTGGGGGCCTTGAGCTATCAGTGTTCTGGCCTCAGGTTAAACATACTACCTCCCTGTATACCTCATTTAAAGTAGCAGCAATTATCTACCTAATGAAATAATATGCTCAGTAACCCCTTCGCCTTCAAACAGTAAGGCAAACATTACCATCGAGTTGTTAGTTTGTTGTTTGCCTCTCGGGTGTCTCTTTTTTTTTTAATCCAACCAATTAGCTAGCTAACCCAGACATTTTCAGAGCAATGGCTTCTCTTTGGTTACAAAGTTGGTGCACAAGATTCCCAGTTTGATTCAGTTGATTGACCTCTGCCTGAAAGAAGGTAGTGATGCAGCTATGGAGACTGTTGTTTCTCTCAAGCACTAGCAAATCACTCCTCGCAGGTCGATGGTGTTTTTCTGTCAGAAAACCCAGCCCAAACATTAGCATTTCTATTTCAGTGATATGATTCCACCTGTGTAACCTTTTACACCAGTTGCCTGTCACATGGAGAGGAGGGAATGCAAAAAAGTAGAGCTAAAATTATTTTATTTTTTAGATTTTAGCTCTATTCTCTCACAGGTCTGCCTTTTCAAACATACGGTAATTCATACATGAATGAAAACTGGCCAAGCTTTTTCAATTTGTTCAGTTTTGTAAAACAATCATACTCAAATAAAAGACATCCAGTGATTTCTCTTATAAATGAAGGGTTTTCTCAGGTGCACATTTACATTTCCTTCATTCTTGCTGTACTTCAAAAATGTGTACGAGACTGGCAACCTACTGGCGCCCCCTAGTGTCAGCCACAGCTTAGGTGCTTCTTGAAAAAGCGAATTTCAAGTTTTAGAGAAAATAAAAATGTATGGTTTGAATAGTATTGTTTAGTAAGAGGATGCTTAAAGACAACCCTCAAACAGAAGAGTAAAATACTTCTTTAAAACTCTCTTTTATCTCTATCTATATCACTTCTCACCACTTTCTCCTCTCTCCCTGTTTAGCATGATTTTGTGCGCCGAGAACGTTCGCCACGCATTCTCATCGACCTCATCCAGAGGACCAAGGATGCGGTGCGTGAGCTGGACAATCTGCAGTACCGCAAGATGAAGAAGATCCTCTACCAGGAGAAACACAACGGGCCCATGGGTGAAAGCCAAGAGGAGGAAGAGGTGGGAGGAGGAGGCAGGGGTTAATGCAGAGGATCAGGAGGACCTGGTCCTACAGTCCTCAAAGACAATCTGGAGATAACGGTTATAGAATTTAGAATTTAGGCTTTTTCTGCATTTATATAGCTTTAAATGACATTATCAGTTAGACATTAAAGGAACCCTCTGTGGCCACAGGATGACCTTCCTCCTGTGGCTGTAATAGCCTGACATAGAGAAAAGAAGACCCTTAATTGACCCAGCTTAAGGCACAAACACAAGAGGCTGCCAGCTTCTGCGGCTGGGCCATCCTACACCTCACGAAGCCATTCAGAACAACCAGCAGACGTTGCTGCAACCAGACACCACTGAAGGCTTTACTGAGAAAACACGAAGGCCCAGAGCACATTTTACTAACGAGGCTGAATATAAGCTCCCAACAAAGCCAATTCCTGCAGCCTTAATGAATCTGAAACTTTGTTATGTTGAGCTGCTCTAGAAACTGGAGAAACACATTACCAGATACTATGTGCACATCTGTGTGTTTATTTTATTTATTTTTAACTCTACATATTCATTTGTTGCAGGACAGCGAGGCAGCCAGTTGTAAGATGAACAGCCTGGGAAGCAACCACTCAATCCCCAGTACCTCAGTCAGCACAGGCAGCCAGAGCAGCAGCGTGAACAGCATGCAGGAGATGCTGGACGACGGCTGCTCTGACATGACCATGATGCACCCCCAGGACTATGGCAGCACCCTGGAATCGTCCCCGCACACCAAGAAGGTAAATCACAAGGATGAGCTTTGGACGTATAAGCTGAGGTGGATGACAGCTCATACATTGGATGGAAGCTGCCCTTTTGTTTGGAACCAGGATCTCGGCCTTTAAACAAACCACGGGTCCCCTTACCTGAAAAATGACAGACGGGAACGCAACAGCTAGAATTGTGCGTGACAGAGTCACACCTTTGGATGTGCTGCAGACTCAAACGGCATCAAATCTCCTCTCAGATCAGTTTGCACTTCCTGTAGTGTTGATGGCTGTTCACGACGGAGCAAGATCCAGGATCGGCGCCGTCGCCAACAACACCGAACAGGACTGCGTTATCAAGTCGTTTACTCACCGTTTTGAAAACTGAACTAGAGCTGATCCGAGAATTGTGCATTCGAATACACAAACAAGCACCTTGCTCCCTTTTTTACACACGTATCCATGGAAACGATTGACACCATCCCATTTGGCAAATCTTTTTCAAGTTCATCCCCGGCACTGTTCTTCCTCTGAGAACAAAGCCTCTGAACACATGTTGCCTTCCCACTGTTTATACACACACACACACACACACTCGTGCACACACACACACACACACACACACTCGTGCACACACACACACACACACACACACTGCACAGGGGTCAATACAAAGCAAGTCTCACTCATTAAATGTCTCATAAATGACAAAACTGTGGAGAGAAAGGCCTGTCTTTGCTTTCTTGTCCTTTCTTTTGCTTTTTGTGTTGTGACAGCGCATGAATAATGAAACAGGCAGGGTTTTTGTTGGGGGGGTTGACACATTTTCTCATGTTTTCCATGATGACAGTTATTACTATAGATTCAGGAGAGTATGGATTGGATGCGATTTTAATTTTTGCTGTTCAACACCAAGAGAAACCTGAATGTTACAGTATTTTCTGCATTTCACACTAGGACCATCATTACAACTGGGACGATGGGATCCACCGGGACCACCGGCCCGGGCTGAGGCCGTCCTCCTCTGACAGGAGCAGCCAGGCTCAAAACTACAAGAACCAGGGCCGCTTCGCCACCATAAAGTCCGCCTCACTTGTAAGTTTGCAAACACCCCTCCTCCCTTTTCTTCTATTTCCTCTTCTGTCTGTCTGTCTCTCTGGTCTGTCTGTGCCTAATAGACCTTCCTTTTATTCTATTTTATTTTATCCTTTGCAACACAAACATCTGGGATGTTTACTTTGAGCCTGTCTGTCTGTTCATTACCTCATCCTGGGTCTTTGTGTCTGCTCTCCAGTTTCTGCAGCAGATTTCTCCCTCTGCTGTCTTTGAGTTACCTCACTTATTCCAGATCATCCGCCTCTACTCTTCCTTCCAGCAACACTCCCCTACCTCCACGAGCTCCTTTATTTCTTTGTCTCCTGAATTTGATAATACATCATTCTCACACGTGACTTCATGTTCTGAGAAACAGGGGCTGGATTTTGCTCCCTCTTTCTTTTTCCTCTCTCACTCAGCCTGTCTGTTGTCATGGAAACCAGCTCTAGTAACTCGTAAGTTGTGTGTAAGTGTATAGGAGTGTGTGCACGTGTTTACTCATCCGTGACCCCACTGTTTGAAACTGTGACTGCTGTCGGGTCTTGAACCAGACGGGCCGAGCTCGACCTCCTGTCCTTGGCCACACGGCGAACCGCTGCCGTTCCAGCTCTTTCACTCCCGACCGAGGACGTCTTTGCTATTATGTTCATTTGGCGTCGTCGTCGTTTGTGGTTTCTCATCTTCAGGAGTTGGAACATTCAGTCCAAGAAATAAAATCGATGGAGAATATCCAAATGGAACCTCAGTTAAGCAATGAAAGAACTGAGCTGACCTTTATGGCAGTTTTTGGTCGCTACCTTATTCGTTTAAATTTCCATTCCACCAGAACTGATCCTGCATCGTGTGCCGTCAGTTTCCAGTCAAACACACCACTGTAAATAACAGACGAGATCAGATGTGATGTGGAGGGTTTCAGTCTGTTAAAGGAAATGGAAGCTGGAACACTTCAGATAACAGGAGTCACATGACAACCTCGCGTGAGATGTTTTTGCCTGTTTGAAAAATGCACAAGCAACTCTGAAAGTAATGTCTCAAAATCTGTTTTCCTGTCGTAATCTGCGCCCTGTGTTAAGCTTGAAACTGTGTATTGGTATCCCAGGTAACCAGGCATTGCTGGGGACCACAAGCCTTATATTTCCATTTTCCTGTGGCCCCACTCCCTCTTTTCCTTTTATTTGGTTGCTGTGGTAAAGAGAGGTTTGTTCTTAAATATTTACCTGGTTGTATGAAGGTGTAAATAAATAGAAATGAAATTAATACACTGCATTTGTATGGCAGGATAAGCTATATTTTAAATTTTAGATTGTATGTTAACAGCCCTCTGTCTAAAAGGCAAACACCCCCCAAAAAAGCTGTATTTAAATGGGGTAAAAGACCTGATGAGCTGAGGAGGGGAGACAATGTGCTACTTTATTTCAGAGGACTTACACCTTTGTCTGGATGTGATAAAAGACTTGGTGACAGCCGTTGGTGTTGTTCCTCACAGACGGTCTGTAAACAAAGATATTACTCCGCATTCCACAATCAATCCTTTCTGTATTCGCCACTAAATTCACCTGTTCCGAGTGCTCGGAACAGAAAAACGCTGCTGTCACCTGATTTAAAAACAGCGTTCACTGATAAACGATGTCCAGTCAGAACACATACAAATGGACGCGTCTCGGCGTCCGAGGCGGCGCCGAGTAAACCAGGACAACTCCGCGGTGCGTCGGTGCCAGTCTTGCCCGGCGGTACAGAAAAGAATGACATCATCTTTTTGTGACGAACGCAGACGCTCTCGGATTGGCCTCGACTCGGTGAGGCTGGGATCCGCAGGTAGACAAAGAGCAGCGGAGAGAGGGAGAAACGGGGGGTCCAGATGGTGAAGGGTGATTTATGGACGGAGAAAACGCAGCAGAAATTTAGCTAAGGAGAGAAGAGAAATTAATAAACAGGCCGCCAGACTCCTCAAAGACCGAGATTGTTCTTAAGAGAGGTACAAAGAGAAGTGAAATGAAGCCATGGCGGTAGAAGACTTTAACATCAGGAGGGTGTCATAAACAGAGCTGTGCAGACAGAAATTGGGACTGACAAAGGAGGACAAGTGGGGACCAGAGGAAAAAGAAAAGAGAGTGTGCCAGCCTCAGCTGATGTAGCTGTGAAAAAAGAAAATGAGCGGGTGATTGTAGCTGAAGTGACGGACGGCTGAGACAGGATGTGGATTAAACAAGGGCAAATGAGACCGAATTATTAATAGCAAAAAACCAGGAGAGAGGGAAATGCTGCAGAGAGGTAGAGGACATAAAGAGAGGAGAGGGACAGATCTAATGCATGACTGTTGTGTGAGCGGGAGGCCAGGGGTTACTATAGGTCAGAGGAGATGAGCCACTACAAGAGGCAGCATCGCCTTAGAGATCAATATCATTTAGAACCTGGCAAATATCATTGATAATGCAGTAATTACCTGTATGGAGAAGATTATTTTTTTAATATCTGGTCATGGAATGCTGTTCATATTTTGTGGCTCATCCTCTCTTTGTGCTGTTGCCAGTATGAGTCTTGGAAGCGCAGCGATAGAGTTTGTGTGTTTTATTTGTGATGAATCAGCTTGATCAGCTAATAATAATACATTTCCTCTGTTTAGAAGAATCCCGTTCATGAAGCTGCGCTGCGCTGTGCTAATAGCTAAGCTGCTCTCGCCACCTCTTGAGTCTGAATATGATCTCCCCTCCAGCCCCCGAGCTTTGGGTGAAAGAGGTAGTCACATGACGTGAGTTGGGCCTTTGTGGCAGCATGTCGGGTGGCAGCGCAGCAAGTGACTGGGATTGGGAGCTGCTGTTACAGTGGGGTATTGATTCAGCACAGATTAAGGATGGAGGGGGGCTTAGCGTTTCTGCCAACACCAACTCCCCCTCCTTAACACCTTTTAATTCTCTTATATAATGTCTTCATCATATTTTTTTCAATTCCCTCCAAACTTTTCTCCTGTCATCTGCCATTTCTTTGTTTCTACATTTACCCTCCGCCCCCCTTCATCTTCCCACCCCCCAGCTTCTCTCAGTCCGTCAATGAGGTATTCATGTGACCCACCTGCTGTCCACTGCTTAGCTTTAGCTCAACTAAAGAGCGGCTCTGTGCTCTTGTTGGCCCGTGTGGTCGGCCTGGCTCATTCACAGTTCACACGCTTGCCTCAGCCACTGTGTGCCCGGGAGCGGGAGGAGAGAGGGGGGTGGGGGGGGTCGTTGTCCAACACGGGTGGGGTCTCAGGGCGGCATTGGAGCTCAGACAGTTTTCTGTCAAGCATAGGATGCTGCACAAGGTTCCTGGATGTTGCTGCACTTGGCTAAATTCGCCAGCATGTTTGGCCTGAAGAGTTCTGCTGGAAGTTATGAGAAGATGCAGAACGAGTGCTCCCTGGATGCGGAGAACCCTTTCTGTCCACAGGTTGGTGTGTCGGCCGCAGGCAGCAGGGCGTAGCGTAGACGGCAGGGGTTTTACCGTACAACATTTAGATCAGTCGGGGTTTGTTTTCAGGTCCGCCGTGAGGTTTTTATCAGGCTCCGGTGAAAACAGATTCTACATTTTTCACCTTCTTTCTAATTTCTGAGCTTCTTAAAATCTTGTTTTGCCTCTGTAAAGTTCAAAAGTGTTGCCAGCCGAGGGCAGCAACGATCACAGTTTGAACGAATTCTACTGGGAACGTAAAACCAAGACGAGTCAGCATATTTGTGGCCAGGCGACACGTTCGGCATTGCTGTTTTGGAGTGACTCTTTCACACGATCACACGTCCAAACTTCTCCTCTGCCACAGGTGACCAAGCAGATCCACGAGCATGAGCAGGAGAGCGAGCTGCGGGAGCAGATGTCGGGCTACAAGCGCATGCGGCGGCAGCACCAGAAGCAGCTGATCGCCCTGGAGAACAAGCTGAAGGCCGAGATGGACGAGCACCGGCTCAAGCTGCAGAAGGAGGTGGAGACGCAGGCCAACAATGCATACATCGAGCTGGAGAAGCTGGCGAAGCGCCACGCCGTGCACACAGACAAGGAGGTAGGACGTGATGGACACGCGGGATGTTCCTCTGCACCTGCGAGGCAGCAGGTGGTGACCCGGACGGGACCGTAAAGTTAGTCCAGGAGCGGCTCCTGAGAAACAAGGTCTGAGAAACTGGCCGCTGCCCAGTGATGAATGAGCTGAAATACAGCTTCAGAAGCGGGACGCAGAAATTTGGACCGTGGAGAAAAAAAAACAAGCCTCGTCTACGATTATCGTGCAGCCAGACCCTGCAGGAAGATAGTGTATCGGTGCACGGACGTGATAACAGCTGCAGCGTGGCTCGCATGAAGGGCGCACATCTGCAGCTGACACCAGGAACATTAAGCATTTACACACGATTGGCTAGAAAATGACCGCCCTGCTATTTTATGATATCATATAATGTAACTTTTTACCAGATCATAATTAGTTTAAACCTCTGTTTGGTGAGGTTAGCATGTACCGGATAGATAAATAGGTCTGAACTGAGATATGAGTCCCTGCTTTTCTGTTAAATTCATTCTTTGGGGTGTCTGTGAGTGGAGGCGGTTTAATCTAGAAACTCCAAAATTTGTTAATATCTATAGAGCTCAGTCTGATTAGCCAGGCTCTCACCTTAAACACCAGAGAGCCGCCGTGCTAAGCTAGCACCACCTCTCTTTCACTCTTATGCTCCATGTGTCTCCTAGATGAAGACACTGCTCACAGATGAGAAGAAATTCCAGCAGCAGATTGCGGCCCAGCAAAAGAAGGAGCTGACCACCTTCCTGGATAACCAGAAGAAACAGTACAAACTCTGCAAGGAGAAGATTAAGGAGGTGCGCCTCGTTGGTTGGCTTTCGGTTTCTTCCCCTGGGCGAGCTCATTCGTACGCCTCCCTCGCGTGTGACACATGTTCCCGTGTGCTGCCTGTTATATCAGCACTCCTCCACACCAAACCGTGCACGCAAAGTCACGTTGAGTCACCTGACCTACCCGCAGTGTAGGAGGAGAGCCTCGGTTCCATACACACGACATACATTTGTGTGCTCGTGCTCCGAGGCCAGAGAACTCTCAGCCTAACTGTGGGTGCCATCCACGCTTTCCAGTGACAAGATAAGTGACCAAAATTAGGTCAGCGTGGTTAAAAGAAAGCAGCACTGGCAGGGAGAGATATTTCCCACCAACAGAGAGATCGGCTGCGAGCTGCCACGGAATTAGACACCTCGGAGAGCGAGGATCAGGCTGCTGTGTGGAGTGTATTAGCTGGAGTTGGAGATTTCCTTCTAACCCATGAAAAAGGCAGAAAAGATGAGGGGCCGATGTGGCAGCAGCACGTTTGTCTGTTCTCATGATGGAAGGCCAGAGTTTGCTCTTATTCATAAACAGCATTTTAACCCCTTCAGACCTTTATGCTCATGGTTAAAGTGTAAAGAGTCTTTTAAAAACATTTTCACGTTAAAGTGTCATAACTAATGAGCTGCACGCTCGGCAGGAGATGAACGAGGACCACAGCACACCGAAGAAGGAGAAGCAGGAGCGTTTGTCCAAGCACAAGGAGAACATGCAACATTCCCAGGCCGAGGAAGAGGCCCACCTCCTGACCCAGCAGAGGGTCTACTTTGACAGGAACTGTCGTGCTTTTAAGCGTAAAGTTATGATCAAGAGACACGACCTTGAACAGGAACAGATCCGAGAGGTGAGGCTCTGCTCAGCTGTTTGTTCAATCATACAGGCGGTTTATATGCCGGTAATAAAAAAAAAAAAAAAACCTAAACAAATTAAAATTCTTTTCTCAGAATACACTAATTTGTTCTTAATAATTACTCCCATTGTTCTTTAGATCCTCGAACTCTTTCCTGCTAAGATGATTAGCAACACAAAGCAATTCGCTAATCTGCAAAGCGTTTAAACCCGGGGAAACGTGCACAAGCGTTTTGTGGGAAAACGTGCAAGAGTGCTTTAGAAAGCGTGTTGTAGTCACCCTTCAGCCCAGAGGTCACCGGGTGTGACCTCTGTCTAATGACCTTTCATCCACACCAGGAGCTGAACAAGAAGAAGACCCAGAAAGAGATGGAACACGCCATGCTGATCCGCCACGACGAGTCCATGCAGGAGCTGGAGCACAGGCAGCTGAAGACGCTGCAGAAGCTGCGCATGGACCTGATCCGTCAGCAGCACCAGACGGAGCTGGAGAACCAGATCGAGTACAACAACCGGCGCGAGCGGGAGCTCCACCGCAAGCACGTGCTGGAGCTCCGGCAGCAGCCCAAGAACCTGAAGGTGAGTTCGGCTGTGATCCAGGTGTGACCAGATGCTTTTGTCTCTGCCTTCCTCCCGTGAGTCCATCGTTGAGATGGCGCAAGCTAGGAGCAACAGGGCGATGCCCGATGCTGCATGACAGGAGACGTGATTGTCAGCTCTTTCACGTCTCTGCCCCCCCACCCTCAGGCTTTGGAGCTACAGATTAAGAAGCAGTTCCAGGACACCTGCAAGGTGCAGACCAAACAGTACAAGGCCCTGCGCCACCACCAGATGGAGGTCACGCCCAAGGCGGAGCACAAGACGGTGCTCAAGGCACTGAAGGACGAGCAGACGCGCAAGCTGGCCATCTTGGCGGAGCAGTACGAGCAGAGCATCAACGAGATGATGGCGTCTCAGGCGGTGAGCGGAGACACCTCGCACCTTCCTGCGACCGCTGTTCTTCACACCCCTCGCTCATTTTGGTTTAAAATACTTTCTCTCCCTCCTTCCGTCCACCCTCTCCACCCGTCTCTGCCCCCCCCCCCCAACCCCCCCTCCATCTTGCGGCCCATGGTCGGCTGTGTCAGCTGCGGCTGGACGAGGCCCAGGAAGCCGAGTGCCAGGCCCTGAGGCAGCAGCTGCAGCAGGAGATGGAGCTGCTCAATGCCTACCAGAGCAAGATCAAGATGCAGACCGAGGCGCAGCACGAGCGCGAGCTGCAGAAGCTGGAGCAGAAGGTGTCGCTGCGCCGGGCTCATCTGGAACAAAAGGTTGTGGGCTGAAACACACACACACACACACACACACACACGCCTCACCACAGGTGGGGGTGATGGTGTCATGGCTTCTGCACACAACGATTTCTTTTTTACGTTTAATGGCAGCAGAGTTCGTTCAGAGCGTTTGATCTCTGCTCGATGACCCTGGAAACTGCCACAGTGTTTCATGTCACTGACCTTGATCAAGTTTCATTTCAAATCTGAAAGAACCACAAGGATTCCGGTGCGAACGTACCTTTATTTCCCTTCGATCTCGACAAGCTCCCCTTCCGACGTGTCCGACATCCCCGCCACACACTCGACAGCTCTCCAACAACAAAGAACTGGACCCCTGAGACGACGCAGCGCCTCGGCTCTGCTGCCTCTCAGCGGCGGCCTGTCGCCACCTTGTGGCCGAGCACCGACGCGCAGTCTGGGACTGGGATGATGTCATAGTATTAGAAGCACTATTGTCCTCCGGCAACGTTCATGGTCAAAGTCTGGAGAGTTCTGTGCATGCTCAGTGGTTGGCCAGATTGCCGTATTGCGCCAGGCGCTTCTTTGTCTCCACCTGCGGTCGGTAAACGTTCGCCTGGCGGAGAAAGTAGATCCTGCTCTCGCCCGACTGATGCAGTGCAGCTCGATATACCCGCACCTTTCTACCCCGCGGGAGAGCGCGGGCATTAGTGGTTTCATGATACGAACGACCGTGTTCAACATGTGTGAATATCCGAGATGTTGGGAACGTGGATCGGGGTTTTAAAGCGGCGACGTTGCGGAGTCTGTGGGGAACGGTGACGGTTCCAGGTGTTGACGGCGGATGTGTGTCGCCCCCAGATTGAAGAGGAGCTGGTTTCCCTTCAGAAGGAGAGAACCGACCGCATCAAACACCTCCTGGAGCGCCAGGAGCGGGAGACCGACAGCTTCGACATGGAGAGCCTGCGCCTGGGCTTCGGCAACCTCGGCACCCTGGACCTTCCCAAGGACGACTACAGATGAAGCCGCCGCTGCTGCTGACTGCGTGTTTGGGTGGTCCCCAGGCTCAGTCCGCCCCTCCTCCTCCCTGACCCGGCGGTGCAGGGTTCAGTGCCGCTGACGCCCTCACTTTCGCAAAGAACACACACACACACACACACACTCACACACACACACACTCACACACAGAATCAGCTGTGTTTAAGGCCACTCAGAGGGAGAAGACTGCAGGTGTTTCGGGCTCCTTCCCACCCCAAACCTCCCCCCTTTTTGCCTCTGTGGGCGACACAGGATGACAAAGAAAACACGCTGGAGAACTTCCTGCGGTCGTCATGTGTTTGTAAAAGTGATAACATGTTAAATGTTTCTTGTGTCTTGTGCGAGAATTTCACTTTCGCCGCCACAGAAAGTGGAAGTTGAGGGAAAACCCAGGGCGGGCGGACCGGTGGGACCAGGGGACGAGCCTTTTTAGATGGATCTCATTCTTCCCAATTTGGTTTCGGTCTCAAATTCTGCAGAAAACCAATAAAAGTCCGCGCGTGATAAATCAGACGATCGCCGCGCTGCTGCCGCCTTTTTGGTATTTATTCACAACCTTTTGATGAAAAATTTCAATAACTTGATACTTTTGAGACCGGTGCGATGTACATACAGGTACTCCTCAGATAAGGCCCGGGGGACCCTGACCCGGGAGGGCGGCTGACGGTACTCTTGTGCGTGCGGTACCGGTACCGGTTCCGCTGCGCTGGCAGCCAATGTGAATAAAACAAGCGAACCTGTGACGCGTGAACGTCACCTCCCAGCTAGCACAAAGGGCTTCATGATGTCAGGTGGGGCCGGGGGCTTGAACTTTGTGTATAGAAGGATTTATGGAGAGTTTTACTTATTTTCTTATTGTATTTTAATCGTCACTCAAATTAAAGAGTTTTTAAAGAAGCCTTCTTTTGCCCCTTCATCTGAAAGTATTGGTCTGTTTTGGGATTTCCGTCTGATTTTTTTCTTTGCTGCATTACACAACTCTCAAGCTGTGTACGTCTTATAAACCAGAGCAGTATGATGCTTTATTCAATGCATGCACTTTAATTTTTGTTTTTTTTCTGGGTAAAAGAAAGCATGAATCTGTCAAAGCTTTTAATTATATTTGTAAATAAAGTGTTCATCACAAACTCTGGCGGTTGGAGGGTCTCTTCTCGAGCGTCCGACCGGTTCTGGGTTTTATTGGTTTTATTCTAAGAGTATGTATCCTAAAACACAGAAAAATGCATTAAGAGAAGGAAACAGGTGTTTTGTGTTCTACTTTATTGTAGAATAGTGCAGATCATTCTGGGGGTTCTGAAACGGGCGACATGCCCCACAAAAACAACCACCGTGGGGGTGTTGACGGGTTCCATCCAGACCAAAAACCTCAGTGGGAATTTATAGTGCTAAATGACAGAGAGCTTTTGCGTCTTCCTGTTTATTTTCCAGCCAGCTGCTGGTACAGTTTGGGCACGTAGTCGTCCCACTCCGCCTGGTAGCAGGTTCCTGCCACAGGCGCTCCCAACTTGTACTTCTTCCTAAAGCTCTGGATCGTGAACTTGCCACGGCCGTCCCCGGAGCGGTTGGTCAGCACGGCCTCGGAGCACGACAGGGTTCCCGGCTGCTCGTAGACCAGCCACACATACCTGTGAAGGCCTGCAGGGAGAGGAAGGTTTATGAAGCGCGCTTGGACGTCCACCAACTCGACGCGCCGATAGAATCTCTATCATCAGAACGAAAAAATATCCCTCAAAATTCTTTTACCTGTTCCGTTGGGAGGACCAGAACCCACATAATCGGACATGACGCAGCCAGATGACACGTCGTTCCCTTTCATGTTGACCACCAGGAAGTGGTGCCACTCCCTTTATTAGAGATCGGAAACAAAAGATTATTTTTTTTAAAATGATTTTTCACAGGTCCAATAAAATACCAACAGCTGTTCTTCTCACCGAAATTTGGGGTCTTTCCTGCTGGGAGCATCGGGGTCGGTCAGGGCCAGCGTGTACAGTTTACTGGAGTCACATGCTTCCCACTCAATGGTCGTGGGTCGGTTCTGGACCTGCAGACAGGTGGAGCGTTAACGTGGCGTTATCTCGGACGGCCACACGGGGGCGCCATCGCCACAAACGCTGGGGTTTATATAATTCCACTCACGTTGCCAATCCGCTGCAAGTGAATTCAATTAATGCACAACCAAGTTGCAAAACACTTCTCTTCTATGACAAAAAATATATGTTTTGACGCTAACGCGCAGAAGCAGCGCCTTTATTCGGTTTGTTAGCTTGGCTGGTAGACGCAGCAGTAAGCTAGCTCACTAACCTGCGTTGGCGTGAGTACTTTCCCCAACTCGTCTATCTCCACTGAGCCGTATTTCACAGTGAGAGGCTGCGCTGGCTTTTCTTCGACCTCTTGCAGTTCAAGAGTCCCGGTCCACTGGCTCAGATCTACAGGCATTGTTTCACTTTGTTGGTGTCTAGTCACGGTGGTCGTCACAAGCGCCCCAAAACTGCGAAATGTGCTGCGTTTAGGTACCACAGGAACTTCCACTGACGTCACGAAAAAAATGCAGGTGTCTCTTTTAGTGTGGTTACGTTAACAAACAAATACAAGTGAGCATGGAATTAATATTTAAGTGAACTACATATAACGTAGCAATAACACAAACAATAATAATGTCATTTTAAAAATGCCTTTGTTTGTTTGATGACAGTTAACATCCACAGCTGATTTTAGACCTCCATTGGTGCCAAGAAATATTAGCATTAAATATTATTATAAATATTGTATTGTAGTATCGAGTTTTACCATGGTTAGATTTCACTTTTTAGGGTTGATGTGATGCTGTTTTCACTTTCTAACGACACATGAACACAACAAACATTGGCAGTGGGTGGCCACCAGAGGGCACTAGCGCCTCACTAAATCTCGTTCCATGATTCGCTGTGATTTCTGTCAATCAAATCAAAAATCTCGCCCATGTCCCGCCCTCATCACATGGTCTCTGACAGTTATGCTTGCAGACGTAAAAAGATAAAGATTTATACATATTTATAGAGAGAGGGGAAGGATCCCATGCAGCCATTTGTAAAAAAAAAAAAAAAAAGTATTTGCTGTGGCTAGAATTTGAGATCAGTGATAAATATTATAACACTTGAATGATTTGCAGACTGTCATAACACCGGGAAAGTGACGTCATTATTGACGCCCATTTGGGGTACATAAACGTAGCATTAAATAATCCTCCTGCATTTTTTCTTGTCCTTGCCAGAACACTTAATCTCACAGAAAACAGTTCAACGCACACAATTCTAGCCTCGTATTAGTGTGAGTTTTGTAATATAATATATATAGATCGATATTTATACACCAATGGGGCATTTTACTTCACAACTATTACATGTGTTTAAGAAAAAGAGTGTGACTGCGCCTTTAAAAAGGTGAGGGCAGGGTGTGGCCTATTAGTGATAAGGTTTCTGGATCAATATGATCTTACCTTCCAAACAGCAAAGGGGGATCGGGGAACCTTTATGTGTAACTGGTCCCTGCTGCGTCCTGGGTGCTGGGGGGTAATGGGCGCACTGGTATCGAGCATGTTTGTCAGAGTTGCAGAGCGGCTCACACAGGTGGACTAGTCGGACAGGTTTGGACTGGAAGCCATTTGTTCTGCCCTTCCGAGGGCGATGTAACCTGTCGCAAAGTCGACCACGATGATCCTCGCAGCACTATCGTTTCTACACGCGTGTTTGTGGACGACAGGTGAGTTTTCTACAGACGTATCGGGTGGGACAGGTGAGCGCGGGAGCCGCCTCACGGTGCGTGTTCTTCCCTCTCTGGGGTGGTTGCAGCCGCACTTTCGGGCGAAGGTTCCAGCGATGCGACACTGACGGTCTCACCCGGCGACATCGTGCTACTTCCGTGTTCCTCCGCCGGCGGTCTGGCTCCGAGGTCGACGACGTGGGCCAGAAACGGGCTGGAACTCATCCGCGGTGGCGGTGCGGAGCAGGGCGCCTTGCCCGGCGGTGAAAGGCTGAGCCTCCTTCCTGACGGCACCCTAAACATCGCGGAGGTGACTCCCGGAGATGAGGGCAGCTACCTGTGCAACTCCACCCTGCAGGATAACAGCACCTTCCTGGCACAAGTCCGACTGCGCGTTACCAGTGAGGTCCATCAAAACTAGTACCCAAGATGACTCTACCTCCTGGAAAGATTACTTATTAAAGCAAAACGTAGTCCAGAATCTGAGTTTGAAAGTAACCTTTTAGTTAATCATCCACTGGTATCAGGTTGAGAACAATAATTAGATCTTTTATTGTATTCAAGGGCCGCTTGTTTGCCAACCAAAGCTCGTCCTGGCGTGACAATATCGCTCCGTTTCCCCTCAGGCGATCCAGGGAATCTGACCACATCCATCAGTCCGGCCTCCGCCCTCTCCAACGGCACTCTCTTTGTGTCCCGGGGTTCCGACGTCTCCTTTAACTGCTCCACTTCCTCGGGCTCGTCCCGGGAACTCGCGTGGGCCTTCCGCGGGGCTGCGGCCAGCAACGGGTCGCTGGTTTCCACCTCTGGACCCTGGTTAGTCTTCAGGATCGCAGCCATCCAGCCGGGCGATCAGGGACTCTACGTCTGCAGCTCCCTCGACAACATCACTCAGCAGGAGGTCGAGGCCAGCTCGGAGCTGCTGGTGTACTGTGAGTATCGCACGTTTGAGGGTGACAGAAACAGGAGCGGGCTGATAATTGGCGCACGTCTTCTGGGCAGACGTCTCAGACAGACACCCGGAGTGTATGTGGACCCCAGTGCAGGACCCATCTCATGCTCTCTTTAATTGCACCTGGCCCGGAACGTATCCCACCCCCAGGCTGAGCTGGGTGGAACATCGGGAAGACCGCACCTACGCGTCGGAGATGACCGACAACCTGTCGCTGCTGCTGAACCGCTCCTCGCTGTCAGACGGGCAGAAGCTGACCTGCGTGGCCCGACACGTGGCGCTGGCTCCTGAGACGGGGAAGTCGTGTACGCTCACCATCAGTAAGTAGCCTACAGATGTCGGTGTCCAGATTAGAAGAGGGGAAACTCAATTCTTGCAGCGCTACAAATGGAAACGTTCCTAAACGTCCCAATTGAAAGGATATGAAAGCTCCTCATCAGCCTGCTAACAGGCCCCACGCCATGAGTTTGAGAGGTGTAGCTAGCGCGGGCGTGTTTTGACAGTGTTGCAAAAGACAAACGTCAACAGCCTGTGAGTCAGCTGTGTCACATGACGGCACATCTGTCAACAGTGACGGTGCAGAAGCACGTTGACACGTTTGCTAATGTCCGAGGTGGATCGTTATCGTGTCCACAAACTAGCGTCCTCTCTGCTAGGGCCTCCCTTCCCCGACGGGGAGCCGCTGGCGATGGCGCAGGAGGGCGCCAGCATAACCCTGACGTGCACGGAGGCCACGTCCGCCCCCCCTGCTAACACAACGTGGCGAAAGGGGCTCCAGCAGGAGGACGTGACGCCGGGGCTCAAGTACACGCTGTCCGAGGACGGCCCCGTCCTCCGGCTCACCATACGCAACGTCAGCAAGGGCGACGAGGGCGTCTACTTCTGCCGCAGCGAGAATCTGCTCGGCGTCCGCGAGCTGGAAGTCTACCTCACAGTGCGGAGTGAGTCTGGCGGCGGCGTTCGTTCACAGTCAGTCAGTGCAGACTTGTCACTGCGGGCGTCCGGATGTGCCGGAATGCTGATAAACCCGCTCCCCCTCCCTTGGTTTCCCTCCTGACCTCCTGTTTTGCCTCCACAGCCTCGTCTGCCTACACGGGAGTGATCATCGGGATCTTCGTGGCGGCAGTCATCGTGGCTTCGCCGATCGTGCTCGCCAAGTCACTTTACTCCAACCGGCACCGAGTCTGTCTCGGTAATATGAGCAGAAAAGTTCCCCCAGTGGCACCAAGTGGACTGTACATATTAAACCGGGTTGTATGACTAATTTCTGTTTTGTCTGTTTTCCAGGACGTGGTGTCAGGTCAGTAATGTTGCGTTCAAGTGTCTAATAAAGCATTTTCAACAGTGGTAACGCAGTCTACATCAGGGGTGTCGAGGGCCCTGACCCAGCCGGGTTCTACCATGAGGGCCAATCTTTCACCTGGGCTCCCGCTTGTCTTGGTGGACCATTTTCTGCCTGGCAGGACAGGAAACCTGGTCCAAATGCAGCCCCGGGGGGTGGTGGAGGTGGGGGGGTTGCTTATTTATGTACAAGTTGCATTTCCTCTTTATTTGTCCATGGTTTTACAGATTGGTTGGTGTGTTGTGTTTATGGTCTGTGGGAATTTTGAGCCCTGCAGATCTTCAGCTTGATGCAGCTCCCTCATGCTGCAGGTAGAAGCTCAGCGTTGCCAGTTAAAGCAAATGGAACAACTACAGAATGTGTCTGTTTCACCGTGCGCTCTTTTACCGGGTTATTTCAGAGGATTTAATATTCTATAGTCATATAGATGTATAATAATATAATAATATATCTATATCTATATATAATAGTCATATTCTAAATCTCTGGACGCGACCGCGCCTCTGCTCTGCAGGCAGGAGGACAGAGGAGACGTCATGAACCTGGTGGAGTCTGACGAGGAGCCGGTTTTCCAGGACGCCGTTCCCCGCCTGCCACCGCTGACCAACGGGCACCAAACGACGCTCGTCCAGATACACAGGATCCCATCAAGTACGCTCTCGCCTCGCCGATGCTGCGTGGAATTTGTCCATTTTTAAAAAAAAATTCATTGTTGGTTTTGTTAAGGCGACCAGGAGGACCCGGAAGGTCCCGACCCCAGCCCCGTCCAGCAGGAGGACACGGTAGAGACAGAAGAGCCAGAAAGTCTTGTTACATTTTAGGTTTGGGGTGTTTTTATACTTACATTAGAAATGTACTCCCAGAAAGAATGTGAACAGAATCACTGTAAAAAAAAAAAGCATTTAAATTATTTTTAAAATGGGATTTAAACTTGTTTTTATTATCTATGGAGCATTTTAAATGGGACACTGAAGGCACACATGAAGCTGGTGAGAGAAGCGTGGTTTAAACTCCTCCACTAATGCTGTTGAACCTGCGACTGTGAACTCGACTATTGTAAAAATGTGGTGGAGTCAGTTAGTCATTCAGCAGCGGGCGGAAACCGTGACACGGGGCCACAGTTACAGGACAATGTCCACGTTTTCTCCTTAATCGTGTAAAATATGTCCCTTGTATTGGGTTTGTATTGAAATGAGAAATCAGCGATAGGATTAATGATTCAGATTGTAAATAAATCTTTTTAAAAAAACAGCTTTTATCATTGGTTTCTTTCGTCACTGACTGGTTTGATAATAAATGTCTCATTTTCCTCATTAGAGCCTCTTTTGTATGTTTTTAAAACGCAACTTTATCTTGTCAATGTAGTTAAGAGTAAAAGTATATGTCCAGGGTGATGGCGGTGATTTTCTAGTCGGGTTTTATTGTGTTATTCCATTAATTATTGACAGTTTAGCCAATAATTAACAGTGTGTAACCCGACATGTGAAACCAGGGTGTAGCTCTGAACTCGCGTATCCTTTTTCTTTATGAAACTTTAGGAAATATGATATAAAAATCCGAAGAAAATCTGGTTAAAACGCAATTTCTCGCGTTTCTAAGGGGCGTGGCCTGTTGCAATGTGTTTACGTAATGAGAGAAACGTGACGACAGCGGGCAACCGGGCCGAGGATCCAATGGTCCAGGGTGCGTCGGGCTCCAGGAAGCGCACGTTCAACACCCCAGCGAACCCGACCGTCTCCGCTCATGAACGGCCACCGAACCGGCACCGGACCGTGAGGACGAGCATGTGAAGGCGACGATGTGCTCCACGGAAAAGAACGCGGAGCCACCGGCGACGTGTGAGTGTGGGTCCGGGTATCCAGGCGGCGGCGGAGCCTGGAGAAACATCCGGGGGGGGGGAAGAAAGGGGCACTGGATGCATTTTAATGAATGTTGCTTTTCTTTCCCGTCCTGCTCTCAGCGTCCAACCCGACTCTCCTCTTGGAGCTGAAGACCAGGCGCCCGCCGTCCTTGGAGGGGCGAGCAGGATGCGAGACGTGGAGGGTGGATTTCTCCCCGAAGGGGGACTGGTTCGCCTGGTCCATGGGACACGGGATCGTGTGGGTGGTCGCTTGGCCCCTCGACTCCGTGTAGGTCTATCTTTTAATCCAGCCACGCACGGTGCGTTCAGGAGCATCGTACACTTTAGCATCGGTGGGCGAATCGGTTCAGACGTCAAGATTAATTTCTAAAACGTTTTGGGTTATCGGCACTCGATTATTGTTTGTCTTTGTATTCATGTAAAAACATATTTTAACATCTACCCAACAACATTCGTTATTCATTTAAATTTTGATTATTAAATGTCCAATTTGCAACTACCGGTATGTCAAATAGACAACATAAAGATTAACAATACATCAACAGACTTGAAGGAAATAAGATGTTTGATACACTATTTTATTCTTTAGCATCTGATCCTTCCGTGTAAATTATATATTTTTATCTAATATGGTAAATAAATAAGGTAAGCTTTATGATGAAGGTGTAGATGTGTTCACATATAACCTGGTTAGATGTAATTTTCTGTAAATACATTTCTATTTCCCACTGCACTTAAAGGCAGCATCATAAATTAGCTCAACTTCACACCTCCTACATGTTTAAAATGTCTCCACGCTCCCTCTCAGAGACAGTCAGAACGCCGATACCGACCGCGGAGACAAAAGCTTCAGCTGCGGTCATCCCGTCTGGGGTCTGGCCTTCGGACCAAGGCCTCCAAAATCCTCCGGAGGGACCCCTCCGTCCAGAGCACCAACCAAAGGGAGCAGCAGCCTACTCCTGGCCACGGGCCTGGAGAACGGCATCATCAAAATCTGGAATGTGTTAACAGGTGAGGCCTCTGCCGGCCGGATGCCTTTTCCAGCTTTTCAACATCGGCTGAAGTTTTAATCTGTCTTCAGGCGAGGCTGTGTTCGATCTCCACGGCCATGAAGGCGTGGTGAGAGACCTGGTCTTCCCTCAGAACGGGACGCTCACGCTCATATCATCTTCTCGAGACAAGACGCTGAGGATCTGGGACCTGGCTCACAAAGGTGCGTGCAAACTTAATCCAGGATGAGTATTGTTTTCACTCATTTGATCACAACCTTTAATGAGTGTTTAGCTTCCTCTAAAATGACGCCACCGTGCTCTAAAGAAAGAGAGGGTGTTTATATTCGGGTGGAGGAGAGAAGGGCGGCTGGCTGGTTCCTCAGACTCTGACATGACTGTCTAGGAGATGAAGGTCCAACAGCCTTGTAAATGCAGCGTCTCTGGAACGTTTTTAGGATTTTTTGCGTTGTTTTTAGCCACGAGCATCAACTTGGTCTCCGGGATGAAGTCCTGAGGTGTTGAAAGTCAAAACCATCAACAGAGTCTAATCTTTCACTCGACGCTAAAATCCCTTCCAGCCCTCCTCCTCCTCCTCCTCCTGCTAATTATAATCGTTAGACAGTAATTCAAGTGTTTGTCGTCTCACCTCCACAAAGCATCGCGTGTTTGCTGCAACGTTTCCCAAAGTTCCAGGCTGCTTTTAAAGCCAGTTATTCACACGTTCGGGATTAAAACCTTCCCCGGATTAATAATCCATCCACTTCATGGCCTCCAGGCTGATCTGACATAGTTCTAGTGATTAAAAAAAACCTTTTAGAAACACAATTTGCCTCGTAACGGTAGCTAATTATATTAGGAGACGCACATCTCTGATGTTCCTCCCTGCATCATTCACTGGGTTGTAATCATGTGTTGTAATCATGTAAACGCTTGCATTTCCAATCGGAGCGACATCAGCGGCGTGTTTAGATCCAGAGACAACGCTCGCTGGCGTCAGATGATCCGGCGCTCTGCCTAATCTGTTGGTAGAAATACAGCTTTTTTTTCCCCTTCCGTGCGTTGTAGGTAAACGGGTGCAGGTGCTCTCCGGCCACAAAGACTGGATCAGCTGCTGCAGCGTGTCGCCCGACTGCAGCATGATCGCCTCGGTCGGCAGATTTGACCGGGTGAGGCCTCCGTTGAAGGCGTCTCCTGAAGGACGCCGCCAACACGCCGCAGTCACACCCGGCGTGACACCCCGGGACCCAGCGGCACTAATGAAGCCTCCTCTGTCTTCAGATGGTGTGTCTCTGGAGCCTGCGCTCGTACACATTCATCAGGAACCTGACAGGAGGAACCCGTAAGACCCTGTACCTCCTGTCCTCCTGCGACTTCTCTCCTGACGGGGCGCTGCTCGCCACCGCGGCCTTCAGCGGCTCCAGCTGGTGGATCGACCTCTGGGACCCGTATACCGCCGAGAAGCTGGCCACGCTGATGTAGGTTCGGTCTCAGATGCTCGGATTACGCCCGTCCTGTCGCGAAAGAGCCTCCGAGTGTGTATTTTCTTGTCCTTTTTTGATGACGGGCTAGTACGAGGCGTCCCGTGCTCGCTATCCCTGTTTACATCTGACGCGCTGTCAGACAGCATGGCCCGGTGTCCCGCACCACCTCCTCAACCTGTTATTGCCATTTTTACTGCTAACACCTTCCAACTGAAATCACAACAGAGGTGCAGACGTCTTCTTCCCTGTATCCGCAGCGACTACTTTGAGGACTATGGGCAGAACCAGATCTCCTCCATCCAGTTTTCTCCAGACGGGCTGTACTTGGCGATCGTGACGGACGACAGGTGAGTATTTCAGCAATAACGTCCTCGTCGCAAAACCAGAGCGATAGAAAAGGAGCGACTCCGCACTGAGACGTTTGTCTGCAGGGCTCTCCGGATCTGGGAGCCCGGAACTAAAGGGATGGCGATGCAGACGAGAGCAGACCGGCAATCTAACGGACTGTGCTGCAACTACCATCCACAAGGCGGAGTCGTCGCCACGGGGTAAGTAGCCTCCACACCGGGGTCTCGAGGCCACTTCGGACGATGCTCAGAACTATTCGATCCTTGTCGGCACACATGGAAACACCGACCCTGAACCCTCTTTCCAGAACCAGAGACGGTCACGTCAGGTTCTGGAAGACTCCGGTGACGCTACCCAGCCTGCGCCACCTGTGCCGATCCAGCCTGCGCCACTCCGTCTCCACGCACCAGATCCAGCCGCTGCCCCTCCCCAAGAGGATCATCGAGTACCTGACCTACAGGAACATCCCCGAGCACCTGAAGACCTGCTGCTTCTCCTCCGAGGAGGAAGACTGGGACGGCTGAATCGCCACGCTAACGATGCAACAACGTACTTTAACAAATGATTCTTAATCATTCCTAAAAACAAAAAAACAAAACAAAAAAACATCCTTTTATTGCTTGATTTATTACAAGAATCTTTTAGATGCAAGATTCCTAAAGATTTATTTAATCTATTGCACTACTACTGGAGGACGATGCATAAACTTAATGTTCACATGCTTGATTCACTATTTTATACTTCTAATTTATTGTGTAAATACCAGATGTATATGCATTTCTAATTCTTCTGTTTATCACATGCACTACTACTTTATGGTTGAGTATTCAAACTGGATTTTGGGGGAAATACTTTTAATAAACAAACTTAAACACGTGTTCACGCCCGTTTAATGAATATCAGTAAATGACATGAAGTAACGCCGTGCGCCCTGGTATCAGACAGACCTGCTGGGAGGGGTAAAACGATGTTACGAGGCCTCGCTCGCCACGAAGTCTCTCACCGCCTGGAAGGCTGCGACCATGGAGCTGAGCTGGATCTTCTCATCGGTCCCTGAGGCCAGTCTGTGCCTAAAGAACCACATGACAAGTCCAGTAAAAACATTTCCGATAAATGGTGGCTTAGTTGGCTTGCGAGTGGTCCTACTTACTCCACGTCAGCCAGTTTGATGAGCAGGCCAATTCGGATATCCGGAGGAAAGTCAACTGATGGGGGGCAAAACATAATTATCTTCAATACTGTGAGATTCTGAGAGCAAGGCACACATTTAATTGACACTTGTGTTGGTTAAGATATTAACTAGATCTTAGGTGTTCATGGAAAACTGCTTTATTCCATTTTATTCAACCTAAGATTGTAAAAATAGAACAGCGCTTTGACTGCCCCCTGGTGGCGGATGAACGCCACAAAACTCTTCAGTAATAATTTTGCAACTTGGGTTTTAATGCTACTATAACTGTTTTATCACAATAATGGTTTATAAGATTTAAAAATAGCTGGGCTTGCTCATGAGCAGGTGAGTCTGCATGAAGCTAAAGATCAATAACATAGTTGTTCCCTGTGGACAGACTGGCTGCACCAGTTTAGCAACTGTATGCTGCAAGCTTCAGCTATCTCACCTCTGTGTATCAGCAGGTGAACCTCAGTTAGAATGTCCTGCAGGGCCAAACCTTTCAGAGTCTTGAGTTCCAGGATTTCTATGGAGCAGGTGTTAAGGAGAAACGCACAGGCAAAAAGAAAACAGCTAAAGCAAGAAGATAATTAAACTAGGAAACCGTGACAGGTGATTTTCAGTGAAGCCAGATGGGATCTCAAATGGACCCAGCAAAGTGACGGATACGCTTGTACGCGGTGGTGAAATCTTTGTTGAGGGCCCAGTCCAGGATGTTGGCTATATCTGAACGGAGGGGGTGACCTGTGCAGTTGTACGCCGTTTCCTCTGTGACCTTCTCGTAAGCCATGCTGGTGCTCTGTAACCACAGTGGTCACGTATAAATAACCCAATTTAACTTGTCAGTACATCAGGATGACTGTGTAACATTTAATAAACACTAAAAAAAAAAAGGATGGCAGATTTAAAATTCCCAGCTTTAGCCTGTGAAGCCATTTAGCTGATGATGTGATAGTTCAGAGGCTTTCAGCACACCTGCAATATGTTGAGAGACCTTCTCATGTCGCCCGATGATAAAGTCACAATGGCCTTCATTCCGTCTGGAGTTATGTCAATGCTGCAAGAGAGAATTAACAGATTATAGCAAAGAGAAACGGTGCAGCTTGTAAAATACTAACTTTCTTCTAACTTCCCAAACACACACACACACACACACCTTTCCTGCTGGATTACATGCTCCAGCCGGGGGATCATCTGATCTGGGGACAGCGGGCCGAAGCGGAACCTGGTGCACCGGGACTGCAGAGCTGGGATGATCTTGGACAGGTAGTTGCAGATGAGACAGAAGCGAGTGTTTTCTGTAAACTTCTCGATCACTGAAATGCAACGAGCGAGGGCGCAAATGAATGTTACAGAACATCAGAGAGACGATTGGAATATTCTACAACCCATTTCCAAGAATATACTGTATTCTTAAAGGGTACATGCTTATTTAGATCCAGAGGTAAAGAACTTCTTTTATGGAATAACAGAGGTAAAATTCAGCTACGTATTAGTGCAAAAGGAGCCGCTCCGTGCACAAGCTGACAGTCAGTAAACTGTCTGGCTGCTCACTGAGCCATGTGGCTCTCAGTGGGCAACGCCCGGACAAACAGATGGCCTCACCTCGCCGCAGTGCATTCTGGGCATCCTGGGTCATAGCATCAGCCTCGTCCAGAATCACCAACTTGAAGCCCTTCCTGGCAGAGAAGAACACAGCAGTTGGGGGGGGGGGGGGGGGTTCTCTTGTTGATGTGGGTTACAAAGTGTTGAGGTCCACCTTACTTGAAAATGGTCCTGGTGCTGGCAAAACTCAAAATTGGACCACGTACGACGTCGATACCTCGGTCGTCTGATGCATTTAACTGCATTTGCGAAACGCCAAATTTAGTGTGAAATAGCGAAGAAAAGAGGCCTCACAAAGTGCTAACACAGAACTGCGGTGCACCTCTAAAACCATGGAGTTGAACTCTTTGTCCTTGTACAGCTGTCTGGCACAGGCCAGAATGGTGGAGGTTTTCCCTGTTCCGGGGGGGCCGTAGAACAAGAGATGTGGGAGCTTGTCCTCGTTGATAAACTTCTGAACTGAAGACAAAAGAAATCTGCCTTTCTCTACACACTCAAATGTGTCGTGGTTGTCTTGTGTAATGTGTGAATTCTAACCACTGTTTTCACATGAACAAAGCTACATTTAAACTTAGATAACAGTCAGCAACATTCAGAGACATTCTGTCTAATGAAATGTTTAATTGTGTTTGCTGATTGTGGAACCTGAATGGTGAAACTTTAACTTACTGGTGCTGAGAATGTCTCTGTGGGAGATCAGATCGTCGAGTTTCTGCGGTCTGTATTTCTCTACCCTGGAAGGAGAACAGACATAAATGAATGTCGTCGACATGGTTTTGCAAAATAAATGTTTCGGGAAGTATATTTTTTGATCACAATTCCCTTATTAGTAGTTTTCGCTTTGTCCTGGTGTAAACAAACGTCAACGTCATATTCTTAAGACCTTCTGACATTTTAAGTGCACCATCTTTGAGTGACAATAATGAATAAATAAAAAGTAGCATCAATGTTCTGAAAATAAAGGTTATTTTACAGCTGGATTGGCAGAGATGCTAGTATAGATTTAGCATATCGAGGCTAGGTACTAGCTTGTATCCAGAGTGGCTTACCTAGCACTAACGAGTTACTATACGTCTTTACTTACCAGGGTAAGTTTCGCTTCTGTAAGGGTGTTTTACTGTTGGAAGACATGTTAAATTTCTAAAAATATATGCCTAATTTTTTAGAGGGTTAACTGCAAGACGAGAGGATGTTCTCAAAACACTTGCACGGAGGCGTGTTTGGCGCGTTCCACTACAAAGTCTGCGTCAACGTCACCACGTACGACCAATGGGATCGCTGTGTGAGGTCACGTGGACGTCTGACCGGAAACATGCCCATCATGGGAACTGTCGGACCGAAACATTAAATAACGACATGATTTTGTAGAAAAAGTTTTTTTTTTAAATTACATCTATATTTTCTAAACTTATAATGAGCAAAAATACAAAAGTATGCTAATTTAATATTTCACCTTGTAGCTATTAGACAAGCTAGTATCAAGCGTTACAAATTAACACTATTGCATTTAAATACTTAATAGTGTGTGTTTTGGTTAAAATTTGACTCGCTTTAACTGATATTATATTGCACAGGATATTTCTAGTTTACTGTTTACTACTTTTGACACGAAAAGGCACTTCGGTGCTCTCTTTACACTGTAAAACCTGGTGTGCGGTGATTAAATTCTATCAAACCAAATAAAACAATAATCCCACTTAAATCAAGTTAATTTCACGCGTCCTCTGACTCATTGTATTTGTCGTAAAACTGGTGTAAATGTAAATATTTGATTCCCCTCTCGGGCCTCTGATTGAAGCCCACTGCGCTGGGCGGAAATCTCGCGAGAGCGGCCCCTCGCGGAGGCGCTTCGGCGATGCGACGCTCTCGCTGTTGCTGTGGGTTTGATTGACAGGAAACATGTCGGTGTGGTGGGAGCGAACCGGGATGCAGCTGCTGCCAAGGGAGTACCTGCATCCAGGCCACATATGAGCACCTTTAAATACACAAGGCTTTTTGTGTCTGCCGCCGCCGCCGCCGCCGCTGATGACGATGATGCGCTGAGCGTCTTTTCATTTAAAGACCCGTTCGAAACGAAAGGGGAACCGGTGGATGCTGTGGCCAACCGTGCAGTCCCGCTCGGCGCCTCCGTATTGTGTTTGATTTAGCCAAAGACACCTTGATGAAACAGCAGGAACTACGAGGAGTGTTGTTGCGATGGAGCCGACGGTGTCACGGCTCAAACCTCTCCTGTAAACCCACAGCATCTCCTTTCATGGCGCTCTGCAGGTTCATCTGTTCCGTAGGCTCCTCCACGTTTCTTTATTGAATTATTACCTTGGGTATTTTGGTTTCTTTTTTTCCCCGTTTTTTTTTTTGTCTTTATTTTTTTCCTGTGAAAGAGCAAGAGGGGGAATAACGCCGACTGCTCGCCAAACTATGAACGAGGAGATGACAAAAAGCGAGGAGCAGCATCTTAGTTTGCAGAAAGCCTTGCAACAGTGCGAGTTGGTGCAAAATATGATAGACATCAGCATTTCTAGTTTGGAGGGTTTACGGACCAAATGTGCCACATCCAACGACTTGACTCAGAAAGAGATACGGACGCTGGAGGTAAGCGCCGCGAATCTTCGCCGTGCATCCTCATCTGAATCGATACGGAGGGCTGTCACCGTGTGCTGCTTTCTTTCTAGGCCACGGTGCATATTTCCCACATCCTACTCGTCCACGACAAAGCTGCGTTTCTCTCGCCGTTGCACGAACGTGCTGAGGTTTCTGCAAAAGCCCGCCGCGATCGGTGTTGTGTAGGGCCATAAATCGGGGGCTACGGGGCTGCAGTGGTCTGTTATAGACTGGCGCATTCTGCAGGTGGCGATGTGAGAAGGTGGCTCTTCTCCATCAGAGTAAAATGTGAGGCCTATACGGTCAGTCCGTGTTTACAGTCCATTACCGAGCCCGCAGCCTGCGCATCTGTCCCCGCATCGCTGTTACGCAAGGAGAGCAGATTACTCCGAAACCGTGTCAAAAAAACCCCCCAAAAACGTTTAATTGGCCCGCGGGGGATTCCGTAAATTGCGTTACGTAATGGTCACAATCTCGTGTTTGAGAATATCAAACTGTCCGTCGTGAAATCGGGGCCGTGATGGGACATAAAAACACGCAATAAAGTGCGATAAAACTCAGCATCGGGCGCCGCAGGCGAAACGCAGCGTCCGGGGCCCGCAAGAATGTTATGATGATGCCTCGGGACGTTTAAACAAACACCATTAAGTGCGATAAAAGTGGCCATAAAGTCGCCCGCGAGTGTGCACTTCAACACGGTTAAAGCAGCGCAGGTGAACACTCAAGGCCTCCAAAGCCCAGATACGTGTGCGCCAACTTTACGCATGTCGTCTGATTCTGGAGAACAAAGTGTGGGTTCTCCAGTATTATACAGCATCAGAGTCCTCCCAAATCATCTGGATAAGTTTAAAAGTGGACAGATGCAGTCACAGCAGCCACTGCAGCCTGTTAGCAGTCACTTGAACGCATCATTGTGGCGCGGTGGTGAGTTCAGGTTCGCTACTCACAACTGCTTCTCCCTGTTTTCGGTCTTCACCATCTTTGATGATGAATATCCAGCTCTTAATAGATCTGATGGTGCGTGTTTGAGGCTTTATCATAGGACAGATGCCTATTGGGTAAAACAAAGGTAAGTTATTTTACCGCCTAGGTCAAATTAGGGCGATGAGTCCCCAAAGAGTGTTTGTGTCCCAAACACACTGTCTGGCTCTAATGAATTAACTGTGAGTGATGTTGCAACATTCATCACTTCATCTTCTTAGGTTGCACATTTAAGATGCTTAGTATTGACCTGCGTGTGTGATAATGACCCAGGCTCCCAGTCGCCATAACAGCAGCAAGGCTGATGCGAATCCAGGACAGAGGGAGGTATTTTGGTCTGGACATGGACTGTTGTGGGTTGCAGTTCTCCTGTTGTTATATTTAGGCTGCAGACGCTGATGAGACCGCTTCAGGAGAAGCCAAACGGACCCTCGCATCGGCTTGTGCGGCTCCTTTTACTGATCAAACGAGGACATAAGAATAAGCCACGCAGCGGAAACGCACCTGTCATGAACGCAACACGGGGGGAGATCCCCGAAAATCTCAGGTCGTGACAGTTGCACGAGACCCCCCCCCCCTCCTGTGTGATATCTGTTTTCAATCAGCACTTTTGTCAAAAGATTTACCAAAATTAGTGGCCTCTATGATTACACGGACTGAGTGTTGGCACTGGTTCCCATTAGCATAATTACGCATTGTTGGCGCCCGTGTGACGCAGGAATGGTCAACTCAGACAATGAAGGATGGATCTTCTCTCACGTGTCCTTCATGCAAATGGGCAAAGGCTTTCTAATGTTAAACAGCATCAGAGTTGGAGAATGGAATTATGGGTAACGATGACTGAATGTTAAACTAAAACGTCAAAGGGTTTATTGTGCTGGAGGCACCTTAGCGCCGCCCGACGCCTTCAGGAGACCAGTTTTTTTGGTCACCTGTGCTGGTGTGTTTGGGGTTTGCGGATGTCAGAGGCAGCGTTTAAAGTTCCTGTAAAGCTGCGTGAAGCTGCGCGTTCAGTGTTTCACTGGTGATGAGCTTCTTTCCTCCAACAAGTCCAGGAATTCATTTACCTGGATCCAAAACAATCTGGTTTGTGTTTCCGCTGCATCTCAAAGTTCTGTAAAATGTATTAAAAGCAGGAAAGGGTCTTATAAAGTTTCCTTTTGATTACTATTTGATTCTTTGATCTCTCTGCACCCCCACACATCTTATATTGTAAATCTAAGAGCTCATATTCTAAATGTGTCGCCTGGTGAAAGGACGGTGCCTTTAAGTGAGCTGAGGCCAAAATCTGCCGTCATGTGAGTAAATCAGCGTGTCACATGACCCCGGCGTGTCACATGACCCCGGCGTGTGGCTCCTGTCAGGAGGGATGTCCTCAACGTGAAGGTTGATGTCATGAGCATAACAAAGTGCATGTACGTTCACCTCCTTAAGATGTGCACACCTGTTAGCCCGTCTCAGTCACACCTGACCCACCACCGTCACACGCCAGCCAGAGAGAACCGGTTAACTTGGCCAAAAGTGCAGCTATGAAACTTACAGGAGCTATTCAGGCCATTAAGTTATTTTCAGCCTGCTGTAGTTATAACTGCTGTTCTGTGTGGCGAGACCAGAACATAACACTTTAGCTTATAGCATCAGTCTTTACTTTTCCTTCCCCGAGTGCAGGTTTTCAGATGCTCACCTCTCGAATATTTGCAGTCGATTAAATAGCAAAAGCAGCATATTTGAGAGGCTTTGACAGAAGGTAGAGTGTGGACAATAAGGCGTGAAAACCCCCAGAGTTTGTTTTTCTGCTTATTGTTAGCCTCGCTAGCGTATGTTCGTGCAGCTGCCCACCGTGCTGCACGCTGCCTTTATGTACCCGCACACCACCCGGAGTGAACTCAGCTCTGACTGAAGTCTCAGGACCACAGCACCACACTGGACTCAGGCCCGAGACGGTGGCACGTGGCGGTTCTTGCTGAGTCAGCAGAAAACTTGATGAACCCCGTGAAGGTCTTAAAACGTGGCCATTTAATACTCAAGAGAAGGCCGCCAGTTTGAGGCTGAAGGGAAGGTTATTATTAATTCTTTTTGTTCAGATTCGAGGCTCCGCAGCTATAAATAAAATGGGATTATTGTAGTTGCGGCTGCAGCCGTTAGCGGGCCGCCGCTGCAGGCTCCGGAGTCCCTCCTCTCTACTCTTCTCGGGTCAGCACTCACGCAGGTGCAGCACCGTCCCGGGTTCTCCGTCCTGAATCCTCTGCGCCCGTAGATCGGACCTGATCGAACAGGAAACCAAAAGCACCAGCTGTCCCAGCAAGGACGCCGCGGGTTCATTTATGTCCGCAGATCAATTAAAGGCAGCGGTGACACAATTCGAAACGACTTCATCACAAGTGAAATCTCCCAGATGTGCAGCCGCGCCGGGATCCCAGAGGGGGTCACGGGGGTCACGGGGGCCCTTTCACAGGACACACCCTCGCACCATTTCCTCCCACTGAGGGGTAATTGAGAGCCTTTGGTCTGTGGTAACTGGAAAAGCCCCAGACAAACATGGGGAGAACATGCAACGACCCAGTGCCTCCAGGCTGAGCGCGTTTGATCAGCAACGTTGGATTCCCACGGAAAATATCCCCAATTAGTTGTTGGCGCCTTTGTGTGATGCTGCGTTGTGATGTCAGGGGTCGTTGTCAGGGGTCGTTGTCAGGGGTCGTTGTCAGGGGTCGATGCGGGTCAGACTTAATTCAGCACCTTTTCGGGCGTGTTCAGCTCCGGCGTGTTTGGCGCCGCTCCGCCTCAGCTCCTCCGTTTGCCTCCGTTCTCAGGGGAAGTTGGTGAAGTACTTCAGCCGCCAGCTGTCCTGCAAGCGCAAAGTGGCCTTAGAGGAGCGGAGCGGCGAGCTGGAGGACTTCCCTCGCCTCGGCCACTGGTTCCGCATCGTCAACCTGAGGAAAGAGGTCACGCAGGTAACGGATGGTTTCAGAGCCCAAAGTTCTTTTCGCGTGGCTGTTTAAAGCAACTAAAGCGCTTCACTAATCCCTCTGCTGTGACCTGTTGCTGCAGGAGATGAGCCCCGGCGAGGTGACCCTGGAGGGGCTGCTGGACATGAGTGAGGAGCAGGTGTGCGAGCTGCTGCAGAAGTTCGGTGCCAGCGAGGAGGAGTGCGCTCGTCTCAACGCCTCCCTGTCCTGCCTCAGGAAGGCTCACCAGCTCGGTGAGGACGCAGAAAGACCTCATAAACAAACAAACAAGTTCTCAGGACCGCCAGCATTATTACTGCGTGGATTCCTTCGTTTAATACCAAAAGAACGGGCTTAAAGAGTCACGCGCGGCGTCTCATCAGACGCACCAAAGGGTCGAGCGCGTCCCCGGCCGGTCGTGCACGTTCGCTGTCCCGTAAATGTAAATGCAACTTTCCCCCCGTGGCCCATCGGGCTTCGGTGTTTTTCTTCCAAACGCCCACTCGCTCCCATGGGTCGGTCCAACCGATCGAATCTGCAGGCGTGAGCGTACGCAGGCGTGCCGAGGAAGACGGGCTCACGGCGGCACGTGGTGCGTGCCTGGTGTGTGAACGCATCCCACAGACGCTGGAGGTGCGTTTGAGGGGGTTTCAGGGGATTTTTGGCACTGAGACGAAGGCCGCAGCTGTCTGAGTACTCCACAAACACACCGTCGGTCCTGTGACTGGAACTAAAGGCTCTGGTTTAGAAAATACAGAGCAAACAGGTGCTGGACACTTTTAAACGTGTGTATATAAAAATTAAAATTCTTTACTAAAGAGGAAGAAAAAAAACCCAATCACACTAATACTGGGGGTGCCCAGTGATTGGCTCTCAGATCACCCAGGATGATGCTTCTGAACGTAAATACAAACAACAACAGTGCAAATTATTTTCCTTTTTATTATTTAATTCCCCTTTGAGACGGTTGTTGAGATAAGGTAGAACAGTTCTCTGCACTTCACTTCACAAATTATACTAACGTTTCATTTTATATGTTGAGAGAAGACAACAGGCGGCATAATTAGTCCTGTACAAAAAACATATTTGCATAAACTTGGTGCCATTTGTGTGTCTGAGCTTGTGATGCAGGGGAGTTTTATTTAGAGGAGGCATCCCTGCATCCGCCTGCTGAATTAGAACCTTATTTGTGAAAGCAGGGCTTTCATGTGAAGCTGTTGTGGTTTTTAGCTGCTCTTTCTATCAGGAGAAAAGAGCAAACTGTGAATATGACTCGACATCATTCACCCTGATGAAATGATCTATTTCACTCTCACCGGAAGGCTTTAGGTGGCGCTGTTGCCTACAATTTAAGACTTTAAGTTTTTCTTTTCCGTCGCAAAAAACTAAATTCAGTAACTAGATAAGCTAGTAGATAATTAAAATGATCTACAATACTGTACAAGTACACAGTCCAGCAATACTGCTGTTGTTTAGACAGCAGCAGAATATTTAATTCAATTTCAAGATGTGCCAATGATTTCCAGCAAAGCGCATTAGAATAAAGACTTGAACTGAGTTTTGCTCTATTGCACATCCTCATACGTGAATGAATATAAAGTATTAGGGTTTTTTTCTATCACGTTTTTTTTTTCAAGTAATACTTTCTTAAACTTATTAATTGTAGTTTTGGAGGTGCAGGTAGGAACACCAAAGACAATTATAGTGGTATCCACACTGATGAAGTAAAATACTTATCATTAAATATACTCTAATTTAGTAGACATTTCTTTCATGACACACCCCTGATTATTCCCTTCTTCCGAAGTATTAATTTTTTTCTCATCCAGTTAGTAGGATGTAGTTAATAAGGGTAGTTAATATTCGGGGAGTTTCGACGTTTCTCTGGTTCCATAGTTGTACACTAGGTGGCGGTAACGACCACGTCTGAAAGCCAGTCTATCAGATCAGCGCTTTTGCAATACCGCTTATTTACCAGATGGTGGCAGTATAACACCATCAGCATTTAGCTGTAGGTTTAATAAGCTACCTGCTTCTTGAAACACACACACACACACACACACACACACACACACACACACACACAGACACACACACACTGTTCTATGGCATGTCTTCTGAGATGCAAGGCTCTGATAAACAATTAAGTAAATTAACAAAACAGATACTCGCTTTTTTTCATCAGTCCCTTAATTCTGATTTATTTTGGCCATCCCCCACAGCTTTAAGGGTTTCATTTCGTTCCTCTGACTGGAAAATCAGGCTCTTTCTTATTCGGCAGGTGTGCAGCTGCGCTCTCCAAATTATTAACACCCCCCTGTTGGTGGCTGTACTGGAATTTGAGACAGGCGTTAATTCATCATCGTTCCCGTCAGCGGCTGTGATTCTGGCTACGTTGGGCGAAGAGAACCTGGAGAGATTTAATCATCTACAGCTGCATCATACATGAATTAGTGGATTATGTCGAGAAGTGACAGGAGAACGGCTGCATTGCCTCACTGCGTGTTGACCCATCTCAAGGCTCCCCCACCTCAAACTGTTGTACACTGTTTTATCTGCCAGTAAGCTAAACCTTAGCAAGTGTGTTTACACCTTGCAAGAGAACACAGGTGACTTACAGGGGTGGCGAAGCGTCTCTCAGTGCTTTTGAAGAGCGACAAAGTACCAGAAAAACCTCCTAAAAACAGCATGGGTGAACTGTATCAGCTTCTAGTGAAACACCCTTTTTTCCCTTCCCTGTTTGTTCTGTACCACTTATATTCCCAGTTTTGTCACCTGTCTCCTTGGCTCCTTCCTCGGTTGGCCTCACCCAGCAACTAATGTCCACTTCAGCCCATTTAAGCCCGGACTGGATGGTGTTCCAGCCTCCCGCACAGATTTATATTTAAGCCTTTAAAATCTGGAGGTTATGGCGAGATTACAGCGACATTCAGTCGGCATGAATGAAAGAAGGGGTTTTTTTTAGACGTGACTCATTAGATGTTGCATTAAATGCGGCTCACATACACTTCAGTGCCTGTTACAGTCTTGCGGTATTTATATCCTTTTTTTTTTATTACGTGCAGGCAAATAAATGTGAGTCCTTTATGTTTATCTGACTCTAATGGAAGAGGAAAGAAACTAATGGTAGTTAATAGAATATTTCACGATGGGCTCCTGGGATTGCGGTCCTACAGTCGCAACGAGGGTGACTCATACAATTTGGAGGCAGCCGGTCGGTCTTTTGTGCCGCGATATACACACATTAACCAGCCCACCCCTTTTCAACAAGCACACACACACACGCGTTTCTTGACTATGAGTTGCTCTGTGGATCGGGCTAATAGTGTTGATCCCTGTTTTGCACGACAGTCCTCTGCCTTTCCTCTGTAATCTCCGAGAGCTTCGGAGGAACGTCCCCCCGCTGCCCCGAGCCGGCTGCACATTAAACACCTAATTGGCTCCGATGCCATCAGTGTGTGGGGTGTGTGTGCGTGTGTGTGTGTGTGTGAGGGAGGACGTTTGGCGGAACGGAGAGCGAAGGAGGTAGAAGGACAGGGAATCAGACGAGGGGAATTTGGTGTGACGGCGTCGGGGGAGGAAGACGTGCACGATGAGAGGAAGAGCAGAGGGAGGTGAAGGGCCCAGAAGACGCATCCTGTCTAACTTTGAGTCTCCTTATTGCACCACGACAGCACCCGGCACCCCCCCAGCCCACAGAGGGCAGATATTGGATGGCCTTTCCACAGAGCCCTGTTCACCGTTGAAGAGGGACCGGCCCCTGTCACCGTGGCATTTGGCTGCCATTTTGCCAAAAGAAAGAACACATCTGTTGTTAATTAGTCCAATCAGGAGGCTTTTATCCGCCTTCCACGAAGCCTCGTCTGCACGTTAAGATCGCCCTGTTGATGGAGCGAGGCCCCCCTGTTTGCATCAATCACCACGGGAGCGAAGCAGCTGCCTGGGGGGGGGGGGGGGGGCAGGACCTGGGCAGAAGGACAGAGCCGTAGTTTTGACAGCAGGTGTAGTTTTACGGACCAACAACACTCATCACAACACACATCCGGGTGTGAGAGAAGCAGCAATTCCCCCCAACGCTGTCGCGTCTTGAGCAGCACGCAGCAGCGACAGTGAGGCAGCGGCGCACAATGGCGGCGGCGGCGTCGCACGATGGCGGCGGCGGCGCCATGAGCACCGGCTCCTGAACTTGAGGGGATTGTTCTCTGCTCAGGTTAGATTGCCAGACACAAGAGCTTTGCCGTTAGCGCGCCGCTGGTTGCTAAGATACTCGCTCGCTCATTACCAAAGCGGCACTTCCGCGTTCAGCGCTCCACCTGTGGAGAATCGTCACCTGCGTATCTGCTCGGTGAGCCTGTCATTGATTTTCGAAGAGGGTTTCGGGTTATGTAACCGGCGGACATCTTGTTTGGTCCAGAAGCCATCAGCTCTCCTGTTGCCTTGGTAGCAAAAACCATTCAGTGGCCATTGATTAGCTGTACTCCATCACATGAAGAAAAGCTGCACTTCTACTTCGGAATGACCTGTTGCAATTTTAGCCTCCATAATTACTTGGCCATGATTAAATCCCCCCTGTGCATCTTTCCCTCCCACTTCGGGGCTCCGGAGCGCTCGATCGTCCTCTCTGCATCTCAACGACCTTCTGGAGAGGTGGAGACGGGGCCCCCGTGACGGAGGTTCAGGCGGAGGCAGCACTCGGGACAGAGGAGCCGCATCCCGACTGACCCCATTGACCAGCATCCATCAGCTCTTGACATGTTCTTGAGACTAATGAATCCTGGAAAATTGGGATCAATATTCCCAGAGCCGCATGCCGAGTGACAAAAACACCACTCGGGAAGTTGAACTGATGTTGTTTTCTGTCCTATTTTGGACTTGGCTGGATAAACATACTCCGCTACGGCAGCATTTTCACTCCCATCACTTCACTTTTCAGGTATTTGTCAGGGTTCTTTAAAGGTCCAGCGTGAAAGACGGTCGTCAGAAACTGAGGCAACGGGAACAAATTCACGTTTTGTAGCATAAACGTTGATATGATTCCTCCTTTGTGGTTACTAGAATGTTTCTACAGAAGCAAAATAATTTAATAAAACCATTACTATCAAAAATAACTGAACAGCTAAAACCAAAAATATGCAGCCAAAATTGAATTAATCCTCCACCAAAACGCTAAAATGACTCTGCAAATAAAGAGTTCCAGGACTTTATTCATCGCCGTTATTAAATTGCAACTCCATGAGCAGTTGCCAGTCTTCAGCTTCTATTTGTTGTCTTTATTAACAATAAACATAGTAAACAGAAAAAAGGAAAAGCTTCCTCTGCCGTCCCGTGTGTGTTTGCATCTGTTTTGGCACAAACAGGGAAAACTCTCGAATGTTTACAGCCTTTTGTACACGACATGAGAGAATTAAAAAGGCCGCCGGCGTTGTCTCTAACTAAGTTCTGCGGTGAGTCTCCCGGGACCTTTTATCCCAGATACATTCTGTGCTTCATTTGATGTTGCTTGTGTTAATATTGTGTTTGAAGTTTGTCTTTTTTGATGCTGCCGTCTCTTCGGGGTTGGGCGGGACGTAAATGAAATGTAAAATAATGCCAGGAAGCAACATGGGGTGTGATTCGGAGTTCAAAAATAGATCCCCAACAGCTCCAAGTCAAACTTATCCGAGCTGCGACACCTGCTGGGGGTCACGTCCGCCCGTGTCGCGCTTTTTCAGGCAGTTTTGGGACTTTGCGGCGAGAAGTCAACTAATGCCGGCAGTCTCACCCGTAATAAACCCGTTCTTTTTGTGTCTCTCTGAAGAGCAACTTGAGGAGGATAAATTGCACAGCAACGGAGGTAAAGTATCACCCGTCCTGGCCGCTCACCTTCAGAGTTCGGTCGCCATGTTTCTCATTCAAAGTTTATTTTCGCTCCCGCTTGGCTCGTGGCTCGTGGCCATGACTCAGGCCTGGGTTTCCTCATCCCCGCCTTCTTCACACGTTCATCCATTCATGTTTGGTCTTTCCCACATCAGCATATTTGCACCGCGCCGCTAACGCCTTCCTGCCAGATATCGGCGGGCGCCAATTCCTCATCACCTGTTAACTGTTTGCCTGCTGCTGTTGTTTGAGACGTGATGTGTTCTCATGAAACGGATGACCGGACGCCTCAGTTTTAATTTGCTCCACGTCTACATTAAAACGGCACGAGGTTTCGGTAGGACCAGTTCCAACAGTTCACGGGGGTCTTTACGTAAAAGTGCAGATTATTGAGGTCGGTTTTTCAAAACAGTGCCGTGAACGTGGAAAACAAAGCAGTGACAACTAAAAACGGCTCCGCTGTGTCGGCTACGAGGTGGACGGAGCAAATTAAAGTCGTTTGTTTCGCCTGCGTCTCAGTTTTGTCTCACATTTGAGCCGTGAGTCGTCCACGTTCTGTCTTCTCTCTGCCAGGGAACCAGGTGAAGCAGGACTGGTCCATCCAGTGGCCCACCTCTGAATCAGGCAAGGAAAACACGCCGGTGTGCCAGCCAGAGGCCAGCCAGTGGATCGGGTTCCAGCTTTCCCAAAGCCCCAAAGTCCAGTCCAAGTACAACCAGCACATGTGCCACAGCCCCCAGGCCCTGGCCCCCCCTTTATACGCCGATCGGCTGAGCGTCGACAGCCCCGCCGCAGGGTTCTTCCAAGCCTTGGACTCTGGGCACCGTTCCCTGCCCCCGTCACCGCGTCAGAGGCATTTTGGCCACGCAGCACCTCGGACTCACTTGGTGGTCAACACCATGACCCCGCCTGGGACCCCACCCACACGGCGGCGGAACAAAATGAAGGCCCCCGGGACGCCCCCGCCGCCCAGCCGCAAGCTGATCCACCTGCTGCCGGGCGTCACGGCGCTGCACCGCAGCAAGTCCCACGAGTTCCAGCTGGGGAACCGCGTGGACGACACGCAGACGCCAAAGTAAGTGGAGAAATATGCAGCGTGAATATTCGTACATTTGTGTCGTGATTTCAGCCGCCCAAGGGTGCCAGCTAAAGGTGCACGAAGCCCTTAGCAGCAGCACTCAGCACTAATAAACTTACTTAGCAAAGTAAAACACCTTCCTCTTGCTGTAATTGTGCTCTTTAATCATATTTGTGCCAGCACCAGTCGGTAAATGAACCCTTGATTATTTATGCAGTAGCAGAGCCCGGTCTGGCGAACGCCCCTCAGCGTTTGGCGTGCAGGCTTAAATTATAACCGGATGGCAAAAATCAAGTGGAAGCGATGGTGAAAACTGTGACTTTTAATTCAGAAAGCAGCGGGTTCCTTATTGCGGAAATCCCTCAGGCTGTCGAAGCGGCCTGGCTGATAAAGTTTCGACCCAATAATCCAAGTTAAAATGGCGGACAGTAACTTTGACTTGCCGGCCCGCCCGAAGTGAACATGTATTGAGATTGAGTTCTCTGTCTCCATGGTCCGCGTGAGATAATTACATCCGATCCAACCAGCTCGGGGAGGAAGTAGGCGCTCCACCTTCCCTTCCCGCTGCCCCTCTAGAACCTGGCGTAATCGCGTATTGTAGTCGCATCATCTTAACTCCTGGGAGGACATCACTGCCCATAAAAAGCCAAGTGGCTGCCTGGAGATAACGGACCTGGAAGTCGAGTTCCCGACCAGCCGTGTTTGTGTCTGGTACGGCGCTGATCAGATTTTGCCGCTAACAGGATCCAACGATGGTCGGTAATCAGGAACCAGAGTCTGCCTCAGGAGAGCTGAGCTCATTTTGATAATGCCATTAAATGCCAGTGTTCTATCAATGCTTCACTGGGTAGATTAATATTTGGGGGCCGTCCTCTGCTTTTGTGTCGGCCATCTGGCTCGGTATTTGGCCCACGCCAGCTTTGTAGACGGGGGCCACTTCTACACGTGTCCGCGCACGTGGGGAACCTTTCCCTCCATGTCCCCGCGACGTGGAGTGGATCATGGCCGCAGCGAGAAGGCTGAAACGGCATTAGAGAATTGATTACCGGTCCCTGAGCGCTGATAGACTGCAGACTGAGAGCTGAGTCCCTCTAATCAATGGCCTTTCTGTGCCTGGAAATGTCGCAGCTCATCGAGACGGGGCAGGTCCTCTGCTCTCTCGGATAGCCAAGTATCTCCCATAATGCCTGGTAATTGGCTGGAGGATGCTGCTGGCGAGCATCAAACGGGGTGATTCAGTCCTGGCACTCGTCTTGGGTTTGTTGCATATTTTTACATGCGAGGGAATTGACAATTACACAAAAAATATGTGAAAGTGCAAAGGAGAAAAAATTAAAAAAAAACCTCCTATCACTCTATCGACTAGCTAAAATATCCTGAAAAAGGCTATTTCACACTTTAATGGCTGCTATTCTGTGATACTGCGCCTCTTCCGTCCTGTCCACATTTCCCTTTATTACCAACCTCGAGAATTTAATAAGCTCGTAGCGCTCCTCGGGTCCTCATCTTCTCCTGCTTAATTGCCCGCTTCCTCGGCCACGACACAGCGGCCAGGGATTATCCTCTGACCCCGAGACACACTCGCTCCATCACATAATGAGATATAGTTTAATATCTCATTATCGCCGCATGATACAGCTCCAACTAAATGCAGCTGAATGTGCAAGAATGCTCGCCTGAAAGGAGAATTTGGCTTCCACGCACGTGTCTTTTCCTCTGCTCTCCTCGTCCTGTTTCCAGCTGCCCACCAGCAGGTGGGTCCCCCCCCCCGGTCCTGCTCCGTGATAATTATTAGCTACGTCTCCAAATTAATGTAGCGTTTGTGCATCACAACAGAAATGGGCGATGGACCGAGAGAGGTGTCGCCAGAACTCTGCGTTTAGGTTATTTAGCTACAGAATTTTAGCTTTTTCCAGCCCTTCAGAAGATCCAGTTGGTGGAACTAAAGGTGTTTCTGGGACCTAACGAGGGTTTATTTCATTTTCCTTCATGTCCAAAAAGCAAATCTATGTATTAAATGAAGGAGTCGGAGGGCTTTAATCTCACTCATTACTGTACCAACCCAGCGAGGGGGAAGTGCTCGCAATTATTTTGTCGTTGGTAATTATGTTGTTGCACAAAAACTCTGGTACCCATCTGGTTTGTCTGGATTTGGACCGTCAGCTTTCGGCTTCATAGCCGTGTGCGGTCCTGCTTGATGTGTTCCCCGCTTCCTGTCAGCTCGCAGCAAAGCGGCCGGAGAAACGATAATCAGCAAATTGTCTGGCGAGTGTTTGGTAATATCACACAGCCAGGGTGGCCTCACTCCGAGCAACGTATTGATTCTTTCCTCAAGGCTCTTCAAACTTAATCCAAACGACTGTTATCCCCTTAATTAATGACAAATTCTGTTTTTAATATTGTGTGACTGAGCCCTGAGGGGCCTCAGAGCTGGAGAACATTCACCGTTCGATGGTTGAGGAACCTCCTGCAGGTCCAGGATCTACTCTTGGACCTGTTTGTTGGAAATTTTAAATTCTTAGCATACCACGGGAACCATGGGAACCTTCATCGCTACAACGTCTAAGGGCAGTGTCACAATAACGGAGCCTTGGGGAACGCCACAACAGAAAATGTCCTGTTAGGTAAATTATGGGCTGTTTCTACAACCACAGTACGGTCGGTGTTGAACCCCACCTCATTCACGGGTTCCTTCCAATTCTCTGACAACTCACTGCTCCCTTGTTAATATTTCTTTTTCCGACTGTCATCTTTAACTATCAGCAAGCTGGAGGAATTAACAGTGCCATCATTTGACTTTGAAATGATGGAAAACAATTTCCACAGCCAATCAGCGCCTCCCCACCCCACTGAGCACCTGTGCACGGTGAATCACACCAACGCCGTTCTGTGACACACCACGCAGTTTTGCTAATTGCTCTCTTTAGTCTCTCTTTCCACTCGTGCTGTTGCCTCATCAAACCCACCAAGGCAGGGTGGGATGAGGCAGACTTTGCGGAGAGTTTGCCGAGTTTGTTCCAAAGTAAAAACTCCATTCCACGTTGCATTAAGAGGATTCCCCAACAAACGTCTGGCCCCAACAACCAGGCCATGTTCAACATCCCTTGAATCGCCTTTCTTCCTCATTCTGATGCTGCTTTGGACTTCAGCGAGTCTTGATCACGTCTTCATGCCTAAGTGTGATTGGCTGATTAGCTATTGGTGTTAACAAGCAATCGAAGCGGTCTACCCAGTAGAGCGTATATACTGTGGTACAGGTCACAGTCATAATGGGTGGGGAAATTACCTGCTTGGCTGAGGTCTGCTCTCTCCTTCAGGGCTTTATTTCTAGTAATTGGGTGAGTGACTAAATAAAAAAGTTGTTAAAAAGCTGAATTTTCCCTTCAGACTAAAGTCCATGTGCATCAGATTTTGCCGCCAATAAAACCTCGTTAGCATAGATCAGGTTCCACTGAGCACGTCGGATCCCTCGGAAGGCGCTAACAGGGAGGATGAAGTTCAATTTTAATTTTTCCTCTCGATCCCGACTTTATTTCCCAGCATCCTCCTCGCTCTTTCACTCTCTCGGTGCCCTTTTCAGAGAGGAGAGACTCTTTGGGACAAATAGCCAATTAATGAGCCTGGTTGTGTATGTTAATGAGTGATAACGTGTGTACGAATGTGGAAAAGGCCAAGTGAGTTTCCAGTCTGTCAGCGTCGCACTCGATCCTTCTGCAAAGCGTGAATGTTTGTTTTTCCGCCGTCTCTTGTCTTGCCTTCCCCCGCTGGTGGAAATGGGAATATCATATAGTTAATGCCACCTTATGAGACTTTCACAGCTTTTTGAATGTTAAGCACTTTCTTATTGAATTGGATGTTTGCTAATAAATCACACAGCGCCGAGGGTTGGCGTGATTCACCCTCCGCTTCTCTCGGGGTAATTCTACCCTGCGATGCTCAGGGGAAGCAAATTTGCATCTCTTCCATGACTAAATTAGCTGTTTGCTTCACGGAGATGGCGCACACATCATATATTTCTCTCCCCATTTTCCTCTTCCCTTTCTCTCTCTCCGCATCCTTTTCTCTTCCCTCTTCGCCCCTCTCATTGCATCGCCTTTGACAGCCTGTCGATGCGTTATTCCACAGTCATCCGTAACATTGAGCCATTCAGAGGGAAAATACATTTTGCATTGGATTTAGTTTTCTCCGCGCTGAGCGCAGCGAGCTTTGAACATTGCAGGAGGGAATCGACTCAATGGGGGTGCTGCGGGATAAGTTGGATACATGAACGCGTTTGATGGTATCGGGGGTCGCGGTGTGTCAACCGGAGCGTTCCCTAATGGTGATGTGGCGTGCCCCCTCAACAAAAGCCACACTGTCTAAGAACAGACGCACTAATGCCACGGTTACACGGCTCATCGGGGAGTTGCTATGTTCTGAAAACGTCCGTGTTCTGCACCGACTTGGTGGGTGGGGGCCTTTCTACCCTCGATAAGGAGCAGCTAAGAGTGTAGAGGTGTGTGTTTAACCGATGACGTGCCTGCCTGGGCTGTAAAACACGATCAAAAGGGACACAAAGGACGTCATCTCATCAGATTTTCTATAAATTCTTCACAGCCGGAGCCGTCTCATTTCCACTGGCCGTGCTTTTCCATCAGACACTATGGAAGATGTTGTTTACCTGTCTGAGGTGAATTGTTGGCAGGGTAAACACAGTCAGCCACGCTCCCCCCCCCCCCAGGTGAGACGGCGTCAACTTAGATGCGGGTTTTTCTTCTTTTTTTATACACTTGATGCATAAACTGGTGATGAAAATTGTGTTTTCAGCCCCCCAGGGGTCAGAAATAGGGATGACAGCTTCCCTTATGAGCCGAATCTATGTGACAAATAAGAGCTCGAATAAAATGACTTCGACTGATTTTAAACAAGGATAAAAGTTGCTAAGAAAATGAAGTTGCACATATTGTTTCTTCTAGTGGAACTTTGCAGTTTTTCTGGCTGCATTTACATAAAAGTGGCAGAAGCCGCCCAGACAGTGACCTCTCCACAGAAAAATCGATATTCTGCCCGGTCATAAAATCAAATCATATAAGATCCTCGCTGCCGAGTGTGCCACGGCGCTAACTTTCAGCTCTGGAAAATAGCCCTTTCTGTTGCCTTAACCCATGTTATCTGCTGAGACGCATGATACAGCATTCTCTTAGTGTCAGGTCCCGACATGGATGGTAAGAATTAATTTTAATTCTTCTGGAATGCCTTTTTTTTTGCTGTGGCGGTTAAATCTACCCTCGTTTAAGAGTCCCTCTGACATCTTCATGCTGTCTGGTGCTCGCTTCAGGCCTAATCTGATGCCGTGTTTCACTTTTTATGATGCGGCTGACACCACATCCTCACCATCGCTCCCCCGATGATCTGCCAAGATGCAGATCCGCCACACACGTCGCCACTTTAGCGAGCGACCCCTGACCCTGGAGGATTAATAGTCCCACGTGCCCTGGGGTGTGGAGCGTGGGGCACACCGCGCCTCTGACTATTTATTACGTATGTGGGGTGGGGGAGAGGCGGCGTTGGCTGCGGGGATTATTGGCGTATGTCTTCCTTTCCCTGTGGACTGAACTCATCCATGTTAATCAGAGCTTCGAGCTCGACGCCCATTAATGACGAGTCAGGTGAGACGTCAACACCGGGGAGCTTAATGGCCAGATGCTGCCGGCCCGTTTCTCCATCCAGCCGCCGCTGTAATGGTCGTCCCACCAAGCCTTGACCGGCCGCCGAGAGATTGGAATCATGATTATGAATTTATATGAGTGTTTAGGAGTGTCGCCTTTGCCCAAACGTTCACCGTTTCTGGTGGAGATCAGATTTATGAGGCTGTGTTTTTTTTCCCCCGGTGATTTCTGAACAAGTAGCCAGGGTGGGAAAACAGGCCGAAAGTGGGAAATGAGAAGTCACTTTTTATTCTTTCTGATTGTAATTTCATGAATCTGTCATCAGCTTGAGCTGAAGCTGGACACACAGAGAAGTTAGCGTTGGATTTATTGAGCAATAGGAGCTAGTTTACTGGTTATTACCACCATTCATCAATCGGGCCATCAGGGCCGACCTTCATCTCATTGTTTGTGATGTTGAGGGCAGCACAGACAACATCTGCTGCAGGTTCCATATTGTCCCTGTCCTCCCCCTTTTCTTTCTTAACTCAATGTCATTTATTGCCCTGCGCGCGCGCAAAAGCAACTTAACCCACGCCGTCGTGGGCCGCGCTGGCGTCCTCGTCCGGGCCGCCGCCATGTAGGTCAGATTAGAGATCGTACGGCTGGAGCTACGGGTGAAACGAGAAAATGAAATTTGTCAATGATCTGCTTGGAAAACACACACACACACACACACACACACACACACACACACACAGACTCACTCGTACATGAATGACCAAAATAAAATGGAGAATAGAAGATGATTCATCCCACATTTAATTAATTACTGCCTGGCTGCACGTGCCTGGAGTTTAACCATTTACAGTCCAGATATCCAGCAAATCAGAGCTGGAATAAAACCGATGTGACAGAAGTGTAGCCCCTGAAAATGGATCCACTCTGCTTGAAATGGCTCTAATTGCTAAAGGATAAAGGCTATAATTCTGACACACCCCCACAGTAGTCGGGAATAGACCGTTATAATAATAAATTTGGATTATTATCCAAATGATTACATACCTAGTTGTTCATTTATCAATATAATAGAGCGGCAATTTACTGGTGATATCATTAAACAGCTTTTTCCTGCAGCTCTGAGTGTGTGTGTGAGTGTGTGTTGGGAGGCTGATGTGAAGGTATGTTTAGGAAGCAGATGGTTCTATGGGATGACGCTGTTTAGGAAGAAATAAGCAGCCCAGCGTTGAGACAGGGTTAGCATGTCTGCATCACCGTCGGATGTAACCCAACAACGGAAAAACACGGGTCAGATTCCAAACAGGGTTAAACCCAGCGACCCGTGAGCGAATGGCCGCTGCGGGTGGACGTTTGTAAACTCTAACACGTCTGGTCCAACGACAACCATGAATTAATGAAGAGTTTTGTGCCGCAGCTCCGAGGGCGCCGGGGGTGTCGCGGAGGATAGTTGGACGCCGGGCGAATATGAGATGAACCGTTGCGCTTTCTAAACTTTCGCCTCTGAAAATATTTAGACTCTCGCCACTGAAAAACCAGAGGATGCTTTGCCACACGTCCAGTGCATTATGGGCCTTCGGAGCATGTCGGAAGAGCGTGTGCACGTGCAACCATTCCACAACAGACTCTTTCAATATTCCCTGACGTGTTTCCCATTAACAGGAGGAATCGGTGCATCTTGCCATTGAAAGTGCCTCGCCAGCCCGTGACAGGTCCACGCCCACGTGTTCAGGTGCTGCTGTTGCACGTGTCCGCCGAGCACGCCGATAAATCCATACTGACCACTTACAGTGTGGCAGTTCGGTCTCGTTAATGGGAAAACCCGCGGGTCAAAGATTTAGGGCAAAAGCAACAGAACAACATCGTCGCTGGGGGACCTAATTTTCAATTCACGGCGGGTACTTTAGCGAACGGATCGCGCTCTTTTCTTCAGAACGCTGCTTATTCACGGAGGGGATGTTAAAACTGACCTTTTTCTGAACCCCCGGTGGATGTTAACCCCTCCGTCAACCGTAAGCACTTGACTGGCTGTAACACTGTGTCAGTTAAAGTCTCCCGGCAGTTATTGTCCATTCAAACAAAATCACCAACTACAACAAAAAAGTTATATATACATTTATATAGAGAGAGATCTTTACACTTTACAACTTTACAGGTGTCTAAAGTTAGCATTCAGCGGCGTTTAGGGGGCTAAATGTATGCGCTTATTCACAGATTAATGTAAAATCATCGTTTTTACTCAGTGACGTTCGCTGGCATAGTGACATGTGGAGGTTCCACAGCTTCAACACAAGAGACAACTGTAAGGAATGTTCCTGTTAATATCCAGAGATCATTAAATAGATCCTAATAAAGCCAAAATCTGAGACTCCCCTCACAGCGTCGGTGGGAAAGTGAAAATTCTAATTAAAAAAGTTGATAAAGAACAGCTCCCTTAACACAATTAAAAGTTGGGACTATATACCAAAGCTGTCGGAAAGCCGTTAGTTACTTCGCAAATTCGGTCGGCTGCGAGAAACTCTTAGCGTCGACTCCTGCGCGTAGCGTGAAAATACGACCTTGCAGCGTGATTAAAAATGCAGCATGGAAGCTAACAGCAGTTCCTGTTAAAGCGAAGACGACGTTCCTTTCACGTTACAACTGTAGCCGCTGCTGCACTGAACTCCATTAACTCCTCCTAATGTTATCATCACAACACTTCAGTTCATTATTTGGGAGTAAATTGGACGCGATTATCATTGTTAAAACTATATTACTAAGGATCCGCGGCGTCGCTACAGCCTGCGCGCCGAGGATGGTGATATATTTATCTTTGAGATGGATTGTTACAACCGTCTTTCCTCCTGCTGGCGCCGGCGCCATGGCGACAGCGCTGTTCGCTCTTGTAATTCACACAAGGCGCGGATCTTCAACACGTCAAAAGTCTGGATTCATGGAGCCTCCAGCTTGAGCTTGATGAACAGGAGGTGATGAGGAAGTGGAGGCACTCAAAGAGACTGAGGAAAAGGTCAACGGCTGCACGAGAGGCGTGACCCAGAATGAATGAGAGCAGTTACTGGGAGGGGGCGGCGACGTCCACGGACGACCTGGGGGGGAGGACGGCCGGACAGAGGACGAAATCTCTGAGGAGTGACGGAATTTCACACCTTTGGGACTTAAAATCAGTTATTTTTGTCTCCATTCTTGTAGCCAAATTCCTGTTTTCCACCTTCCCCTCAGCCCCTCTGTCATCTGGTGGTGCTCCGTGCCCCCCCCCCACCCTTTCTATCTCTCCCGTGAGCTTTTCAATCTGTGGTTTCGCTCCTCGCTCCTCACCTCGGGCGTCTCTGTCTTAATTCACATCACACGTACGACCCCCACCCCCGCTGTGACTCGTGTCTCCCCTGGCCTCCGTTGACACCCGCCCTTATCGCAGTTGGAGACGCTGACAGTTAAAGAGGAGCTAATGAGCGAGAGGGGGGGGGGGGGGGGGGGGGGGGGGGTAATGACCACCTCGCGCTATTATCATACTGTCATCTCAACAGGTTATCGGCAAATATGGTCACGGTGACGCGTTAAGTGACGTCCAGAACAGCTGGGTCCGACGCCCCCGTCATTTCAACGGGCTCCTACAAACAAGCGTTTATTTTTGGTGGTGACATCTGGGAGGTGGCGAGGAGGAGTTTACAGTTGCTTGTTGCTTAATAGAAAAAGTTGTCTTAGTGTCACGAGGGTCATTAGGTCCATGATCCGAGGACGCAGCTGTCCTTGAGAAGCATCTTGGACTCTCTTGTTCACCACCATCACAGCCAGTGCGTGGTGGACGATGGCCGCCATTTATGGTTTTAAAGCACTCTGCTGGATGTTTGGATGTAATTTAAACATCAGCTGGTGTTTGCTGATTGCTGAGATGATTGTGCGGCGCGAATCTTAATGGCGGAGCTCAGAAGTCCCCAGATTAGCCTCTCGAAGGTTTTCCAGGGAGTAATCAAGTTAATGGACATTGCACCAGCACAACAGGTGTTTTAACATATCATTGCTTGCTTTTGCTGTCACGCCACGCGATAGCAGAGCGTCCCACTCAATGCTCAGTGTTTGCTTTCATTCATGCACAAACTCTGTGTCCGTATATTCAGAACCTAATTAGCAACAGGATGCTAACACTTAAAGTATAGGTTTGTTCTTTTACCTGCAATTTCTGCGTGGTACATGACCCCTTGATCCAAAAACTGAAAGAAAAACTTATCTACAGTATCTAGTTGTGTGCAAATGCTCTCATTTTGCTTTGAAACGTAAATGAAGCGACGTCTCAAGCGTTTATGCATCGCTTTAGCTGCCGGGAAGCAACAGAACCTGCTCAGAACTGCTGAAGACTTAACAGTAATTCTTCCTTGCGATCATTATTCAAGCCACCCTTGACATGTCCGTGTTTTCCTTTTTAAATGATGGCTATCAGGAATTTTGCTCCGCAGGTTTATTTGCATAAAAAGCCTCTCAGAAGAGTTCTCTATATGTTCAAAGTATCGGTAGAAAGATCACCACAGGTGTTAATTAGGTCCCATTTCGATATTTTTTCACCAGTAACGTTTCTGGTTTTGCCGAAGGGGTCTTTGATATTCGCTCCCTTTTTAAAGTCACCAGGAGGCATCATGACAGGAAAAAAATCATTTGAATTAAAGCACCTTTCCTGTAGCCTCCACACGTCTGATCAAATGGAATATTTAGATTTCAGATTCAGATTCAGGTCCTTTATTGTCCCACAGGGGGAAATTTACAGCGCAACAACAGCAAGAGCACACAGAGACAATTAAGATAAGAATAGAATAGAATAGAATTCGGAATATATATTTATAATATATATAAAATAATATTTATTTGAAGGTTTTACTGTGATCAGTGTCTACGGAGAGCTGTGTGTGTGTGTGTGTGTGTGTGTGTGTGTGTTTATTTTCTTTACTTAAGGACCACTAACCAAGTGAGGACATTTATCCAAGTGAGGACATTTATCCAAGTGAGGACATTTTGGCTGGTTATCACAGATTCAAAGGGCGATTTTAGGGTTAAAACTTGTTTTAAGGTTATGGTCAGACGGATTTAGGGTAAGGATTTAAGGGCTGGGGGGGGGATACCTGATTCGAATGACCGTCCTCACAAAGATATGAATACCAATGCATGTGTTTGGTGAAAAAATTGTGATATTTGGGTTTATAAATGGAATATTTATGGTTTGGTAATAAGGAAGATTCTTTTTATTTTCAGGCCAACAAAATAATGTTTGCTCGTGAAGCGAGTCAGGTAACCGTAAAGATTCAATAAAGATTCCAGCTGGGTTCTTGCAACCTGTTGTTGCTGTTAGTTCCTTCATCCATTTTGAAAAACCAGTTCATGCTTTCATCAGAAAATCTAATCGGCGCCTGGCCTCTCTGCAGTCTGACTCTGACCTGATTTTTAAATTGTGGATTTTTTATTAATTTGTGCGGAGCTTTGGACCCTCTGGCACCCACTTGTTGCCGCCAGAGGTGCAAAGAGTCAAGTTCAACCGATGGGGTCACCGCGTGTGCAGCACAGACCGTGGAAGACTTTTCTCTCAGCTCCAGTTTCTCTCGCTAAGTAATCCTCACTCGGCAGTTACTTACTTTGCTGCGGTAGTTTGTCCAACACTGATAAACTCAACTGAAGAACTGCGTTCTTTGTATTATTATATGCAAATAGTTGCACTTTATTTGCAAGATCTTGGGGCATAAATACATTTTATTTGCTTTGCATTTAAATTCAGATGATAAAACTGGGGAAAATGTACTTAATTAGGTCCTTTTTGACCGTTTCATTTTATGTAATACAAAATGTCGATTGTAAAAGCCTGAAAGAAGCTCTGAAATAAGTGTAATGAGGTGAATGAAGCGTGTTGTGTGGAAGTCCCAAAGGGATTAAAGCCTTGGATCCCTAAGGTGACAATCATGCAGTAGTTTTCATCATGTTTAGAGGAAAAGCTGTGAGACGTCACTCGCCTCCCCCACTTTCTCGCCCCCGCGTCGTGAATTTTCCCTCTTTGAACTTTTCATATGCAGAGCAGAAAAAGGGGGTCTGAAAAGGCATCCCGGCGAACGCGTAGATGTCAGTCACTCGCTGTGCCTGGGCGGCTTCAATGGCATCGTTTTCAAAACCCAAAACTGGGAATCCTCTCTTTTCTTCGCCTGCTCGGTTCCGCTTTCCCTCACCTGACATCTACGGAAGACTCGGGGAGGATAAACGTCTGCACGCAGAGCAATGAATGGCTTAATTTAGATTTAGGTGGCACAGAGTGGGATAATCGGAAAAGCTTACAAAAAGCCCTGTGATGGAAACGCGATAACCTGCAGGCTAGTTCCTCGCTGGTTTACAGGTCTAATTGCATGAGGGGGGGGGGGGGCTACGGACTGATGCTAGGAAGAATTCTAGCGGGATTTAACACTTTGTGAGTTGCAGCTCACTGCAGTTATCTTAAAAAGTCTGGGCTGGAGGCTTAAACTGTTGTTTTTCTACACTTTTGTGTGCACAGAAGATGCACATTAAGTGAAAAAAGATTTCATCCAGCATGATCCGGTTTATCAGATCGCGTTCCAACATCCCCTCAGGAATTAGCGTAAGCAAGCGCAAGACTCAGACAACTTAAACAGGTATTTAATTATCCGGGGGCAATTTCTGATGCTGATGATGCCTTCAGTGAGGGCGTAGTCGTTGGACCCATAACACGAGCAAGCTCATCTGTGAAGGAAGGAATGCATGATGGGAACTTATGGTGTCAGTGCACCTGAGCAAGCCTCTGAGATGAGTGAGGAACGATGGCGGTGCGTACCGGCAGGCTGGCAGGTCCCGCTAAACATCCCATCAATCTTGTCAGTCCTCGGCCTAATCAGGGCAGCCGAAGGAACAAAACCAGGCTGTTGCAACAGGATCACTTTCAGGCAAACGCTCTGTTTCTGGTTGGCTGTATTTCTCTGTTCAACATCATCTTCACCTGTTACAACATCAGTTGGGGACAAATGCTCCGCTCAACGGTCGGACTGTTAAAAACGCAGCGATTTTAAAAGCAAAACTTTTCTTGTTGGTGATTCTCATAATAATTGGGACAATATTCAGCATCTGACAACAACTAGCAGATGACCACGGCCTTATTGAAGTTATTCAAGTGCCAAAACATCTAAAACAACTGATTTATTTCACAAATAAATTTGACAGGATCACGAAAATGTATGATCTTTGCTCAGTGAGGAGTTGACAATGAATTTTAGATCTCAAGACACCTCCCATTTCCCTCTAGATAACAGTAAGTCAGTTTTTAGTTTAAGGCATGTAATTGTTCCTGGAACAAGTTCCCATCACATCTCAGAGACTCTTGACAACTAATTTTGACGAAACGCTGAAACACGGGTTTCAAAATAAATCTGAGAGAAATACAGAAGAGAAACACTATTCTGAAGCATGTTCCTGAGGATCTCGCTCCCTCCAGCTTTTAATTTGTAACAGTGGGTCAAAATGTTGCAATATTGATTGTTTTGATGACATCTGTCTGTTGTTGTTGTTGTTGTTGCTACCCTGCCTTTGTGCTATGGCTGAACCATAGCATTTGTGCTAAATCTGTCTTTACACAGTGCACCAGTGTTTACATGTGTGTTTAAGATCACACACACACACACACACACACACACATGCAAAGAAACTCCTTGGTTTGGTGGATTCATTAACATTTGATTGAAACTTAAACTTCTTGAAAGAATAACTCAAATTGATGTTGGACATGTTGCCAGTCACACAGAAACCTCCATAATCTCTATTTACTCGGCTGGTTGTGTTTCAACTGTTAAAGAAATGTGTGATTCTCATTTCCTCCCTCTGCTTTTCCTCCTGTTCGTAGAGCCCTCAAGAAGAAAACGAAGCCCTTGAACCTTAAGATCCACAGCAGCGTGGGCAGCTGTGAGAATCTGCCCACGCAGCGCTCCCCCCTCCACACCGAACGATCGCTTCGATCCTTTTTCTTCCCGTCCTTCATCCCCTCCACGCCTCCTGTCCACGCCGAAACGCCATCTGCAAGTAAGGAACTTATTCCTTAAAACAGCCGCGTGTTTTCATGCTTTCGTGGGATCTTGCTCCTGTCTCTTAGCAGGTGACAACACAAAGAAATAGACGGAACACCCGTTGAAAATGGGTCTTTTCACATTAATAAGGACCGCAGAAACCATATTTAAGCGCCGCTCCGTGGCAAAGTGCAACAAACAAGCAGTCAGGCGGCGCAGTAATGCCGGAGGTGGCAGGGCGGCGTGCACCGGCAGCCTTATCGGCCGATCCATTATGGAATGTGGAAGACATCAAACTGGGAGAGAGATGCGAGTAATTGCGGATGTGTCAGGCAAAGGAGTGATGAATGCGTGCTGCTTGTGAGGAATTTAAGGATTGCGGGACGCCTCAGCGCATATATGTTTTTTTTTTTTACGGACATTACGTGGAATAATCAGACAGCTGTAGCGGCCGCTTGCCTTCCTTTTGTTGTGAATTTCAAATATTAGCCGTTAAAGCTTTACAGGCACACTTTAGTATTTAAGCTACGGAAACGAGAAAAATGGGCGGACGGATACACGCATGATTCAGAGTTTTCGAGCTCTAACCACTAACGGGAATCGAATTACCTGAGAACGACAGTATGAAAACACAATCTCTTTACATATCTGTAATTAATGATCATGGGCCTCCAGTCATGCATAATAAAGTCATCGCCTGCATCCCAACCACTCACTTACTTGGAATAACCAATCTGAAGCTGCTCACTGCTTCTAGAAGAGATTCTAGAAGAGGTTCCACCCTCATCGAGTCTGTGAAGGCAGGTTAGAAAAGGCACGTGTTTTATTCTCTCCAAGGTGGCCTAATCATCAATACCTGAAATCTAATATGAGGTATCTGTTGCACAACCTTTGAATGTCAGGTTTTTTTTATTAACCCCGTTTATCATTCAGGCTGCCTACGGTTGTTTCCATCTTTCAGGAAGAAACATAGCGCACATGGCTCAGAGCAGAGTTCATGTCTGCATACGTGCAAGTCGTGACGTGAAGATTGCTCAACACCTGCGAGAATGACACGTCTAATCTCGATTTGTCGCCCCAAAAATGTTTTTGATGAGGTATCTTACTGCCTGCTGCTTGTAGGGTGCCATCACCATTCAATGACTCAGGCAGAGCACTGGACACCGAGGCGAAAACTTTCCCAAATGATTTGGATTTTATTATTTATTTTAAACAGGAGTCTCGACATTTCGGTGACATGAGACAGGAACTACAGTGTCAGCGCCGTGTCACCTGTCCCGGCCCTGCAGCCCAAAATGTTATTATTCTTCTTAAGCTGAGGCCAGATGATGTGACCACACTCCGTCTGCTCAGGCTGAATCAGTGCAAAGGTCCCAACAGTCCCAAAGTCTGAGCCCCTCTTTAGTGATGGATTCTTACATTCCAGGCTTGTAGAATCCTGCCGTGGCTCCTGAGGCCCAGTTTGCTGTTTGGGTTCCCATAGTTTGAATGGTAACGCGCTTCCACACCAGCTCCTTTATGACACCTGGAACAAATCTTACATATCTGGCTTTTATGATAATGCAGAGTAAAATAAGATAAATGGTAGGATAAAGAATCTGACTCAGGGAGGATGTTGATACTTGCTGGTAACACCAGACAAGGCCCGTGTGCCATTTGTTGCCTGATTCACATGGACGTTTCAGTTCTAACAATTTCCCCCCATGTGCCCACTGTGACAACTCAGGGGTTTGTCCTCTGGCCTCCAGCCATCACACCTGATGTGCCAGCAGCCCCGACGGGCACGGAGGTGCAAGGGCCCATCAGTGCTGCTGGCAGCTTTAATTCATCACTGAATGTGTACTTCCAAAAGCCTTTTTGATGACACTTATTAGTCATTAAGTTTGCTTTTTCATTCTGAAACAGCACCATGGACAGAAAGGTTAGTCATGCAGAAGTCATTCATAAAAATATGCAAAGGATAATATGATTTCAGGCCGGCTAAATTGTCGAGTGTTTTAATTTCAGACTTCAGTTGCGGATATACTCGTATGGGTTCGTTGTTGCTTCTGAAGCAGCTGGTTATTGTTGCTTTCCTAAGGGAAATGGAGCTGATATACTTCCATGCTGCAACTTTCCTGGACTTGCTTTTTACAACCTTCATTTTTTCCTTTTTCCTACGGGAGCACCAGAAGGTCAGGGACAGCACAGTCCCAACCCCGCCGGCACCCGGGGACAGGCAGAACTCGGAACATCCATGGTTGAGGAAGGGTTACAGCGCATTCCACCATCATGAAAAGTGTATCATTTGTTTTGCTCCTTCTCGTAAACGAGCAAACAGGTGAATCTGTATTTCCTCTTTGAGGGAGTTGTGTCTTGCAAGTGGGAACATGCCGCATGTCATCATCTGTCATCGTATGTCTTGACCAGAGGTCTTACACACCCTTCAGCTCCAAGGGGATCTGGAGTTAGAATGCGGCGTCCCAGAAGCGATGACCCCTTTGCTAGTTTTGCATCAATCTAGAGCAGGCATGTCCAAACCCAGTCCTCGAGGGCCACAATCCAGCTGGGTTTTCTGTCCTACCAGGCTGAAAATGCATTCAGTGGGATAGAAAACCCAGCTGGATTGTGGCCCCCGAGGACTGGGTTTGGACATGCCTGATCTAGAGTAAACAGTGATGTACAGACCGAATCCATGTCAAGGGTGATCCAGCTCCTGTTGCCCTACAAAGGCAGTGTGGAACCATCCATCCTGCCTTTACCAAGCTCTTAGTAGGTGTTCTGAAGTTGAGGGTGTCCCCGGGGTCAGTCCATCGCACTGGATCAATGGAAACAGTTAAGTACTGTATTTGTCCTGTTGTCAACTGTACCAACCAAAAGGATGTGTATCTGTTTGTTAGTGGGTTTACCCGCCTGCCTGCTCCAAGCTGTTTGTGTTCTCCAAGTGAAGAATTGGCTAGTGAGCCATGCAACCTCCGGGTCACATCTGTTCTGCCATCCCCCCTCCCACTGTCCCAACGGCGCTCTCCAGGCCATGAGACTGGCACTTTCTTTGAAGAGCCACATGGTGACACCAATTTCTTTCGAGATAATTGCTGTTTTTCAAGCAACCTGGTCGCCGTTGTCAAATTATCATAGGAATTTTCCTGGCAGGATGCAAGATATTTGCAAAAGTGTGCCCCCTGATCGCTCGTCAAAGATGACAGAGCAGCCTCCTACAAAAAAGACTGTTTGGCGTGCGGTTGTTGCCATAGCAACTGAGCAACCTGTCTTTGTCTCTCATTCATCGGGGGAAACAAACAATGGTCTTCCTCTTCCCGCACATTTTATCTTCAGTTGTTGTTTTGTTTTTTTCATTTTCTTGTCCTGCCTCCCTAAACTACAACCCGTTGAGCCGCGCTCACACATGTTCAGGGAAGCTCTCGCTGAAGTCCGCGAATGAGAGGCGGGGAGGAACGTCGCGAGGAGCAGCCTGTGACATATTGTTCACGTAACCCTGGCGTGCTGTAATGCAGCACATCGTGCAGCAGACGCCCACACACTTTTACAGTCCTGTTCACTTCATCTGCACTGCAGGAGCAGCTGCCATACCATAAACATCTGATTCATCGACTTCAACTCTCAACATCTCACCGTCCCTTTATCCATGTCCTATCATTATTTATGAATAATGCTATGCAAAGCACGCTGCATGCTGATGATTATAGCTTTTGAAAAAAAACATCCCCTTTACCCCTGAGAAGTGATCTTGATTGTCAGTTTCGGTGCAACCGGAATAGTGGGATATTTAAAAAAAAAAAAATTCCTCTCCTCATATTGTCTGTACCACATTTTGTTTCAGTTGCGCTGCTCGTTTATCCATGTTAAACATGCTCTCGCCACAGGGAACAGGAGTGTGCTCAGTCAATCACATGGAGAAGCATCTCAGTCTAAAGGACATATAAACTAGATTTGGCGCGAGTTTGGCTCTTAGACTCAAGTAGTCGCACAGTCACACACCCTCACCACACTCTTTGGCCCACACACACATATTAATGTTCCTTCTGCTGCGGCTCGCCATGTAAATATGACTGTGTTAAACCTGCTATAATCACAATTGAGAAATGAATCAAGATGGAATTCTGCTGAATTTATGAGACCATTTTAGTCATTGTTAGTTTAGCAAGCACTGACGGGGTCCTCAGTGATGTATGCTCGATGCCATTTGAGAGTTTTATGTGATCTGCAGATGCCCTGCCCCCCCCCCCCCCCCCACACACACACACACGGATGTGTCATGTGACCAATGAACATGGGTAAAAGGAAGACTTCAGGTTGATTAGGCCAAGAGAATCAGTAAAGATTGAAGAGGATATTGTTGTCTGGCGCCTTGAGGTTCCAGCTTCCCTCTCTCTTTCCCTCTCCTCTCTCTCTCTCTCTCTCTCTCTCCCTCTCTCTCTCTCTCTCTCTCTCACACACACACACACACACACACACAGGATTACATAGAAAGGAACAACATTCATGAAATTGTTTGAGCGCCAGGGCAAAAAGTGGCACCAAATGACAGTTTGATGCAAAATATGACCAAAAAAAAAAAATTATATGATCAAAGAGAACTCTACGGTTCCCTTGAGTGCTATTAAAGTTCATTAATTCAACACGGTGGGTTCTCTCCATTGAACGATTGGCCGACATGAATACCTGGCGGTGCTGGATGGCCGTCCGTGCGTCTCCAGCAGACTTGCACCGGGATGAGAAATTGCCCCGACCACACAGCTGACAGCTCCAATCATCTGCCAGTCGCCAGCAAGGCCGACAAGAAGCAGATGATGTCAGTTCCCCCTCTGTATTGAGTTATCAGCCTGATTGAGTGTAATTGAGAGATGCATCGGAGTGTGGAAAGACGACACCGGTCCACTAGAGAGGCTGTAGGAAGAGATGGGGGCAGCACGGGAACCGCTGTCAAAGAAGTCATGCGTGGCTTCATTACTTACAAGATCTATCTCGCATCACAAACTGCCGGTGTATAAAGTATAGATTGTTATTTCGATACCACAAGATAAAGATAATGCATTTTCGGTTTAATCTCATAAGCATTGTAGTGGCAGGTACCTTTCCCTTTGTCTTCACTGTTCCCCCAGTTTATTGGTTCAACTCACCACCCACATACTGAAGTTCCATCTTTTCCTCTTCCAGGCCTTGATATCACACATGAATAACTAGCGCAGAGGTCCTGGGCATATTACTTATTTGTTGCACATTTGACTCCATCTGTCTTGCCTTTCCTCGCCTCTTCAGTTCCCGTTTGTGGGGTGGAAGCTGTGCGTGCTTTGGCTGAACCGCTTGCATAAAACAATGCCAGGAATTCAAAGTTGGACTGACGAAAGATGAAAACAATGAGCCGGAGGCCAGAGTGTCTTAGTACTTGCGTGCTTCATCTTTTATTGGTTAGCTTGACCCTCTGTTCTGGAATTAATCAAAATATGATTGGTAGTAGGAAAGCAAATGCATGTACAAAGAATCCAAATGAGGAGAATTAGCATGAGCAGCATGGCCTCAGCCAGTTAGCATACTGTAGCATGAGTACCATTTGACCCTGAACACACATCTGCAACCTATCCTGAAAGTATGGCCTCCACATTAGCACAATATATCCTGAGCAGGAAGAAGCAGCAATGAACAGGAAATGAAAGGATGGAAGGAAAATAAAAGCGATTCTTCTCCGGCGGCACACTGCTTGAAATAACAGTGTACGCATGGAGTTTGTGTTACATTTTTGGGGAAACCAGAACAACAGGTTTCCCAACAGCACCGCGTAGGCTGCAATTGTCCCCTAATGCTCAGAAGTGGCAGGTAAATGTACCGACTCGCACGCTCGATCCGATTGCTCCATTAGCGACCGGAAGGTTTTTGTTGTGGGAACCTTTTGAAGCACCAGGGCAGTACAATGGAAGATACTGATCAGAGTAGTTGCAGAGTGCCTCATTAACAGAGATATTTGAATTTAAACATGCAAACACTTGAAATAAGCCTTTCAAAAAAGACCTTGACCTTTGGATGATGTTTCCATCCCACATGAGAATGCATTAGAAAGGCCCTCACACCCGCACTTCCTGTTGTTGATTTCAGAGGAATGTTGTATTCTAAAAGGATGAACAGCATATGCCTGTACTCTGTTTCTCTCTCCAGACACTCTATCAGTGCCTCGCTGGTCCCCACAGATTCCCCGAAGAGATTTGGGAAACTCCATAAAACACAGGTAGGAGGAAGAAGGCTGCTTGGGAAAGGAGGGCCTGTCCCATTCCAAAAAAGGACTCCTTCTTGCCCCCTGTCTCTCTGTCCAGTCCTCTCCTGCCCTGGTAAACTTGGAGATCTAAGAAGTTGAATCAGTGTGACATCAGCCTGCCAAAGCCAGCGACCGCTAGAATGTGGGCGTTTTCCCATTCGGCATTCGTCAAGGCGAATAAAAGCAGTGAGCCTTATTGTGAGCAGCCAAACTGATTCATTATTCAGGGCTGTTATTCAAAAATTAAGGCTATTAAAAACATATCTAATCCATCCAGAATGCTCTGTGATGCGGCGTTTCTCCATTCAACGCTGCGGATGGCTTTGTTGCCATATTAAAATGCAAAAATTCCTTTAATGTCACATCACCATCCTCTTATGTCAGCGGTAGATTTATCTAGTGAGGGACTGCCTTTATTCCGGCAACTAAAACATTTATTATTGCTCCAAACAACATCCCCTTCCCACATACGTCAGCTAATACCAGCCTGTGCAGGGAGTCGGTGGTGCAGATTGCTGCTACTTGTGATCAGAGGAGCATCTCCACTGGGGTTTGTGAAGCGCCCGGCCCCTGACCTGCCGGGCCGAGCTGATGAAAGCTGGAGACGAGGCGCCCGTGTATAAAATAAGCAATTGAAGGAGCTTAGGAAGGTAAACACTGGCAGAGCGTTGGCTTTTTCAGGCATCTATTATCTTTAGCAGCGAGCGAGAGGCCTTCTGAGGCAAAGGCTGTCAGAGCGCGGGAACGTCCTGAAAAAGTAAAGGTCAGGAACGCTGTTCTCATGGTAATCTACAGCTCCCGCTTAACGTTCATACAAGCGCGACAAACTGACAGAGATGTCGAAGCACTTTATGACTAACAGTCCTTTTTTTTGTGTGTCTGCAGGTTTTCTACAAAATATTGGATGTCCCAGACGTGCATCGTTTGTGGGAAGGGGATGTTGTTTGGGCTGAAATGTAAAAACTGCAAGTGGGTGGCTTCACAATTCGCAGAGATTTGTTTTTGTTTTTGTTTTTTTGTAATTTTAATGTTGATGTGCTATGCTAATCCCTAATCTCTTTCATTACAAAGGCTAAAGTGCCACAACAAATGCACCAAAGAAGCCCCACCTTGCCATTTACTGATAATACAGCGAGGAGGCAGAGATTCCTTCAAAGGTGTTCTTTTATTTATTTTCAAACCTCGTGCATGCTTTGTTGTTCCTTGCTGTTTTTAAGTGCTGATCTCCACCTCTGTAAGGAGATTATTTCGTACCATTCTATTAATTTAGTTCTACAATTACAGCAGATTTTCAATGTTTCCATTGAAGGACAAAACTAAACTACAGGCAAGTTGGAACAAACCCATCAAAGACAAGTTACCAACCCAAACTGGCTCGTCACATGGTGTTACAGATGTATGCTATGTTACTGTTGCAGGGAAACCCTCCCTAATTTGTGCTACAGCCACTTTATGGCTGCAGAACTGGAAGGCTGAAAGCCTCGGGGTCTAGAGCACCAGATTTGTGCATTTTTGGTTTCATTCTGGTCGTCCGTCGGTCTCGTCTGGCTGTCCACCTGCACCATTGCCTCCCTGTCCTAATGTCTCACACCTGCGTCTTATGGCTTCCCTCTTCCTCTCCGCGTGCAAGCGTGGGCGTGTCTTCTCCCTTCCATCGTGCCTGATTTTCCAGTATGAGCGGTCACCTCTCGGTCCTTGCTCGGCCCTTTCTCCACCACTGACTCTCCGATGCCTCCGTCCCGGAACGACCCCGTACCAGACGCTTCTGTTCGGGTCACTTGTGCCTGATTGAGAACAGTTTGTGTCGCTCAAATGAAAATGGTGCCGGTGTATAAAGTATAGATTATAATTTGATTAATGAAGTTGCTCACATTGACAAGCAGAAATAGTAAAAAATATCTATTATCTTCTCTAAGAATTAAAACTCTTTTGTCTTTCCTCGCCTCCCTCCACCCCCCTTCCCTCCTAAACAAGACCACCAAGGAACGACTCAAGGTAAAGAACACTAATTAGGCTTTTTTCCTTCTGGCCTTTAATGAGACAAAGTGACAGATTTCCCAATGACATGGTTTCTTCTTCTGCTTGTGTGTGAGTGCGATAACAGCCGGCAGCGTGCATGAAAGAAGAGTTTGCTCATTTTTCTCATTAAAAACCAGCTCTGACAATGAAGTCCTCTTCTTTATATTCCTCTTTTTCTCTTTTATTCCAGTGTCCCGCAGCGCCTCATTGTTTCTCTTCCCACAAGCTCGACTGGTCCGGACTGAGTCGGTGCCGTGCGACATCAACAACCCGCTCAGGTACGCGGACCTGAACATCAGCCAGACGCTCCCCAAAACCAACAAAATCAACAAGGTAAGCTCACACCTCACCCTCTGAGGCTCAGTTTGTATCGAAACTGTTTAATTTAAACTGGAAGTAGAATTTCTCAAGTTCAATCTTGCAGCCAACAAATCTGTCTTTAAAATATAACGTTAATATTTTATTTCTGTCTCTGTTTTTGGTCAGGATCCCTATCTGGGAGCCTGGTTTATGAAATAAGAGCAAAAAGGAAACCAAAAGATTCAGTTAACATTCTTCATACTGCTGATCACAAATGATCATATTCCAATTATGTTTTGGTCAATTGCAGATAAGGTTGAAGTATTATGAAAGAAGTGTGCAACCAGCCTAAAACCTCCTTCTGTGCACTCTGGATGGAAGTTTTAAAATTACCGGTTTGCCCTCCGGCAGTGTAACATAACTTTGTCCATAAAGTGAATTGAGAATCATTCTCATTGTGAGGGATCATATTTCTTTCCGTTCCGACTCTCTGCTGGGTTCATTTTCATATCAGAATGAATGAAAACCCGAGCGCTGCCCAGAAGCTAGAAGAATCAATCAGGAGAACCTGCAGGAGGAGGCCAATAATCAAGGAGAGTGCAGGAGTTCCGTGATTAACGCACATTTAAGCGCAGCTTTTGTCCCCCCTCAGGATCACATCCCGGTGCCGTACCAGCCGGACTCCAGCAGCAATCCCTCGTCCACCACCTCCTCCACGCCCTCCTCCCCGGCGCCTCCCCTGCCCAGCAGCGCCACGCCCCCCTCGCCCCTGCACCCCTCCCCCCAATCGGCGCGGCAGCAGAAGCAGTTCAATCTTACAGGTAACGGAAGACGGTACAGGAATATCCAAGCCGACCTTGTTTTCCTGCACCTTTGCTGCGGAATGAAACGTTTAATCGCCTCCATGAACAGAAAAGATTGTACATTAGCAACACTGGGAGTATTTTAGGCCCTCCAATCACCAGAAAGGCCCTCCTGTTGTTTTCCTCCAGTTTCCCATCTCCTCCCTGCAGCCCCGCATTTGCTGTTGTGTACTCGCAGCTCCCGCCGTTACGGCAGACTTTACCTTTGCGCTGCACTAATAGATGGGCAAGTTCTCCAGAACTCACCCCCCCTTTTCCCCTTCTCTTTTGACAGCTTCCAGTTATTTCAAGTATAAACAGCAGTTCATCTTCCCTGGTAAGTACAGCACCGCCTCGCCCGTATAAACGTGTTGCAACGTGGGTCACAGCTCCTCACCTTGGCCAGTGTCACGACTCATGCTTGTGTTATCCGGGCTTCCTAACGGTTTGTCCACGGTCAGACAGTCGGTCTGCCCACAGAGCCAAGAAGTGGCCACACTGGGATCTGTGCAGGAAGAGCTGATCTGTAATCTTCTTCACTGAGTGATCGTCCTTAGCCACATAATATTAGCTACTTCCTGTGCTAACAGGCTGAAGTGTATATTACTAATCACATAATAAGCATAAAATAACAGTTCAAATCATGTGAGTCAAAATAATAATAGGATATTTATGTTAATGTCTGGCACAGGAACTATTACATATTACTTTAGCACTGGCCTGAAAGTTTAGCACCTCTGATGATGATGATGATGATGATGATGATGATGATGATGATGATGATGATGATGATGATGATGATGCACGCTGAGTTATTGACAATTATCACTCAGGCCGTTACGTTGCAGCTTCATTTAAATGCTCCGCCTTTACACAAGTGGTTCAAACCCGTTGTCATGGAGCGCATGGCACCGATTCAGGCCGTGAGTCAGTAAAATCTCCCGGGTCGCTGAACTTCCGAGTAAACACCGACGCTGCATCCACACGGACAACAAAAAGCCGTGCTTCTTGACGCAGGGGCACGATGCCAGTGTCTAATGCACTGCTGCCTGCAGCTGGAACGGCTCGGTGCCAACGCAGGTGTGTGAAGGCAGGGCCTCTCCTGCTGGTGGTGGCAGTCTATCTCGGACAGTTTTAGATAACGCTCTGCACACACAGCGAATGTACAAACATTATGAGAGATTTTAATTTTGTTCTCTTTGTGAAAGACTAGACAGCCAGGGCAAATAGCACATGGCTGTGTGCAGGAGCTTATTTATCTTGTCTCTCCGTGGCAAAATTGTTCCCTTCATTCGGTGCACATTGTTCACATATTTACATACAGTCATGCTGAGAGAGAGATTCTGTGCAACCTGGTGAGAAAAATGTGGGGTTTGCATGGAAGGACCGACATTTTCTCTGCTTTGACCGAGGACAAACAGTTCTCGAATGCAAATCGCCAAGACAAGTGAAACAAAAGTTACACGTGTACAAACATGCAACAATTTCGTTGCTTTTGTGGGTTATTAAGGCATGTGTTTATTCCTGCGTGTGTGAATGTTGGAATATTTGCAAGTCTTAAGGCTCGTATCAACACGCGGACAAAATTCCTGTGCAACTGTCTAGTGCTGAAGTCATCACCAGCAACGACATGTTCCACGAAGCCACCCTGGAAGGATTTTTGAGTCTGTCTGCTCACATCTGTCTGGGCCAAAATACTTAAAGAAGAATGTTTAATATATGTCTGGTGATGTTAAGTGAGGATCGAGGACCAAGTACAGCCTTGCAAACTCAAGACAGCGTCAGGAGCCAATCTTGAACCATTCTCGCACTGTCAGGGTGAAATTTTAGTGTTTTTAAAGGTGAAAGCAGCTGTAAAAAGCGTTCTCAACCCTTACCAGTGCAGCATATTGGACACCAAGAGAGGAGGTAACACTTCTAATACAGGCAGAGGGCAGACAGGGAACATCACTACAAAACTCCTCACATTGGAAAGAACAGCTTACAATTATATAATCAGCCATTTAGAGGCCATGCCGGGATTTTTACCCCATTATGCAAAAAAAAAAGAAAAAGGCAACTGAGCTCTTAAAGGTCTAATGATATTTTATGGCTCTATAATGTCTGCAGATGTTGCTCCAGAAGCTCCGCCCAGTAGAGCACCACAGGTCATCCTGCATCCCGTCCTGTCTGAGCCAGGGTGAGTACGTTTACTTTACATTACATTTTAGTCCTTAGCATTTACTGTAGACCAAAGGGACTTACAGTGAGAGACACATTCAAGCCACTATGCAACTGAGATTTTGGACTTTAGGGTAGTATTTTGTTGACTAAACTGCCTAATACAAATGCAGCTACCAACGAACAGTGCAGAGCTGTGGAGCAAGAGTGAATAGGGATATAAACAGGACAGGAGAGTGGAGGTGAGTATATATTGGAGAGAAAGATAAGTGCTGTTTAAAGAGTAGGTGCTCTCAGAAGAGCTGCGTCTTCAAGAGCTTCAAGAGAGAGTCGCCCCTGAACGTTGTTCCACGATTGGGGAATAAGGCATTAATTAGTTTTGGATTGATGTGCCTGTACGGACGGCGTTGCCAGACAATGCTCATGCACAGTGGGTGAAAGCAGACATGATTGTTCAAGTAAGAGGGGGCAGGTCCATCTGGTACTCTGTGGGGCAGCTACAGGTAGCCAGGAGCTGTATCAGCACCCATTAGAAGGACGTTGCAGTAGTCAATAATATGGACTTGCACCAGCAGCTGGGTGGCAGGCTGGGTTAGGAATGGCCCAATGTTTTTCAGTGTTGAATGAGGCAGAGCAACACGACAGGGAGGCTGCACGATCAAAACCTGTCAGGTGATCATCAATCATGAGTCCAAGGTTTCAAACAGCCTTGCCAGAAGCAAGACACAAGGTGCCAATTTTGATGTCAATGTTGAGATGAATGAATTGGTTGGCCAGCAATACCAGGAGCTCAGTTTTATCAAGGTTAACTTGGAGGTCCTGGTCCTGCATCCATGTCTGAGAGGGCTTGAGACATTGTCTTAGGGTTCTTCCCATTCTGATGTCAATGTTGAGATGAATGAATTGCACATGGGTGATTGGCTCCAGCGAGGTTTTGTAAATGTCAAAGAGCAGAGGCACCAAACCCTGGACACCCTGGTGGAGAGCTGGGTGAGGAACCAAAAGGTGACCTGAATGGACACCCAGATAAGGATGCAGTGGTTGCCTGAATCAAATACAGCTGGTAAGTCAAGCAAATGAGAAGCAAAGACTGGGCAGCTGCTTGGGCCATTTCTGTGCAGTGGCCACTCTTGAAACCAGATGGGTTTGGGTCAAGGAGGAGTTTCTTTTTACAGGAACCCAGTAATCTGCTTCTCTCAATGATCTTTGGGAGAATGGAGACGAGAAGATATTTTCCCACTAGAGTCAGATTTAGGGAGGATTTCTTTGGCAGAGGCGTCACCTGAGCCTCTTTGAACGTGGATGGAAAGGTGCCGGTGGAGGAAGAGTTGGAAATGTGAGTGATTGCTGGGCTGATGGTGAGAGCTATCGTTCGTAGGAGGGTCCAGGGGGCGTCAAGAGTTTAGGGTAAATGGGGGAAGAAGGCTAACAGCATGCAGGGGGATGGCTGCATATTGGACTTGTAGGCTTCTCAGAGAACTGGCAGCTGATAGCTACAACGTACTCCCTGAAGAGTCTGAATGTCAGCTGAGAGGATAGCAGCAGGAAGAGGAAGGGGAGATGGTTACAAGATTTGGCTTGCTCATACCGTTTCTGTTGTCCTGTTGATATTTAGCCACGACCTTTACAACAAGAAAGATGAGGTGATAGTTTACCTTTGAAGAAATGAAGGAAGCTCTATCTATCTCGTCTTGGCTGTCTCCTTGTCACCTACAAGCTTCCTTGTCCTGCCATCTTCCGTCCTGTCTCCGCCAGGGCTGGTCAGAGGCCAGCTCAGGCTCAGTGGAGCGCAGATATCTGGGTGACAATTAGAATGCGAAGCCCAACATGACGGATGCTCGCGGAATAATGTTCGATTGGCCTTTAGTTTATGCTACACTTGGAATGCCAACTGGATTTCCAACGGTTCTTTGAGTAACCCGGCGGTTGTGGCTGCTGAGGGGGAGTAGCGAGGAGCCTGTTTTTGACCCGGATCTTAATTCGATTAGGCTCTCAATCTATCACAAGAAATAGGGCAAGAGTCCCCCCATTTGCAGACAATTGGTCAATTGGGATGAAATATAGGCTGACCTGAGAGATTCTAATGGTTTAATCAATCGCAAATAATGCCACAGCTAATTTCATTTCTGAAATATCAACACAGGAGAGTAGCTCGCTTGTTATTTGGATTTCTGAGGAAAAGAAACCTGGTGGTTACATTTGTTTTACAGCAGAAGCTGACATCTGGGGAGCTAATTGTGGCAGGATTCCATCCACTCCAGCCTCAGCATGGATGTAAAAAAGAAATGTTCCTCTAATTTCATTTCCCTCTTTTCACATCTTTGTGTGCTTCTGCAGTAGCAGATTTCCTTTGCCTTAATGGTCTCACATGCCAGGGTTAATGACGGCCTGTCTCAAACCCCAGCACCCGGCAGGCGCCCCTCATTAGAGGAGAATTCCCACCCCTGGAGCCTTCCTCGGCGCCACAGGAGTCACGTATTATTTGATATGGTACCTCTCCTGTGGTCTCTGCCCACGATAGCGAATGTTTCTTTCTGAACAAACCTCAGAGAGGTTTGGAAGGGATTCCGCGTTGCCGGTTACGTGGACCTGGAAGCGTCCGTGTGTTCATTTGTGTTGCTTTCTTGGACGCTGCAGTGGGTGACAGGATAAAGTCCGGGATGAGAAATAATAGGACTTCAGGGTGGGAACGCTGAACAAAATGTGGTAAATAAAAAAAAAGAATTGTCGGAATATGTCGCCGGCAATTATGGGTGGCCTTTATTGCATTTACTCGGGTCTCCATTTGTTCATTTATCTGTCAAACGGGGAGTGCGCTCTTCAGTGACCCAGCAGTCAAACTTTAAAAGCTTTGAGTGCACTTGTTCTACCAGCGTGTGATTTCAGAGTGGAAAAACACAAACTGATCATGCAGAACTCACCACAGAAGGGGAACAAATGTTCAAATCTCTGCTTAATCCACACATTATTTTACAGTCTTTTCCTGTGGGGATGACTGAGGACATGATTGTAAAGATAAGAAAGCACAGTTTGCCTTGTTCTCTCTCTACCAGGAATGAGGAGAATCCTCTTCTTCAAATTGAAGTTGAACCCACATCAGATGTGAGTTTTCAGCTCATCCCATCTTTTCCATTTCTGTTTGTCCATAACGGAGCGTCCAGACCTGGTCCAGACACCTGAACTAGGATTTCTATATAACATTTCTGTTGCTCCAATATCAAAACAGGTCTGCCATATTTGTCAGGAAATATAATCTATCCATCCATCCTAAAATATGAACTCGCCCTCAGAACGAAGAGGGCAATGACGAGGACTCTGGTGATGAATTTGAGGAAATGAACCTGTCGCTCCTGTCGGCCCGCAACTTCCCCCGCAAAGCCAGCCAGACCAGCATCTTCCTGCAGGAGTGGGACATCCCGTTGGAACAGCTGGTGATTGGGGAGATGATCGGGAAGGGGCGCTTCGGCAAAGTTTTCCACGGTCGCTGGCACGGCGAGGTGGCCATTCGCCTGATTGACATCGAGCGGGACAACGAGGACCAGCTGAAGGCCTTCAAGCGTGAGGTGATGGCCTACCGGAACACGCGCCATGAGAATGTAGTGCTGTTCATGGGGGCGTGCATGAGCCCGCCACATCTGGCCATTATCACCAGGTAGGTGTTTTAAGTCTCTCCCGCCTCTCTCTCCTCCCCCTCTCTCTTTTGGGCGCTATATTCTCTATTTCTTTCATTCTGGTAAAATCATCCTTTGACCTTCAGAGCACCAACGTCCTTCCAGACTGGTTTCTAGGCAGCCACACAGCTGCTTCCCCCTCCACGATGAGTTTAGCCTGTCTCATAATCTGGAGAGGCTCTGACAAAAGCAATTAGTTACCCACTGAATTACCAACCATGCTTGGCTGACTACAACAATATTCACTGTCGTTATGTCCTTACTTGTGGAGGACTTTTATTTTCACCGGATAAATGTATTAAATTATTGTTAAATTTGGGCAATCAATGAAACACGCATCATATCAATAATTAAGGCTTTTTGCTATGTCAATGGTTTTCACTGGATGTATGGATATACTGTCCAGATATACAGAATATGCAGGAGTAACCAGTGGTCTGATTGACTGAGCTGCATGATTGCAGCTGAGTGGTAGTTGCTTGTTGTTTCCTGATTGCAGAAGCTAATGGCAAATGTCGGCACAACAAGTAGTGTTATTACCAGGAATTATCCCGTTTTGCCTTTTACTCAGTTGAAAGAAACAAGACAAAACCAGAGAAACGCAGAGCGGCCTTTATCTTGTTGCAGCCGTTGCAAATGATTTTATTTAATTAAGGGCAGCATTGTTAAATTGCACTGGGGGAAATATGAATAGATAGAATTATTCTGTTTGATTTCTTTATAATAAATGTTTTTTTTACAGGGAGTCTTTAAACAAACATCAATAAATCTTTGTTAAATCTAAAGTTCTACCAAGAAATGCATCTGTTTCTGGTTTGGCACGTGTCCAGTTTACTCCCATCGTCTCCATAATAATTCCTGTTGCTGCACAAAAAAGCGCCATTAAAATGCATTTTTAGTGTCTTTAAACGAGCCCTGGGGATTTGAGCTATTAAAAAAATGCAGCTGCTCTCAGGTCATCTCCTTGGTATGAATATGCATGAAACGTTGGCTGGTCACCTGCGTGGCACAGTCGGGGTTGAGGGCTCGGGGAGGGATGTGGGGGTGCTGGTTGGAGAGCTGTCTGTTAGCAACAAACACTGGAACCTCACTGTGACACTCTGTGGATTGAGAATTAGAAAGATTAACTGGTGTTTAACTATTATTAGTGCCCACAGTGCCTTTGAAAAACTTGCTTTTCGTGAAGAACTGCTTAACTAATTAAGTGCCCTCCACTATTTATCAATTTCTTTGCTCCAACCGTTCAAATTTAACATTTATGCACAGCTGCTATTACTGGATTTGTGACTATTTATTAGCAAAACTATTTGGAAATGTTTTTAAATAAAGCACCATCAACAAGTACACGTGAATCCTTCTGAAAGCAGGGAACGGGTTTTATACCCATTAGTAACCCTTGTTCCTGTGTTTCTCTCCTCCTCGCAGCTTGTGTAAAGGCAGAACACTTTATTCTGTGGTGCGGGATGCCAAGGTGGTCCTGGATGTTAACAAAACCCGGCAGATTGCACAGGAGATGGTCAAGGTAAGACAGCTCAGCGCTGATCAGCCTGAACATTCCTGCCTCGCACCAGGGGAACAAAAATCCCATCTCCTCGCTCTCTGTCCTCAGGGGATGGGCTACCTTCACGCCAAGGGGATTATACACAAAGACATGAAGTCCAAGAATGTGTTCTATGACAACGGCAAAGTTGTCATCACCGACTTTGGGCTCTTCACCATATCTGGGGTGTTGCAGGCTGGCAGGTAATTACGCACACATGAGACGGGAACATTTTTTTTCCTTTCCTCCAGTGCAGGGATTTGACAGAGCGACGTCGCCGGAGCGGCATTAACGCGTTCCGTATGGTGCAGGGACAACAAAACATCCAATCGTGTGAAAAGTAATTACGCAAAGACAATGACTCAGTAATTACACATTATTTGACAACAGCTTTTACTTTACAGACGGAGCATGTGTCGTAGAGCCTGCCTGTGTACTCTGCATGTAGTGTGTACTTTATTGGAAAAAGAACATGATAAAATCCCATCGTGCCACACGCACAGACATCCATATATTTTCTCTCTATGTGGACTTCCATAGACATAATAGATGACCCAGTCTTTTACCGTAACCCTAAGTGTCCAAACTAACCCCTTAACCCAATTCTACCCTCCACCTTTAACATGTCTGAACCCTCAAGATGTCCTTCAAAGATGTGAGGACTAGTCAAAATGCCCCTAATCTGCTAGTAGAATGAGTACGTAGTATGTAGTATGTAAAAAGGACACACATGGGGGCCGCAGCAGTTCAAAGAAGCCTGATAAATAACAAATGCAGGTAGGAGGTGTGAGGGTGATGTTTGGTCACCCGCGCTGTTCGTTTACTAGACTCAGATCAACCACACAGACAACAGGAGGCCTTGCAAGGGAGAGCTGACGAGCAGTTCAAGCTTCCTCTCTCAACTCCGTCAGTCTGCTGCTCGCTCTCCTCTTTTATTTGGTTCACACAAGATTTGTATCAAAACAACTTCATGATTCCTTCTCCTCCTATCTCTACGACTTCCTCGTGTCCTTGAACATGATACCTCCCAGTGCTGGGTACATAACAGCTACAATACTTGAGTCAAACACTCATACATTCTTTTTGATTAAACATTCTAAATCTACTTACTATACTTACTATAGCATTGAAACGATAATAGTAATAACAACAATAATTCTTCTCACAGAGGATAGAAGGAAACTGGCCGTTCCTTTAGTGTCAGCGATGTTGTGGGATTGCCTCTTTTCCTGTGAGGGGCTACCCTGTCTGCAAGAATTACTCCAGTGTTGCACGCTGACCTTCTCTGGTGCATTGTGGAGCAGGTAAACTACAGCTGCAGGCAGGGAGAGGATACGCAGGCAGCATAATCGTGTCTCGCTGAGGCAAAACAACATCTGAGTTGCTTTCTTTTTTTGCAACAAAAAGCCAAGATTCAGGAGACAGAAAACTGGGCTTGTCTTTGGAGAGGACGATGTAGAGGACGAGTGAGGCTATTTGAGATCCAGCGGGTGGATAAAACCGATGCGCTAAATAATTAAACAGAGCAGCGCAGGCACACGCGTGGTTTCTGTCACATGTGACGGGTAAACAAACCGCTGATGACATTAAATCTGAGATGAACCTCATGAGACATTTGTGAGACAGTTATGAACCCTCCGGAAACAGCTGCCACACTGACTCACGTAATAATACCTACAGTAAATCTGCGACGTATTAGCCGTGATGGGTCTTCATGCATAGCACAGACCCACACCCATTTCCCCTGGAAGGAAAATGTTGGGAGTTATAGCCTTGTGGACCACATTCAACACGTTTCTGTTTTAGTTTTAAATAATTGTAAAAACTGGTTAAATGTCACTTAAGCCCCTTTCACACTGCACAAAAATCCCGTTTTCCTGGATCGACGGGGTCTTTTTGGCTAAAAGGGTTGTCCCGGCGATTCATCCCGGGTGGCGAGACCCTGCAGAGCGACCTGGGAAATTTGAGGCTTGACTCGCCCGCAATTAAAAGGTTTCCCACTTCGTCGTGGCAAATTTACCCAATGAAGAGAGCTCCTCAATCAGATCTGAAAACGGAGCAAAAGTTGTGGTCCACTTCAATAAAATCAGTCTTCCTGTTGAACTTAACATCAACTAACAACTACGCGTTCTTTGAAGGACGTCACGCTCGGGAAATCCCACCGATCAGAGGAGGATTATAGACCTCCAGCTTGTGTAGCGTAGTGGTGCACCTTTTTATCGATAATGGCAGCACACTGGCAACATCGTGAGACCCACGAGCTTCAGAAACTGCAGCGATGACGAGATTGGGCGGCAGGTATCGGGTGCTGTGCGGGACACGGTTATTTATGGCCATGTTGCCAGCTTGTTGAGAGAGTCGGGGTCTTTCCTGATGCCGAAACAGGTGATGAACAAGCTGAAGCGGTTGAAAAACAAAATATTTGCTGAAACGTGACAGGATGAGCAGGAGCAGCAGGACACACCGAGTGGCCTTATTATGAACTTTGCAAATGACAATGCTGAATGAGTCACGGCAAAATGATGTTGCATTGAGTAAACAAACCTGTAAATGTGACACGATGAGCTGCCTGATGTCAACATAGTCTCAGGTTATTTAGGCTCTGGGAAAACGTGGAGCTTTTGGGATGAACACAAGGCCGACATGTCAGCAGGGATTTAAGACACACGCACATTATTTGCAACAAATATTTTCCAAAAAGATTTTTAGACCACTTCTTCAGGAGCTGCTCTGCCTGATAGTTGCTGGAACAATAAACTCCCAAAAATAGTCAATGTCCATGCGTGACATTGGAAAATGAGTCCACTGCTGTTCGTCATGGCCAAAAACTGATTCCAGTCAGGGCAACGCTGCCCATAATAAACTACCATGGAGGCAATACGGGCTCCAAAACTCTGCCAGTAGCTTCTAGAAATCCCTCTCCAGATTAGCCGAATAAAAAAACAAAGCTGACCATCGACTCAATGAGATCCAGGCTGTCCATTGTTCCCCTCACATAAGCATGTAACAGTGACGCTGGCTACAGTATGACGTACGAGAGGGAGAAAAGAATCAGCCGGAGGTCAGACGAGCAACTTCTGGCAATGAGAAAACGCCCAAATGCTCAACAAAAGCGAGCTGATCCACAATCCAACGCGTTAATTTCATTATGAAAGCAGTGTTAGGGATGGAATGAGCTCAGGTCAGACACAACATAACTGGGAGGTACTAGTTTGTCATGTATAGACTTTTAATGACGAACAAACGTTTTCATTTACAGATACATGATTATTGGTGGCATAAACACATCATCGCCTCAGAATTCTAAAGATTGCTGGGTCATAATGCACAGCCATCGTGGCGTTGTAACCCTACGTGAGCTTCCACAATGACTCTGCAGAATGAGGCAGCAAGGTGTTGTCGTTCTTTCAGCCGGCGAGAAGACAAACTGCGGATCCCCAACGGCTGGCTGTGTCACCTGGCCCCCGAGCTCATCCAGCAACTCTCCTCGGACACAGAAGAGGACAAGCTCCCCTTCTCCAAACAGTCCGACGTCTTTGCTTTTGGGTGAGTCATTCTCTTTGGAATAAAGAGAAAAAGTCTCAGGAGCATGTCATTGTAGACTTCAAGCATTTTGAGTGCAGGATTCACATCTAAGAACACATTTTGCGCCCCGCTCGAGTGCGTTGTGGCCTCGTTATACGTGCAGGCGTCAACAAAACCTCCCAGAGTCATCGCCAAGTGAACAGGCCCCCGCAGTCTGATTTTCAATGAAGCTGATTAAACCTTCCTGGCTCCTGCTCCTCCTCTGCAGCTTCATTTGTGGGGGTGTTGACTTTTGGGACAATTACATTTTCAGATGGTCCGTTCTAAAGGGAGGACGAGAGACCTGGCACAGTGTCCAGATGCTCCGTCAGCCCTCCTGTTACCTTGAGGTGACCCTCGCGGCTGTTTTACATATTCATCAACAATCAGCTGTCGGTTTTTACCCTCCACGCCTCTCCAGAGCTATTTTTACCCCTCTCAAACATGATACACAAGAGCCGTAGGAACTCTAGCGAGGAGACACGGCGGTTTCGCCCTTTTGCTTCTTGAGGGTCAAGTGGAGACTCCGCCCATTGCTTTTTAAAGTTTAAAACATGTGGGTGATTAATGAGCCACGTTCATTCCCTCTTCTCAGCACCATTTGGTACGAGTTGCACGCACGTGAGTGGCCTTACAAGAGTCAGCCGGCGGAGGCCATCATATGGCAGATTGGCAGCGGGATGAAACCAAACCTCACCCAAACCGGCATGGGGAAGGAGATATCGGTGAGTTTCCCCTGGTCTTTCTCTGACCTCCATCAGTCAGCTGGGTAGCTTAAGGGCTGTGTACCAGGAAATAAAGGGCAGCACTAAGAAAAATGTAGTAAGACAGTAAAGGACAACAAGGAAGAGGACAATGGAAAACACCGGTGACAATTATTAGGAAGCCACCAGGAAGTCACCACAAGGAGGGAGAAAATAAAAAAAATAACTCCGGTTTTAGCACAATAGTGTTTGTTAAAGGTCAGGCGGCACTTTTAGGGAATTTCAAGTCCAGGTTTAAGTGAGAAGTATTCTAAGTTGTGTTACTGTAGTCCTCTGTGAGCACATGCTGGACCACTAGTCCAGGCTGCAACGTCAAATGGGAATTTATTCCAGCGATTTCATGTCAGCCTTTGCTGTCTGAAAGTGTTCAGGCTGGAAACTGAAGAGAAAAACAGGAAATATTTGCTCTGTTTGTCAAACTGTGTTTAATAATTGCTTTAATTCTCACTCCCGTGGCCTCCATCACAGCCTCTAACTGTGTTTGTTGATTCACTTTAATGGGCCAAATTCCTGTCACACTCCTTCAGGATGAATGTATTTATTTTGATTTCCTTTTTTTTAAGGACATTCTACTCCTTTGCTGGGCCTACAAACCAGAGGAGCGGCCCAGCTTCTCCAAACTGGTAGATTTACTGGAAAAGTTACCCAAGCGGAATCGCCGCCTTTCCCACCCAGGACACTTCTGGAAGTCAGCTGAGTATGTCAAATGAGTTAGGGACACAAAACGGCAAACAGTCAGCCATTATTAGAAGATCACTTTGATAACGATCACAAATTTGGCCGCTAATAACAATAATAATAACCCACCGAGTCCATTTGCCAGCCCAGTGGTGAAAACTGTGTTTTCATGGAATGTTGGCATGTTTGTACAGACTGACTGTATCTGCCCCTGGAAGCAGTTGGGACTCCTTCTCCTTTGATTTGGTATCATTCAGAATCATTTCTTTTTTTTGCTTTGCTTTGATCACTCTTCAAAATTCGACCTCTTTCTTTGATGTTATCTTGCCTGTAACTCCTCACTGATCACGAACGTGTCCGAACACAAATGTGGATTTTTAAAAAAAATAATTGTTTTCACGTTTTGTACCTTTTCTTTGCTGAATGAATGTAACTGTTGCGCATCAAGCATTGTACATTTTCACTGTCTTGCCATTTCTTATGTCTGTCAAACATGTGGACCATTTTGTCAGCGTTACCTCACGACCGTTCATTTGTGTCTCTTCTGTTTGTGTTGGAGAAGCTGTGTTTATTTAAAAAAACGTTTTTTTTGTAGACTATCATTTGAATGTGTACATAATGGTTTTGCAGTTTGCACAAGGAGGTGCTTTGACTAAAACTTTGAAAAAGGCCCTGAGCAACCCCGGTTTCCTCCATTAACTTGTATTTACCTTTATTTTCAGCAGCTACTGATAAAATCCTAAGTCTTATGACTGCTTGGCCAGTGCAGTTGTCGACTATTCTGCACCCGTTGCTGATTAGTTACGGGCTTAAAGTTAGCTGGGGTCGTTACGATTGGATGATCAGAGTCTGATAACTGGAGGACGACTTTCAGATGTGTGGAAGGAGAGAAGCATTAAAAACAGGGGGAAAGCCGAAACACTGCATTTATTCAAGAGTTGCAGTGTTGACGTCAACATTACATTAAAGTAACGTTCTTCATGTTGAACATGCAGCATGATTTAACGTTTGTGTTCCTCTATTTAAAAAAAAAATGTAACAGTTGATTCCAAACTAAGTTTTGGAGATTGACTTCAATGAATGGGATGTTAAGAGAACAGATAAGAGAAGGAAAACTGCTGATGTAAAAGTACTGCCGCTACTATTATTTGCAAAGTTTGACATTTAGCTTGAATGCCAGATTACTTCAAGAGACGAGTTTAGCAAATGTCACCCACGAAAATATAGATATTGTGCTATTTTTCATAAAACAGCAGCGGCCAGAGTCTGTGGCAAGTTTGAGCAATGATACATTTTGATTGAGAAGAATGTTTAATTAATCCCATCCAAGGACAATCAATCACTCACGACATTATTCGGAATCACAGTGGAGTTTTGGATGGCACACATGGTTTTTTCCTTCGTTTTTATTTGTTAAACTTGAAAGATTGGGACATTATTGTTGTGACAATGTCTTTTTTTTCATCCTATCTGACTTCTCATAATACTCAGTCTTTAGGGGACTTCAGTCACTCAACACTGACTCACGTCCTCCAACCCAGCCCGACTTGTTTCCACTCCCTGACGTTTCGGTTGCAGGTTCGTGTGAAGCTGCTTTCTGTTTAAGCTTGGTTTGTTAATTTATCCATCGTGTCCCATTAAGTCATCAAAAAGCTTTAAAGTCATCAACTGAACATCAAAGATGCTAAAAGGGTCATTTCCACCGCGGGCGTTTCTGGTAAATGCGTTTAAATGTTGCGCAACAGGTTAGACCTTTCTGACCCCGGGCAAACTGCCAAAAGCAAAGATCGTAGCAAAGAAACGAGGCGGCGTAACGTTCTAGGTAAACACAACTTGGAGAAGCGGCGTCCGCTAGGCTAACACCACTGTTTTGCTGGGTTCCACGTCACATTCCGCTCGGTTTAGACAATTGGCACAGAGGAAACCTCAACCAGAGGTTTTTGTAAATGGCCGTTTGGGGGAGGTTCCTGCAGTGGAAAGGTCACTATTGTTCGCGACGTGATAAAACAACTCTGTTGGGCCTCCACCTCGCTCTGTTGCATGTTTAATTTTATTGACAAGACCCGTTCTTCATCCGAACAAAGTCCAGCCTAGTAAATTCTGTTGGTCTGAGCCCCCGTTGATGCTCCGCGCTGAACAGACATGACGTAAACTTGACTACCACACTGCTAAAAAGGTCAAAGGGAGCTCTGCATCTTGTCTGTAACAAGATATTGAATCAGAACTCTGGCTAAACACTCCTTTTAACATATGAAGTACATATCAGGAGAACTTCCCAGGCCGGGTTTCTACTCCATGACCTATATCCTGATATATTTTAATGTAAATTTCATGTAACAGACAGCTACTGTGAGTCACTTTGTGAGGAATTGGGAGCTGTTTCCACCTCATCACACGTGTGTTGCTACCTGCTTTCATACGATCTGCTGCTGTTTTTGGAGTCTGTCTATTTTGAAAATTGCTGGAATTCAAATATTGTAACTGGATCATTTATATTTGTACTGTTTACAACTTTCAAGTGCATGAGATGGACTATTAAAGATTAATTCTTGTAATGAAAAAATATCTACTCTCTATAAATATTAAAAAAAACCAATGTGAGCATTTTTCTCTTGAAGCTGTCGTCCTCTGAGCGCTTTGATCAGTGGAACTCTGCAGAAGCTTTCAGCAGCTGCGTCTGAGGGAAGGATCGTTTCGGAATTTTTGGAGATGGTGTAAATGATAAGCAGAGAAAGAATTTGTGCACGTGCCGGAGGCGGCAGGACAACGCTCGCCTCTGGCCCGATGTTAGTGCCCGGCGTTCAGGAGAGACTCTGCCGTGTTATCGATAATCCGTGTGACCTCTTTATTTCGAATGTACAAATTGTGTTTTGGGGTTTTTCTTTTTGTCATTCCTGCTCATTTCAATTTCCTTTCCGCCATTTTCCTCCTGATTGCATTTGCCGTTGATGCTGTGTTGTTTCTTTTCCTGGATTTCGTCCCTGTATTGTAGATGATAGCTTTAAAAAGCTTGTATTTAACGATGCCTTATGCTCCATGGCTTAGTGATGAGTAGAGTTTGATCACGGGCGATTTGATTTGCACTCATCCTTTAACGTGTATGACAATAAAAAGATGTTTTCATTTTGGATGCTTTCTGTTTCCTTTATGTTATTCTTTCTCTTTATCCATATTTGCCTTTGGTTGACTTTTATCTTTAAAGGTTGAATCTCCCATTGGGGGGTCCATGTTTCCGCCATTGTGAGTGGATCATATTTGGTGTAGTCGTGCCGTGTTTGCCGTTCAGGAGTCACCTTAATCACCCGTGGGAGCAATTTTTATCCCCTAGAATAAAACTGGTATTCTGGGCAGGAGTCTTATTAACACGATTCCAATTTTAGCTCATCGCTACATGTAAATTTCTCACCATCTACACCAGCGAATATCTAATGGGCGTTTAGTTCATTAAGGGAAATGTTTAGGCCGTCATAGTCTTGTCTTCACAGCAGGAATGTTTCTGGTTCCTGACAAAACCTTTGGTGGTGCCTTAACAAACGGAGGCAAGAAAAAATTTGTAGTCATGTGACCCGAGGGTGAGAGAGGCCAGTAAATCGCTTGTTGTCCATTAGAATGCTGAACATACGTCGGCTGCTGCGACTTTGTTCCTTTGTTTAGAAGCTCCAGCTCTTCTCTCACTTGGGGAATGTTCTCATCAGAAACACAGAGACGACCACGGGCGACGCCATTCTACTGGCCGCCTCGCAGTTTGACAGTTTAATACCAGGCGTTATTGTCTCACCAGCAGTATTTGCATTTATTGGTGTGTTTAACGAATCAAATAATTATTCCAGGCGCATTTATCGACTGCATCTGCGTTAGCCCACGAGTAAAATTCGACCATCCTCATTATCGTGCGATGATTTATCCAATGCGCTTATGAGAGAGCAAGCAAAAGAAGTGGAAAGCACCCGAAAGTCATTTTTAAAAAAAATATATAGCCACTTTAAGTCCAGACTGAAGCACTGAAGCACGGAATAGCCACATAACCCAATCTCAGGGAGCGTGACGACACTCCAGGCGTGAATGTTCGGTGCTTTTTCACATCTGGGAGAGTTAAACTCCGAGCAGCCCGGGGCTTACCTGGGCTTGACTTACAGCACGCACACACACACACACACACACACACATGTAGGTATTTATATTATTATATGGAATGAAGCTAATCCTGAGATTCTAGATATTTTTAATGATTTTGCTTTTTTTTAAAAAAAACTTCTGTTTTTATGTTTTAAACAACATAATATAGTTTTGCTTGAATAATATTGGTAAAATACTCTGGACCAGATGCAGGTGACCTCTTACGTCCCTGTTTAAGATGAGGTAACGACTCCACAGAGAGACCAGGGGTGTTATTGCACAGGTATCTGCTCTATGTTAGCATCACGGGGGAAGCAGCTTTGCTCGGTGACAGTGTGATGGACAACAGAATGACCAGTTTGTGGGGCGTCACAGGTGTACAACAGAAGCCTTTACAAACCGCCTGGCACCTGCCCAGTTTAGTCAGCCACTGCTAACTGATTGAATCCCCGCAGGAGTTAAAAGAAGGGGCAATGCCGTGAAAACGGTTTGCAGAGCGGGTACTTCTCCTTTCGTTCCTCGCATGTGAGGATACATTTATCCTGTGATGTTGAAATCATCAATGAAATCATGTTTTTTCCAACTATTTCTGAAAAGTAACCACTGTTGAATGACCCACCCAGCGGAACTGAGCGTGACTGACGGTCTTACAGGAACTTGGAAAAACCCACAATAGCCAAATGTGTGAAAATGAAACTGAATCTTACATAATAAATCTTACATAATGCCTTAACAACACATCCTTTCCACTCGCATTTCCTGTGATGATTTGAAGGAAACGGAATGATCTCATTGGGGCCCAGGATTGATAAAAAAACTGACCGTTTGCAACTCTTATCAAGGCCATTATTTTAATTCTTTACGCGCCGCAGCTCAGATCAAACGTGCACTGAAGGATTTTGTCTGCGTGTGCCTGTTAGCGGGCAGCTGCATGGCTCTGTGCTGACCCGGCTTGCAGTTTAATCTTGTCTCTGTTTTCTCCCCCCCCCCTTCCCGCTCCAGGCTGTAACAGCGGCATCGATGGGACAGCATCTTTGCGTGAAGCTCGTCCGTCCTCAGCTCTGCTCACATCTGCTCCGCTGCCTCCCTGGCCTCCCACCCACCTGCTCTCACCCCACCTTGCTTTCACAACATGCACTTTTCCTGTCTCTCCTGCTACGACGCACACACTTCATCTTTGCCCCAAATGCCCGGTCGGACCCTTTCGGTGGCAGCTATCATCCCCCGCCCTGCCAGAAAGGGAGAGGCGCAAGCCGCAGACTTTCAAACAGAGGCCTTTTTCTCCGCGAATTGCCTGAAGCCTTTCTCCAAACCGGCACCTGTTGTCTCTCAACAGGTCTGCAACATTATTCATGTCATGCTGCAGCTCATCTTGTGCTTCAAATAGCTTTTTATTTGTTATCACGATGGTAGATTGCGTTGCTTTAGTTTGTCATATTTTCTTGCCCAAAACTGAAATGAATAATCACCGATTTATTTTGGACCCAATGTGTAGATCAATAGATCTAAATGCCCCTTGAAGAATAGACATTCTTATCCCTCTTAAATCTTAATGGGGTCTCCATGACGCTTTTTGCATGCCTGCCTTTTATTCATTTTACGGATGCAGGAAGTGAACGAGCTTTCTTGTCAAGGTTGGCCACGGTGGCGGTTTAGGCAATGGGAGGACTTGGTTAAAACTCAGTAAATGCCCGGATCATCTTTCCCCACTGTTTCACCCTGACTTTGCTCTCCAGACCTGCAGAAAGCTGCCTGAATCAAATTTTAGAGAAAAAGTGTGATCACATTGTCTTTTCAACCAAAAAACAGGCACTGACACAGTTCTCACAGCCAGCCTGTCAAAGAAGGACTCAGGCGGCCCTTAAGCATCACCTGTAGGGTTCTTTTTGTTTTTTGGGGAGCATGTGATTACACCAACATTTAACGACAATTGCCTTAACTTCACAAGTGCCATAGTACTTTGTAGCTCTGTAAGTTTCGTCAGGACAATTTGGATGCTTGCACAGAAACCTGTAACATAATTTCGCAAGGGAACTATCAAACAGCCTCCCCCAGATGGAAAACTGATGCTGCCCGGATCATTATTGCATCATCCTGTAGAAGTCGACCATTGCTCGGGTTATAAGAAACGTGATGTGAAAATGTGAAGCCCTGACCACTTCACTTTTCCAAACATCGCATTGTCATTTAACCCCAATAAAATCGAAGTGCAGCCCAGGAGATGAGTCTAAACAGAATGGTGGCAACAGCAGCCTGTGCAGCAAACAGTGGCTATGGAAACACCAAAATCTGTTTCAAAACAGCCTTTAAAATATCATTTTAATTGGGAGTAAAAACCCCTTTTGGGTGCATTATTGCCTTTTGCAACAACGTAAATCTTACAAATTGTTTGGGAAATGTTTAAGGTGAGCTTTTGGCATGGTGTTTCCTGTGCGTGCGTGCGTGTGTGTGTGTGTGTGTGTGTGTGTGTGGCTTGAACTTGAGAATTTCCCATGCCAAAGCAAGCAAGTAAATCAAAATCACCTGATGTGTCATCACCTAACTGCTGGGACACATCAGTCAACATCCAGTTCCAGGACACATCTATCAAATGAATGTGGAGAACGGGCACAAAACTGCACAAAACTGCTGACTGCTGGCACGAAACCGTGGAATATGTGAGGCAACAGCTGAATGTTGACGTTTGGGAAGCAGGAAGAACTAACGATCGACGGGGTGGCTTCAGGTTCTAAAGAAACTGATGCTGGTTCTAATGGAAGCTTGTCAGAACAGGCAGCAGGTTGTCGTATTTGTTTGGTGGCGAGCACATGACGCCAGGACGCAACGTTCTGCTGGGTCCTGCCATCCAGGCGGATGCAGCTCCACCCGAGCATGGCTGCAGACCAAGCTCCCCTTCGCTTGGCAACGCTTTTGTTTAAAAGCTTTCACGTGATTAAAATAGAGGCAAATGAAAAGTTCACAGCTTATTATTTGGTTAAACGCTTAATTATTTTTTAAGATTGGCACCCACACCGGTACGTGACACAGAAATACCTTTTTTTTTTTTGCTTTTTAACCAGGTCCAGCTTGTTTGAAAGAGCACTTTGTCAACAATGAAGATCGCTGTGTGCAAAGTTGATAGAAGTCAAACCTGTTTTGAAGCATTTCTTTGAAATATTTCATCAACCTTCCACCCTACACTTGACTAATAAGACCCTGTTGAGAAAGATGAGAAAAAAGTTGTTTCTCAAAGGAAGAAAGACGCTGTAAATTGAGCAACATTTTCAATTCTTCTGCTCCCGTGTCGATCGATGCCACCCCCGGTCGTGAATAACACACCTCGAACCACCTCGTGTGTTACTGGTCTGTGAGTTTGAACACACAATTAGTGTTTAAATGGTTCCTCTGCCATTTGGTGCGCAGAAAAGCCCAGAAAATCCCCACAAGTTCCGTAAACACTGAAGGGCTTGTCATAAAATTCTGTTGGTTCTGTCCAATCCGACTGCTTAAGGACTTGAGAATGTAAAGGATAATGGCAGATGCAAGCAGCTGTTTGAATGGGGAAGTTTCACATTAGCAGAGGATGAAACCCTACACCCTGCCTTGTGTTCCTGCTTTGTTTTCAAACTGTATCACCTCTGGAAACACATCTTCCTCCATTTTCCTTCTTTGTTAGGGAACTGCTTCAATGCTACAGTCATGATGCAAATATGTGTACTTGTTGGTGTAGGTCCTCCATCACCCAGGTGACAGTAGCTAAGTGCTTTGGTCTGGGGCATCCTTATCTTTGCTCTCCCCTTAGTTGTTTTACCAGACTTGAGCTGCAGGAATTTGGACGAGCTGGAGACTTTTCCATGCAATTTCAATTCCAAAAATAGTGTTCCGGAGTCGCAGCTTTTTGGACCCCGTGGAATACATTTTGTTAAAAAATTCCCATCCGCATAATCAAAACCTCATTTAGACTTCACCCTGGTTGCAACGATGAGCAGGTGGGACGTCCCAAAGAGAGGCCACGCCCAGCTGTGTTGATCTAACCTCTCAGGTGGTCGGGGTTTGGTGTTCCAGCGTAAGGGTTTGAAATGCTTTAGCAGAAGGAGCCTTTTGGATGAGGGTTGAAATTCCTTCCAACAGGAGGGCATCCAGCTGCCCTGGATCAAAGCACAGCATTCTTCCCAAACAGCTTTAAGATTCTGTCTGCTTGACGTTGTCCACATTTTAATTGGGGGGATTATGTCGCTCCAGCTTGAAATGGCATTTGTAAATTTTTGTACAGCAAAGTTTATAAAGACTTTTCTACCCTTCCAGAAAATGTTTACTTTCTGCTGTTGAACTGAATGTCAGTTGACTACAATTTGCAGGCCTTGTTATAGGATTTGTGCTTTTTTTTGTGAAACTCTTGGGTTTGTTCTATTGTCCAGAATAGAAAACAACTTGTCAATAAAACTTTGAGTGAGTCATTTGACATGGTTTGTCTGGTGGGATCTGCTCTAATCTGATCGTACAGGTGCAGGTACTGACTACAGTAAACATCCATTCACCTTCCAACTCGACCACTAACTCAAACCTTCATCACAAATGACAGCGTGAGTCTCCACGTCAAAACAAATGAACTTTTTTAACTAATACAAAACTTTGGCCCCCACAAAATAAGCGAAAATGTACGTATTTGTCACCAGTCATCTAACACAAAAAGATATCAGACCCTGTGATTGAAATCCCAAAGATGGAGCCCCTTCGCCTAAAGACAAAACCACAAGTGAGAACCAAATGATTGCATTTTCTGAGGAGCGTTTTGAGTCTCGTCAGCTGGGAATTGGGTAAAATAAAATTCTCACAACACCCAGTTTGGTTGCCACAATCGTCTGTCTTGCATTAACAGCTACACTTGGGCCATTCTGCCTGCGAACATGAGAAGAAAGTACATTTCAACATATCGACTGTTGACAGATCACCAGGATTTTAAAGAAACTATTTGTGGCGAGCCTTCTGTGAAATGAGAAGTTAATCTGGTTAAAATGTCGTGATTTTAACCACGGAGTAAAAAAGTCTAAATATTGATCATCTATTCTGACCAAATGATGTCTTTTTTATTTCTGTCTGAGGCATTTTGCAACACTGGTTATAATTCTAATACTTCCTTTTTTTTGTTTTGAAATTACTGACAAATGTCTCCTGAGGTCATTGGTCACGCAGAAAACGTAAAGAGATGCTACTGACAGGTGCATCCCGGTATTGTCACAAATGTGAGTGTGTTTCATCTGGGTTTTTCTGTTTTAAACTTTGTTGCCAAACTTGATCTCCTGAAAAGAAGAACTTTGAAAACTGAAGACTTGAGACAACAATTAGTTGCGAGACAAACAGCAAACCGGTTTTGGGGGTTCTGGATGTGTCTATATTCATTATCTACATTATTTACACCATTTGTCTAGTTATTGACACCCAGATACCAAATTCCTACTTTGACTGAGTTTCTATAACCTATTAAAGTGGAGGACACTCGTACGGGGTATCACCGTTGGTCCCAAACAACTTTGGTTTGGATTCCTTTTTCCTTTTATCACAAACATCCAAAGGTACAGTTTGCTTTCATGTCCTGATGTGCCCGTGGGTGTTGTTCTCTCAAAAGAACCTTTCATCTGGTTTTCAGCGTATTTGAATATTTTTGCTCCAAAATTAAACAAAATAAATCTGGATTTTGGTCTGATAAAAAACAAGGATTGAGGTGATCGGCTCTTTTACAGGACCCATAGTGAATGTTTCTTAGAACCTCTTCAAATCAACTGGTTACACAGATGACTAAATTCAGGAGGCTCCCCTGTAAAATAATGTATATAGTGTGTCTACCATCACCGGTGTCCTCAGGGAGCCTCAGGTTGGAATCACCTGCCTCTTTGACTTGGTGGTTGGGGTTGACCATGGGGCTCTGATGGGGTTCACCGCTGAGTCAAAATAATAGAATTTCAAATGCTGTGTTTGTTTCAAGGACTGTCTTCGTTGTGCCTTCCCAGCTTTTGTTAAAAGTTCACTTAAGTTCATTTAATCCAAAATTGTTACTCCGCCGTTAACGGCGATCCAGATTGCTAAGTAAGCCACGGCTCATTGAGCGTAGCTCAAACTCCCACAGCAGTCGTTGTCAGAAGCTTTCTGGATTATGTGAGGTGAAACAGTGACGGGCCTCCGAGCTTCTGTCAAACTTGACCTTTCAGGGAGTGTGGAAATCATCCGCCATCTTCGCCCACGGCAACAGTTTGGACAGGGTTATGGCAGGTGACAACGGGAACAAACCCCACAAACAAAGACGTTTAACAGAAATATGATAATGAATACGTCCACTTAATTTCCAACTGGGATTCTAAAACGATTACAGCTGTTTGCTGGAGCCACTGGGATTGTTTGCGATATGGCCTCATGAGTTGGGGAGGAAAAAATAATCCCTTTTTTTATTTGAAGTTTTTGCAAAACTAATTTAAAGTTGGATCCATCGAGCACCAATAGGCTCCTGCTTTAATGGAAGCATTATTTTGCTTCAGTGGAATTTGGGAGAGGACTTTCAACTTACGGGGCAGTTAAATACGCCTTGACAGGTTCATTTTAATGTGCCTTGTGACGGCCCGCCCATGTGTTTTGTTTTGTTTACCCAGAGACTGGGTGGGTCGTCAGTGAGACTGGTTTCACCTGCGAGCTGGGAGGAGCCAGAGGACATAAAAGGGGCGGTTCTCCTTTGTCTCGCTCTCTGGCTGGGCTGCTGCCACCACACCTCATGGCCGTCTCATCATTTTGGTTTGGGTTTCTCAATAAAATATTTAGATGATTTGATCTTTCTGTGTGCTGATTCCCTCTATTTGTTACAACTTTGAGCCAAGTCGTAACAGCCTGATTAAATTGCGTTCACTGTTTCGGTCTCACGGGACTGGATCAGTAGGTTGGAAATCTAATGATCGTGCGCACTCTGGGAAGACAAATCACAAAGGAACTGGTGTGTTTTTGCATGAGCTTTGGAATGTCATGACGTTGAAAGATGTCAAATGACTATTAATAAACTGCGTTGGCACCTGTCGTTCAACAGGTAGAGGAAAAATGTAGTCTCTCCGGCATGTCTGCCTCAAAATTTGCATGCCTGTAAAACTCAGGGATGTGAGGAGCTTTGCCTGTTGACTCAGCTCTTCCCTAAAAGAGGCCGGTACAGCATCTGCATCACTGTAACAGCTACACCGACCTTTTCCCACTCAACTGGGATGGAGTCCTACGGTCAAGAGGCTTGACAGTTTCTGCCACAGGGTCGAGCTCAGCCCAGAACACGAGTGTGTCCTCTAGTGGGCCCACGCGGAAGACCGAGACCTTGGGCTCGATCTTCTACTGCTAAGCATCAAAGATCTTCGTGGAGAGACCAATCTGTAAACGTATGAACATTAATGATTGATAACAGAAGTAAAACATATTTACATATGAAGTGAAACTTGAAGTAAGAATTATCGATCTGAGTCGCTGACTGTAATTTTGGTGCCAAAAGCACCTTTATCCACCACAGGAACTCTCCTCCAAAAACATTCCCTCAACCTGAACGTTGAAAATGTGGTTGGGAAGGACTGGATCTCTAGATTGGTCGGGCTGTGTTGGAGATTTTATTTCATCTCTTCGTGCTTCATTAAAAAAAAGAAATGAAGCTCTGGGAAGTGGAGGGACGATAAGGACCGAGCTCTTTTGAGCTGATTTACAGTGGAAGAAACGACTCGACACAACCGAGTCCATGTCAGAACAGGAGTGAAGATCTATATTACAGGCGTTTGTAGAACATCTGAGCTTAGCTTTACACACCGTGCAGTAAAATGCGATTAGGTCTGGATAAAATATCCCCCACATGAAATTACCCAGCAGCGTTTCTGAGGGCAGGCCGCACAGGCTGCCGTTATCATCTTCAACCGTCTGCTGTGCTGAGAATCAAGAAAGAAAAGGAGGCCTAGTGTTTTTCAACACATTTTCACCTGATGATGCAGTTGAAAACAAATATGGCACATTTCCATGTGCCGAGTTGCCCTCAGCTCCATTCAGGATTTGGCTCTACAGCGACCTTTTTTTCACATCTGTCTTTACATTGTTAGTTACACAAAGATCCCAGAGCCAGCAGAGTGGGTGTTTTCCTTTCAAGTGAGAGATATTGCATGTAATCCCCCCCAGTTCACATTGGCCCAGTGGTCCTGCAGATTTTCAGTTTGACCCAGGGAGCTGTGTGGAATAAACCCAGATGTTACGTTTTGGATGTCATCAAAGTTTAAACTTCCCTCTTGGCCAAACCCTTCTGGCTCAGTCATGAATAAATTCAGTCTTTTCTCATTTTATCGTCATTTTTCCCACACCGCATCTTCGATTTCAAATTCTCAAGCTCAGACAACCTTGAAATCATGCTGAGACATCTCCGTGGTCTTGTGGTGGTCTAACCTGGAAAAGGTTTCCCCAGCCTCTGAAACGTCGGAATTTCCCTGTCTGCTCTGAGGTTCTTTTACTCCGGGAAGTAAATTTTTAATAAACCCAACTAAACGGAAAGAGCCATAGTGTCACAGTCATACTGTGCTCAAGTCTGTTATTTTCACTTTCACTCGATCCTACTGGGGCATCGGTGCATGCGTGAAGAGATGCAATGGTTATGCAACAAGAATTCCACCTGGGGCTACATAACATGTACACACCTGTACTTACCAAGAAGGTAACTGATCATTAAGGTGAAGATAATTAAACCAGCATTAAATCTAGTCGGGGAGTGTAACGTGTGGTTGACGTAACGGGGCTAAGCAGGGGCTTTTATCCATGTGGCGTGCGGGTTAAGGAGAAGGCAGATGGTACAACACAAGCGGGAAATTAATATGATAACATGGCCGACCTTGGAACGACTGTGTGTCCAAAGACCCATCCCTGATGAAGATTCTGCTACTCTTAACTATGTTTATAAGGAGTCATTTGCATTGCTGTCCACTGCGTCACGATGAAAAGTGCAAGCGGAGCAAGGCCAAAGGTAATTTAACGCCATCGATCGTACGAAAGTTAACAATGGATGCCGCCTGGTTACCTTATTCCACCCTGGAACTAAATAATTGGAATACCTGAATGTCAACATGCACCAGAGGACTCGAAATTTAGTCCATTATGATAAATAGGTGCAATTCCTTCCTTTAAAGAGAAACCTGCCAAATTGCTTTGTTAACCCTGTAGTTAGGAACCCTGCTTCCTGACCCCCTGAGAGCATCTTTTCAATTACTATATTCTTATTCTTCCTATTATTATTATTGTTGTTGTTGTTCCACAAGAGGGCGTGGCCCCAGAACATCTTGTTTGCGCCTAAAAATGCCAAAAATAAACAAGACACTACAAAAAAGCATATTTGTTTATGAGAATGGGACAAATTTACACACCCAGGTACAGGGAAAAGTAGAATAGATTTTCTTGTCCCGTTCTCGTCCTTCCTGACCACAATTGGAGGTCAGCAGAACCATCACGCAGCCTTCACCAGCTATTGTACTGACTTTATCTCTGAATTAAAAACAAGAATCGGGCTTTCATGTTCACTGTGATGACATGATGGGACGTGATTGTGGGATTAGACAGCGCCTAAACTGATTTTACAGTTTATTCCTGCAGCAAAAATGTGATCTTAAAACAGTGGACTGGGTCTAAAAGTGAAATAAGACAGCTGGAAATACGTATGTAATAATATAGCCATGGGTTGTTTCTATAGGTAAATGCCAACAGGTGAGACTTTGTAGTCAAAAAAACAAAAATATAAACTCAAATTCAAGATTTGATGAGGGCAAAGCGGATCATGAATCTGAGTGTGGTAAATAAAGATGTGGAAATAATTAAAGGCAGGAGGCAACCAGGTTCGGAGCAAAGCCTGTGAGGAAGCTTCCCCCAGGTAAAGATCACCATTGTCTCCTTTCTAATGTGCGTCTTTATCTTTTTAAGGTTTTTGTGAAATTTCAAGAAAAAGGTGATTTGAAACTTTACCCATGGATCCATCAAGACAGGAAAAGTCAGCTCTGCTGTGCGTGCTTGGGTGCTTGCTTTAGTACGACTACTAAAATGAATCGGATTAATTAAAATGATAATAAAAAAAGAGTGTATCATTTTGCAGATGTGTTTAACCAAACGTTTGCCCTTCTAACCACGGATTCGCTATGACGCGCCTTCCTTTCCTCCGCCATCCTGCAGCAGCAGCACTCCAGGTGGAGCGGGCATGTAGCAAATTGAGCAATGACGATAGTCGACCAAGCTGAGCCCACCCCCCACTTTATTTAAATGTCCGCGCACGTCCCTCTCCCATTTCGTCACTGTATCTCCCGTTGCTCTGTATTTATAAGGCGCCACGGTGCGCGGAACGGCACAAGCGTGCCTCGTCTCTAGAGAGGCAGAGCGCATCAGTTTCCACTTGGAGACGGGCTTTTGGGGAGAAGATCGACCTGTGCAGCCGCCAAAGGAGAGTCGCGGCAGAGTAGGACTTTTGGACCAACTTGGGTGCGAGCTTGGTGTCCCCGGTGAGTTGTTTTTGGATGTTTTAACGCACTACGATTGTTTGACTCCTCAATCGGTTGCTGTTGAAAATTCCTCAGATGGATTGCAGAGATTAATTAATCATCATTAATCACTGATTAATCCCGATGAATTAGTTTGAAATAATGTGTCGGTTAAAGGACAAAAGAGGGGTTGAACATTTATTATAATAGCAATTATATGAATAATAATCATATTTTATGCGCAAAATAAACTTGTTGCTTTTGTAAATCGGCCTACAATATGCACCAATTTAGTTCTTAGTCGCACCTCCATCTCATGCTTGTCTTGTTGACCTGTCTCGCATTAAAGAGATGCTGAGCGCGGAAGACGCACCTGCTTCTGGTTCTTATTGTGCCTTTTTTTTGGTGTTTTTTTTGTGTTTTTGGTGCATTTTGTGTGCAGATGCAATTTTTAAAGTTGCTCTTTGATTTCAGATTTTATTTCCTTTCTGTGCTGTGTCCGGAATGTCTTTTGTTTGGTTTTTAATGTCCCTTTGGGGGAGGTTGTGAGACCGAGTGTTGAAGCCGAACATCCAGCGGGATGCGATAAACAGGTGACGCTTCTCACTGCTCCAGAACTTTGGGCCATTTAAAGCATGTGCCACCGGGTCTGCCCCCTTCCATCACACTTAACCGTATCCTGAAGCTGAAAGCGGCGTGCGGTAGATATTTATGAATATTACAAGCGGCTGCCTTTCAAGAAAGTTTCCAATTTCTATATTCTGAGCACATTCTCATCAATATTCACAGCGGTTATTGGTAATATCGCATCGGCGGAGGATTAAAGGGCCGCCTGCTGAAATGATTCCCATGCTCCAGGATGGTTTGGTCTGTATTTGTGAAACCCCCCCCCCGCGCTCCCACTTCACATCCCCCGGCGCCTTCACCCAAACCGGTTCTTCGGATAATGGAATATACATTTAATTTTTCCTTATATCAAGAGCAATATCGGAGGACAGTCGAAGCGGAGCGTGTGTGCGTGTGCGTGTGCGTGGGAGGGGGGGCACGAAAAGTGGCATACGCGTCCGTGTACGTGCGCGCTATAACTTGTCATCTCTTCATTTAATCATTTTATGTATTCATTTCCTTTTTTTCTGTTGTCTTTTGCTTATAACCACAATAAAAAAAACACTGACACATTGTCCAACAAGAATTAATTACCTGCATAATATTTCATTTAAAGACACCTTGACCCCCCCCCCCCCCCCCTTGACAGACTGTAAACACATCATGCAGTGAAGATTATTTACTCTCAAATTAATAGAACTCCCATTTCCCCTCATCTGCCTCCCTCTATTTCTTTTCAGAAACAGCCCTGGGGAGACATTATACTGCTTTAATAGTCACTAACACACACTCACAACGCAGGCACCATGCAAGAGTCCGAGCCTTCCGTGTGCCTACTGCAGCCCAACATCATCTCTGTCCGCCTTTTTAAGAGAAAAGTTGGTGGTCTTGGTTTTTTGGTAAAACAAAGGGTGTCCAAGCCCCCTGTCATTGTGTCTGACATCATCCGCGGCGGCGCCGCCGAGGAGTGCGGTCTGGTGCAAGTGGGCGACATCGTGTTAGCGGTCAACAACAAGTCCCTGGTGGATCTGTCCTACGAAAGGGCCCTGGAGATGTTGAAGAATGTGCTGCCAGAGAGCCACGCTGTGCTGATTCTCCGTGGACCAGAGGGTTTCACCACGCACCTGGAAACAACCATATCCGGAGATGGCCGCCAACGGACAGTTCGGGTCACGCGTCCCATCTTCCCGGCCTCAAAGTCTTACGAGAATTGCTCCCCGCTCGGTCCATTCGGGCCAGGGCAGCAGGTCAACAAGGAGTCCCAGCTCAGGGCCATTGAGAACCTGTCCTCTCCACTGCAAAAAGGAAGCGTACAGGCTCAGGACCCCCTGCTGTTGAGGGACGGGGGCCGGGGACTGTGTAACGGGCTGGAGGACAACAATGAGTTGATGAAGGAGATTGAACCAGTGCTGCGCCTCATCAAAAACAGCAAGAAGGAGATCAATGGAGAGGGCCAGAGGCACGTAGGGAGAAGAGATGCTGAGATTCAAGTGACCTGGTAATTTGTGTCGTGATATTGATGTCGTCGTTGTAGTGTTCTTTGTGATTGTTTCCCTGCTCGGTGTGGTTGGCTATAGAGCCCCGCGAGAATTAAGGCCGAGATTTGGGTCAAGAGCCCTTCAACGAGGTGATTATTAGCTGACACCAGAGTCTATAACTTGTCTTCTGATTGAAAGCGTGTCCTTTTATTTGCTTTCTCACCTTGAAATCCTCGAACTACCTGACCTAACCGTGTTAGTTATCAAAGACACGGTCTAAAATTATAGCGGGCCCCTCCAAGAACACTTAATATCTGCATACTGCGAGATAAAAAACGAAAACACAAATCAGAGAAGCAAAAGTGAAGCATTTAATGTTGAAATTAACCTCAGTTGCTGACACTTCCAGCTGTGGGTGGGGAGGGAAGCAAGACTCGAAGGGTTTAAAGGCTTCCCATGAAAAAGAACGTATTAACTGGCTTCTTTGTATTGAGGAGTGACACTTTTGACACAGCATTCCAAGTGTTGAGGAAGCAAAAGGGTTTGATGGAGACTCAAAAGAGTTGGCTTTACAGGTTTTTTCTGTCCTTTTGACTGTTCACTCTGTGGTATACTTTCATCAGGCTTCACAGTCCGAGCCTGTATTCCATTCCAAACTCTGGATGAACCATATCGGTATCCCGGTTATATGCTTTTGTACTCCCACAGCCAATTGAAATCAGATTGAGGCCACAGTCTCGTTGACTCAGTCTCAACACTTCATTCCTGACCAATCCCTGCATACCCTCCACGCATTCCTGAATACATTTCGATTGATTTTGTTGATATGAGAGTCTCAAAGCATTAGCAATAGCTCATTTGGAGTACGTGGATGAGGATGAAAACCTGCTAACACATGTCAACCTTTTGATCAAGGTGCTTTTGGGCAACATCATGTCACAATTTTTCGCATGTCATGCAAACAACATGAAAGAGAGCTGCCAGAGAGCCACAAATCCAGCATGAGGTTGCTTAAGCCGCACGACAGTGCTAGCTCTAATGACATGTAACATACTGTATGTCACTTTGCTAGAAGATGCCGTACACTGGGACTCACGTGCGCCTGCAAAGTTTGGCACCTGGCGCTAACATTTAGAACGCGAGTTGCTTTGCATCGGGTGTTAGCGGGTACAAACCTAACCTACAACTGTTTGACTCCCAGGGGCGCTGGTGTAGGAATCGACACATCTCTGCAGTTGGACTCCTGTAAGAACAAAATGCCGGAAAAAGAGCCCGGTGTGCCGCAGAACGCCGACAATGACAAGGTAAAAAACTGTCTGCCTCCATTAAACATGATTGCTTTAATTCCCATCATTCCCACATGTCTCTGTTTTCATGTCTTTATCTAAATCAAGCTGTGTTTTTGTCCAACACGTTGGAATCCACGACTGTCTCTGCCCAGCTGTGCAATAATCCAAACGTCCAACGCGTTCCGTGCCTCTAGAAACCCAGTGCCTACATCTGTGTTGGTTCTTTGCAGAGAGTAGCAAAGCTTTTCCCTAAGATCCCATCACATAGGGCATTAGCTCTTTCCGGGGAAAGCTGGCGCAGCATTAAATCCAGCTTATGCCTCTCCCACAGAAGGGTCCGCTCACAGGTCGGAGAGTCACTGACAGGGATAGTGTCGTAATCTGCACATGATCTGCATTATCCACCCACTTGTGACGTCGCTTGAGCCCGTCTCAATGGGACCGGAAGAGGTGAAATTACTCCAGGGTGCATAATGAATGTGTGCAGCTGCTGATCCCCCCCCCATCCCCTCCAACAAATGTGACCCCTGCTGAAAAGATTCAGCCCCTCAGACCTGCAGAATAGAGAGTTAATCTGAATCTTTGGGAGATTATTTGTTGTGTGGGCGGAGGGCTGGACCTGGAAGATGCACACTTAAGAGTGGATGAAGAGGACGTGTGTGTGTGTTTGTCTGTGTGTGTGTGTGTGTGTGTGTGTGTGTGCGCGCTTCACACTCAGGAAATATACTTGTGCATGTGTGAGACTGTTCCAGTAGCTCTTGTAGGGCACCGGTTGCACAACTGGTGTCTGCGAAACCCAGAAACCAAGATTTTTTTTTTCTTTTTTAACTCTCTGGGATTAATTACAGAGATTTTAAGCTACGTGTCAGTAGCCTTTAGACAAACTCTCAGTTTGGCGAGGGATCGCTCATGAGACTGCAGTGTGAGATCCTGCCTGTCGTTTCATGCTTAATAATGCTGCTGCCAACAGCTGAATTTGCTATCATCCATCAGGAATCATCCATCATCAGGAATCAGTTTTCACGTCAGATGATTCATCTTTTCTTTTGCATTAGTTCCAATATCTTTTTTCACCCCTGCTTTTTGATCCTTTGATCTGGTGTCTTGATGATTCTTTATACGTGTTGAAATATCTGATCCTGTTCATTTCTATGCAGTTACGTTGTTTTGTGAGTCGGTAGTTCCTGTGTCTGCCTAGCCTCACCTGTGCCTCGGCGCCTCCTCCCACCTATATGCGCTTTCTTTAGCTGGTGAATCTTGTTGCTTCATGTGTCAAAATGGGGTGATAATGTAACCAGTACGGCATCCCTTAAAGAATGCTATTATTCTGTTATTCCTGAGATCAGTTCTAGTCATTATCCAGTTCCTCTGATACTGGAAACCAGGACAGATCATTGATACGTGATGGTATTTAAACATGTCAGCTGATAAGTCTTCTGGCAACATTCACAACACAACAGCAATTATAAGAAGGCTTTGCTGTTACTAAATGTGCTTTGTTACTTAGCAACCACAGACAAAGGATCAGACATATCTGTTAAACTTGGTTCATTCAGTGTTGTTGAGTTGTATTATTATTATTGTTGTTATGTTTATTGTTATTATTATTATTTTATGCGCCTTTGTGTGTTCCCACATTACTTAAACATTACAGTGATAAATGAAGATGGACAGTGCTTTATGTGACACTTTTATTTCATTTACTTTTCCTGTGTTCTGTTTTCCAGGATGCTGTAGAAACATGTTAGAAACATACTAGCAGTGATCTGTATATATCAGTTAAAACAAGCCGAAATGCTAATGTTATCGTCCATCATATGAGAATGGACTTCTGAAAAAACATGAGCAAAAATGCTCATGTTTTCTTCCAGCCCATTCAAGGGTCGGATAAGAGCTGAAGTGTTTACATGCGCCGCAGAGGTGGAACAATCTGGTTTCCCCTTTTTCAGTATATTTATTAGATTTCTTTCAGACTATGTTCCTAGTAAGATTCAACCACTCTGTTATTTCAGTCCAGCAGGATTTATCATGCTGTGCTCTTAGCATTGGCTGTCCAAATGTGGGAGCTAATAGAACCTGAAAAGAGAGCTACACGCTGCTTCTGCTGCTGTCCTTTGTTTATGGTCATATGAACCTTCTCAGTGATGCAGAATTTACCTTTCAGGAGTGGCACCTAGGGGTTCTTCGCTGAAAGTCCAAATTAGAATCTCTTTTTAACCGAAATTCTATTGAAGACCTTCTTCCCTCCTGCATTTCCACTCTGACTTTAAAAATAAGAGATAAAATCACCCGTTTAGGTGTTTTTGATGTTGGAGAATCATTCTCTGAAGTGTTTTTTCTCAGCTTCATTTCAAATCCTAAGATTGTTGCGTTTTCTTTTATGTGTTTCTTCTTTCTTTCCTCAATTTTGGTGGAAACAAATTGTCCCGTCAGTGTGGCACAGGACCTCAAACTTTCTTTTTGCTTCTCTCCTTGTGCAAAATTAAACGTAATTTAGTCCACCTCACTCCTCTCCAACTGTTTGAAGACAGCAAATCACAGTGAAGTTCGGTATTCCCACTTTTCATCGGCCCCACGAGCCGAGGGATTGTGTCGCTGTTGTTCAGAGGCTTTTCTGCTGTGCGTTACAGATGCTGGGGGATATTATGAAAGAGCTTCCATGGGGATTGATTACTCTGATCTTAGGCAATCAAACTGTGCTTTTCTCTAGAGCCAGTGCTCAGGTTAAATTGCAGGCATTCATCAGTCAATAGGAGTTGGAAATGGAACGGCATTAGTTGGGGAGAATCTAAGTGGTTGCTGTCTGTGAGAGAGACTCAAGCATAATAGAGAAAAGCAACTCTCAAACGAAAGTCCACCAAGCTGTGACGGCTGGCATTGCTTTGTATAACTGCTCAAATTGACTTTACCAGTCGGTAACCAATCAGGGCATTTATCCAGCGCCGCACCGTGAGGAGATCGAATGTCTCTTCAGCTTTCCTCGGCATCACTGCGAGTCAAACAGCTGGTATTAAATGCATCCCAGAGGTTGCGCACGGTTGAAAAGCACGCAATAATGACTCATTTGTGCCCTTGCAGCCTCCTGCCGAGGCCAGGACCTCACCTACTAAATCCCTGCAGAACGGAAGCCCCTCCAAATGCCCTCGCTTCCTGAAGATCAAGAACTGGGAGACCGGCGCCATCCAAAATGACACATTACACAACAGCTCCACCAAGGTGAGAGGCATGGAAATGTGTTTCATTAATGGTTGTAATAAGCTGAAGGAACCATCTGGTAGAGGGGAAGAATGATGGAGAGGACTCAGAGCTGAGATTTGCAAAGGTGAATGCGGGAGACGACTGTTGGCTGCCAACAGGCTCACGTCTTCACAGAGCAGCGAGACTTTGGTTTGAGGGCGCCAACGTGCATCTTTCCATCTCTGGGTCAATGCTTTATAAGCCCTGATGTGCATATCTTCCAGTCTCCTGGTTGACTGGAAGCACATAAGTGTGCACACTCATCAACGCATCATTTGCAAGTCAAGTAGATTGAAGAATAATAGCACATCGCAGCACGTCTCCTCTCCGCTTCACACTCTGCCACTCGTGCATTAGACGGCTTTCGCTTCCCAAATTTTGGCGATTAAGCTCATTACAATCAAAAATGAAAAATGGGGTGGGCTGGGGGGGTGTTGGGGGTGTTAAGCGGTTAGCGCCTGCTGAACAATGAACCACTGGGAGAGAAAATACGGACTTACCTTATGGGGACAACTCACAGGGTCATTCGCTGAGTCACATTATTACGCAGCATTTTCATGAAAGTGAGAAATCCGACGTGACATTTGGCAGATATTTTTATACTGCCTTCAATTTATGCCAGGAGGGGCTCAAGAAAGCAGAAAAAGCTATTCATCAATCCGGTTATGCTCTTATTGCTCTTGAAAATAACAACTGCTGTTTGCTAATTGTCACTTTATGCCCTCCGCTTCCACATCAGTGCAAAACAACACAAGAAAACAACATTATTTACTTTTATATATGTGGGGTCCATGTTGCTAACATGTCCTCAGCTGTCACCCATTAGTCCTGATCTGACCGACATTGCTAACGCTAAGTGAAACAACAAAATCATTACAAGACAAGCACGCAAAGTTTATTCTTCAGTCTATAATCAGTTTCATGTTAAGTCACGTCTTTCCTTATTCTTATCGCATGTTATTTATATATCACATGTGCTGTGAAAACTACTGCAGTTATAGCCTATAAATGGGCATATCATGTTTCTCATTTATCTAATTTTATCATTGTCGTGTCTGGAGTTACTGTCCAAAACCGTTGTTAATTGTTAGCAGATTTAACCGGCTATTGATCGGCCTTAAACGTTCATGAATTCAGAAGCTTCTACAATGACAAACTCAGCTCACCTTTGCGGGACCGTGGTCATACTAATCACGCACCCCAGCCAGCCTTTGTCACTTTAACAGACATTTCAGCCTCAGCCAATAGCAGCCTATAAAGATAATACGAGATGACCCAAAGCTTTGTTTAAAGTGAAAATGGCTGTTGAAAAAAATCAACAGAGAGAATTGGTTCCTTATCCCAGATCATCTCCCCCTCATCTCGGGCTTGGTGGTGAAATTTCAATCAGGTTTCCTCTTGTGCCACCTGTTCCCGTCGAGCACAAGGTGAACCGCGTTAGCATTCACCCCCCGAAATGCCGCAGCCATTTGTAAACAGCAGCCAAATGACTTTGGTGACTTATCAAATGGGCTCTGCATCCCAATGAAAGGCCTGTTGTGGCATCTTCAGATTTATTATATATCACAGATGCTGCCATATTGGAGCCTGATTTGTCTGTTTCAAAAAGGACAGCTGGCTGGCATGAATGCCCGGAGCAGTATGATGAGCGGACATGCTGCAGCACAAGTGATTCCTTTGTTTTATTTTTAACATTCCCTGTGCTGCTCATCACGTCTTTTTTCACTTATCTTACGTCGGCCGTGTCTTTCTGCCTCGGCTTTGTTCCAGCCTCGTGTTGTTATACACCCTTTATCCTTTTTTTAAACCCCTTCTGGCTGCGATGGGTATATTTTAATAAATTAGGTCTGAGTCAGTGGTGAGAAGAGGAGGAAGTTTATTTTGGATGGTCCTCATCTAGAGAGAGTGAGAGAGGAAGAGAGAGAGAGAGCACCAATGTGTGCGTCTGCATTAAAAGAGCGACTTTAACGGCAGGCTCGTTGTCAAATTTCCTCGCTGACCCGTTCCATCTATCGTTTCTGCTGCCCGCTCACTCGTTTGAGCTGGTGAAAACTTTTAAGCAAACCAAAGTGACAGCCGACTTCATCTCTCATCATGTGTCACTGGCCACACGAAGCTGCCTTCAGCCACGAACAGCTCCAGTTTCATATTTTCATATTTGCTTTTTCGTTCTGTTTAATGAAGGAAGAGAGTCGGTGACTCACACAGTGTTTGCATGCACATCGGTCCTGTGTGAGCCTTGAATGTGATGATGTGATGGGCAGAATGGTTTGTTTACAGACGCCAATGTGCCCCGAGAACGTGTGCTACGGCTCCCTTATGATGCCCAACCTGCACGCCCGCAAACCGGAGGAGGTCAGGAGCAAAGAGGAGCTTCTGAAACTGGCCACCGACTTCATTGACCAGTATTACACCTCCATCAAAAGGTAAGCCCAGTCCGTTCCGTCCGTTCCGTTATCAAATGTAATTCTGAGCACTTAAAGTCAAAGCTGGGTGAGGAGCAGAGAAGGGGATTCTTTTTAACACATTGGTGGCGTTTGGAGCGCAGGTATGTCACATTTGTGAGAAATAAAGCACCTAACGTGTAAACCTTTCCACATCACAGTGAAGGCGGGGGCAAGGATTTGGAAAATGGGTAAGACAGTGACCAGATGAAGGTTTGAGTGACTGGAAAACATGTGCATTCAAAACAAGACTTTTCTTGAGCTAATCAGACCCACTAAAGTCTGAGGTAACGGTTTTCTAAACTCATGGATTTCAGGAGGTCATTAAAAATGATTTTCCTTGATCCGGAAGGTTTGAAACAACCTTTCTTTTCTCCGGATACACCTGAAGTTTAGAGCTTCTGTGCACCGTTTCCTCAAACTTTCATATTGATTCAGCTTTTCTTTAATTAAAAGCCTTTTGACCCTCATCTTACGCTCAGCTGCACGTGGTTCACAATCAATATCAGATTTTGGATTTTCTGCGCCATGTTAGCAGCTCTGGGTGTAAGATGATGACCCCACCCCCCCGCACACGGATCTCCCGGTGCATGGGGGGGCAGCATCGGTTTACTGTCGCTCTACTTTCTGTGAAACATCGTCGCATCACAGGACAGTCTGTGAGTCCTCGCTGAGAAAAACTGGTTACCAGGATGGAACAACAGCGAGTGGCCGAGCCCTTCTTGAACTCTTTATGCTAACCGCTCCAACCAAACTGGCTAGCTTGCCGAGCCTAAGGCAGCCATTCTAACTACAGTTGGCTTTTCTGGTTTGGCTTGAAGCTCTGCTGTGGAGTCTAATTAAGGCCTGTCTGTAATGTGACTGCAGGTACGGCTCCAAGGCCCATACGGACAGACTGGAGGAGGTGACCAAGGAGATTGAAGCGACTGGAACCTACCAGCTGAAAGACACAGAACTGATTTATGGAGCCAAACATGCCTGGAGGAATGCTGCCCGTTGTGTGGGAAGAATCCAGTGGTCTAAACTACAGGTGAAAGACGCCTATAATCTTGTTGCACGGTGCTCTAATTATATCTTTTATATCGAGTCTGGTCTTTTTACAAACAATGGAAAAACTCTTGCGCTCACATTTCAGGTTTTTGATGCCAGAGACTGCACAACAGCTCATGGAATGTACAACTACATCTGTAACCACATCAAGTACGCTACCAACAAAGGGAATCTGAGGTAAAACACAGAGACGCGCACCCACACAGGCATGCGTGCACACAAACCTGATGTATGTAGCCATCTTTTATTTGCTTTTTTGGTCAACTTACCTCCCGTTCCTTCAAGTGCTCTTGCACATCTCTCCAGCTGTCCGTCTTCCCTTGCCCGACTAACCCGACTTGACCCGCCGTCCCATCTGTCATGTGTGTGTTCTCCGTCTCTGAAAGGGGTCTCTGACACTATCTGCTGCCTGTCTGTCTGTCACCGCCTCAGCACTAATCGCTGCCTCTGTCAGCGAGGCGGCGGACCTCGCCAGCCAGCGCACATTTGTCAGACCTGCGTAGCGATGGCTTGGGTTTCCTGCCAAGTCCTAATCACATGTGACATCTCGCATTTACTTCGTGGGTGATGGATAGCTTGTGAGTCATTACTACAGTTATCCTGGCCCACAGATGGACGGTGAGAACATTAACGGGGCGCCAAAATCACCGCAGTAGATGATCTTAAGATGATAAAAGAGGACGGATCCATTGTGTGGTCAATCTTAAATTGTGTAACGTTGTAAATGATCTATTACCGCTAATATTACGGTGGCTACACCAGATTGAGAAGATCAGATTCAGGCAGAGTTCAGTGCAGATGTAGAGGGCTGGTGCGACTGGCCCAGATTCACACCAGCTGCTCTCCCTCCTCGGCGACTTAGAAACGGCTTAGCAGCATTAGCACTTTTTTCCGGGTTATGACATGAAAAGCACCACTGTCATATATTTTAGAGCAGGCCAAAGGTAGCTGAGCCTCAGCCTTGCTGTGGGTACTTTAGTCCAGCATCTATTAACAACAGCAGCACATTTGGATGATGGTTACGTCAGGAAAAAGTTCCACAGTCTGAGATGTTCTATTTAGGGTGTAATAATTGCAATTATCTAAGCACAACGCTGACTTTTTTGGGCCCTTGATTTGTTGCAGGTCAGCTATCACCATATTTCCTCCGAGGACAGATGGCAAACATGACTTTCGAGTGTGGAACAGTCAGCTGATTCGTTATGCTGGGTACAAACAGCCTGATGGTCAGATCCTGGGGGACCCTGCTAATGTTGAATTTACTGAGGTGCGAGAAAAAAAACAGCAGTAGTTTAAACCCACAGCTACTAAAAAGAAACATCTTATCCCTCTATACCCTGAACATGCTGTCGCCATTAGATCTGCATGCAGCTGGGATGGAAAGCTCCAAAAGGTCGCTTTGATGTTTTGCCCCTCCTCCTGCAAGCTAACGGAAATGACCCCGAGCAGTTTGAGATCCCCGAAGACCTGGTCCTGGAGGTGCCAATAATACACCCAAAGTGAGTAGTTACCTTCTTGTATGTGGACGGAATACTCAAAAGCAAAACAATAAATGAAAAAAAAACCCAGCAGGGTCCTAATAAAAGAGTCAGCCACACGCCCCCACTTCTTATAATAACATTTCCTACAATAGGTTACCTTTCTGCCAAGAAGCATGACTCCAATTCCAACTGTTCTGAATATTCCCTGAAAGCACAAAGGGCGGTACTTTCAGTTGCTATGCCAGCTTTTGTGGTAACCATGGTGCCCATTACTGAGGTCTCAAGTTCCTGCTTGGTTTTCATCATCTTTATATTGCACTGCTAAATTAACCATTTCACTTGTGACTATAGAAAATATCCTTGGGATCTAAAATATTCATGGTCACCTTTGAAAACATCTCCACATTAAAGAAGAAGGCATTTGAACTGCTCCGGTTTTCACCGACTAGCACAAACACAGATGCAGGCAGAGCTATCATTACATTGGTTCACACCACAGAGAGCATTTTAGCATCCCTTGACACACTGCTGCTCTTGCCAAACTGTCCCTGGAATTGGCAACTCCTGCTCAACACCCGCCATCAACTGGCCCTTAGCTCTGGAAGCATCTTGGCACGGTAGCTTGACCACCGACAGTGTCCCATTATTGCACGAGATTATACCCAGCTCTGCAAATAATGTACTGAGAGTACCCCTGAAGGGTTGAGAGTTGTGTGTGTGTGTGTGTATTTGAATGAACTCGAACCATATAATTATATGTGGACCAATCATAATGTGGGATCCCACATTACCTTCTGACAGTTTTGATAATTACGTGTCACTACTTAATGTATGTTTTAACAAACAATCTTATCAGAATGTAAGGCTGTAGTTTAAATGACCTCAGGCCAGAAGGGCTAGCATGTAAGCTCTTCCTCCTGTACCCCTTCCAAGGTATGAGTGGTTCAAAGAACTGGCTCTCAAGTGGTACGCCCTCCCTGCTGTCTCAAACATGATGCTGGAGATCGGAGGCCTGGAGTTCACTGCCTGTCCCTTCAGTGGCTGGTACATGGGCACAGAGATCGGCGTGAGGGACTTCTGCGACACGTCCCGCTACAACATGCTGGAGGTAACGTCCAGCCCGTTTGGACTACAGAGAGATGCAGACTGAGACAAGCAGGTAGTTAAATGCAATATTTCCCTGTTTACTGCTTAGGAGGTTGCAAACAAGATGGGCTTGGACACCAGAAAGACCTCCTCCCTCTGGAAAGATCAGGCTTTGGTGGAGGTCAATATCGCCGTCCTTCACAGCTTCCAGGTAAACATTCCCACCTTGAGCTCTCCCGTCGAACTCCCTCGAGAAGAAAACACATCAGTTCTGTGCTTCATTCTCAGTCATGCAAAGTGACCATAGTGGACCATCACTCGGCGACCGAGTCCTTCATGAAGCACATGGAGAACGAGTACCGGGTGCGAGGCGGCTGCCCCGGAGACTGGGTGTGGATTGTGCCTCCCATGTCCGGAAGTATCACGCCGGTTTTCCACCAAGAAATGCTCAATTACCGCCTCACGCCTTCCTATGAGTACCAGGTGACCGCCGCCCTCAGCACAGCTGCACATACACACTCGTGCTTGATAAACCAGGCGCACAGAGAGCACCATGAAAGTCATTTCCTGTTAGAAACAAAGCAAACTGAGCACCTTAGAGAAGGAAAGGGATGCATGGAATTGTGAATTACAGATACAAGACTGCATCTAAACTCTTAATTTCTTCTCCCATATGCAAAAGCTTGATCCCTGGCATACCCATGTGTGGAAAGGAGTCAACGGGACGCCCACAAAGAAACGAGCCATTGGATTCAAAAAGCTTGCCAAGTGAGCGCGCAAACAGAAATATTAGACAAGGCGGACATTCGGTGTTCCCGAAGTGGCTATTTGTTTTTCTCATCTTCCTCTTTCTGCATCCGTAATCTCATTGTTACGTTAAATCCCTAATCCCCGGACTTGATATGTAATATACAGCCGGATGTGATAATCCAGGGCCAAACGAAGTCATCGACTTCTTGGAAAAAAAAAAAAAAAAGTCAGACACATGGGATGCAAGCTCGAGCACTCAGCAATGTGATTTATTCAATCAGCCCCTGGGGGAGTAATCAAAGCTTTTCCAGGGTTTTATCAGACTATGCATGCGCTCATGCATGCATTTGTCCTGCTATTAATATAGTTTCCCTGAGGATACGACGGTCTGGGTTCTAATCGTCATCTATCTGCTGCTTTGACATAAAAATAACAAAAATGATCCCCTTGAAATCTGTTATCAGCTCTGGTTTTATGCTCTATGTAATTTAATGAACCTCTTTGAAATTTGAATGCCCATTTTAGCTCTAACTGTTCATTTTCTTAACCCCCCCCTCCTTGCAGGGCGGTGAAGTTTTCAGCCAAACTCATGGGTCACGCAATGGCCAAGAGAGTCAAAGCCACCATATTGTTCGCCACCGAGACGGGAAAATCGCAGGATTACGCCAAAACTCTCTGCGAAATCTTCAAGCACGCATTCGACCCAAAGGTACCAGGTTGCATCACTTTGATAAGCAGTCGGGCACAGAAAGGACGAAAAATTGAGGGGGGGGGGGGGTTCAAAAGGATCACGCTGCGGCCGGTCTTCGGCCCTCCGCTCTCCCTCTTCTCTGGCTGAAAAAGACGAGCAGATGCCAGCTGAGAACACTGACGAGAGGGTAGAAGAACAAAATGTGTCATTTGTCACATTTGTCTTCGTCTCTCATGCAGCGAAGCGCCGCCGGTGGAAGGCAAAATTTAACCACTGAAGCGTTGAGCGGCGCGGTGGTTTAAGACCAGATCCGGAGGCACCTCTGGCTGTGCAAATCAGTTTAGCGGAAGTGTGTGAGTGTGTGTGTGTGTGTGTGTGTGAGTGTGTGTGTGTGTTGGGGGTAGAGAGAGAAGAAGATGAACGTCAGTCAACCACTTTGTGCATTTCCTCCATGTCATAACTCATTCCCCGTCACCCCCCGCCCCCCCCCTCCATGACTATGATCAATCTCTAAACAAGAGAATCGTACATGCAAGTGTGTGGATGTGTGAGTGGGTGTTGAGGCACAGATGAATGCCCGTGGCTCTTTCTTTTGCTTTTTTCCCCCCCCCGCTTTTCTTTTTCTTGTCGTGGGGCTAAAGCCTGCGTCTTTTTCACGCCTTTGCTCATGCGCGTGCGCGCGAGCAATGTCAGATGCATGCCACGGTAGAGAAATACCACGCTGAAAGGTGTGATTCACGGGCGGTTGTTGTGCGCCGCACCATGTTATCATCTCGTTAGAGGCGAGGAGAGGGTGGTCATTACAATTTCTCCTGCTAGCTTCTGTGTGTTCAACCTTCATTTACAGTCTCAAGCCATCTGTGAAGAGTGTGTGTCTAGAAGAAGAGTGATAATAACACCATTACACAAGTGGAGGCTTACGACTCCCCCTCCGTGAGCCGTCTAATTCTTTTTTTTTTTTTGTCGTCTCTGTAGGTCATGTCTATGGACGATTATGATGTGGTGGATCTGGAGCATGAGACGCTGGTGTTAGTGGTGACCAGCACGTTTGGCAACGGCGACCCCCCTGAGAACGGAGAGGTATGCGCGCGAGGAAGCAGCGTTGCCAGGTTAAATTGATGTTAGGCACAGTTCACTGAGAGTCATGCCCGTCTCTGTAGAAATTTGGAGCCGCCTTAATGGAGATGCGGGAGCCGACGTCCAACACAGAAGACAGAAAGTGAGTCCAGTCTTGGTTCCCCCTCTCCCTCCTCCCTCCAGTGTAACTACATCAGTGATTGTTCCGTCCCTTCAGGAGCTACAAGGTCCGTTTCAACAGCGTGTCCTCCCACTCCGACACTCGCAAGTCCTCAAGTGACGAACCGGACGCCAAGATTCACTTTGAAAGCACCGGACCTCTGGCCAATGTCAGGTTAATAAACTCTCATTCTCTTTTTTTTGAGGGGGGAATAGATTGAATTTTAAACCTCGCTCGGTTTGTCAGGACTTTCTTGCTTCTGAAGCAATTTGGGGCTGACGGATGTTATCAGACAGTTTGCTGACCTGTTAAAGCACCAGAGGAGACCGAACTTGATGTGGGCTGACTGATTCACAGAGGAAGGATGACTTATCCGCTCCAGCAGGAGCGTTTGCATTCATCTAAAACCAGACGGTGCATCTATTCAGAAACACGTCTGCTGAATTTCCACTTTTCAAGGCAGAAGGAGGAGAGAGTTGCTGACGTGGGGAAGGCCGCCGCCATGTCTATGTTTGGGCTTTGGCTGCTTCTCTCGCTCCATCTCTTCCCTCACTCGTGTGTCTCTGTTTAGGTTCTCTGTGTTTGGCCTTGGATCCAGAGCCTACCCACACTTCTGCGCCTTTGCCCACGCCGTGGACACGCTGTTTGAAGAGCTCGGGGGGGAGCGCATCCTACGCATGGGAGAAGGGGATGAGCTGTGTGGACAAGAGGAGGCTTTCAGAACCTGGGCGAAAAAGGTTTTTAAGGTCGGTTTCATTAGCTCGGACACTTTGTATGTGGTACGCGGATGTTGGACGTCAAAGGTTTACTGTTGCATAGTTTTGATAATCCCCAAAGGTGATGTGTAAAATCAACACTACTACTATTTTTGTGATTTTGTAGGTTTTTTGAATCACTATAATTTTAGCCTGCGAGTAATATTTTTGAGAGAACTGTGTGCAGTTACCGTCAGTTGTATTCTTGATCGCAGCAATTGGCAACAAACATTGTTCAGTGACACCTGAGACTTATGATCCGTGTTACCAGAGCCCAAACACTCGCCCAGTAGCAACAATCATGAGGAAGAACGTCCATATTTGAACAGTTTTAATGGGGAGGGTCTGGTTCAGAACCGCTTCAGAGGTGTTGACCTCATCAAGAGACTCCATGTGATCACTTTAGACTTTAGCCTCTGGTAAAAGGGGGAAAAACCTTTTCTAATCAGACCTAATAGAAACTCTAATCATGGTCTTGTAGGAATGAGAAAGAAAGTTTCAGATATAAATAGAAAAAACTCTCAAAATGAAATAGTTGCTCTGATGTATGTTTGAGATCTAGTAATTTAGATTTGCTCAGATGTATTCCACCTGGTGAGCAACGGATCGGGACCTTTTTGGACTCAAAACTATTGGATTAATATTGCTTTCCTATCAGTCCCCTCCAAAGAGAGACGCGGGGAGACTCTGCTGGCCCCTGTTGAGTCGATGAAGGGTTGTGTTCTTTCCTGTGACGCAGGCCGCCTGCGACGTGTTCTGTGTCGGCGATGACGTGAACATCGAGAAGGCCAACAACTCCCTGATCAGCAACGACCGCAGCTGGAAGAAAAACAAGTTCCGTCTGACGTACACGGCTGAGGCGCCGAGCCTCACAAAAGGTAAATGATCATGGGGGGGGGGGATGAAATAAGTTTTACAGGAGGGGGTCGATAAAGGCAAATATGCACTGCAGTGTGAAATGACCACAGTGCATCTGGATGAGCGATGGTAATGTTATTGATTAAAGCCATTCACTCTTTCATTACACTGTTTGGTGCGCAGCACATTGGCTCCACTCTGGCATGAAGAATAGTAAAGCAATTGAGCTTAAAGAACCCCTCTACAAAAGGGGTCGATCGACCCAAGAACAAGGTCTGAAACTGACTGATGGCTCCTGTCCCTGATTTGCATTATGTAATTCCAAGTCTTTCATAGCGCTCTGGGGCTTTAAATGAGATTGGAACATCAGGAACAACAGCTGCTAGAATACAGACGAGCGTCATAAATCAGAAAATATTGTATGTTGAACTTTAATTGTGAGGAGAGACGGTTCTTTTTAGCCTCTAAAAGCATGCGTGTGATGTTCTGCCAACAGCTTTGTACGCCGTGCACAAGAAGAAGGTCCACGCAGCAAAGATGCTCGATTCTCAGAATTTACAGAGTCCGAAATCCAAGTAAGTTGGAGCTGACGCGATCTGCTCTGTTCGATGTCAACACGGTGCGAACTTAACGGCAACGGGCACAAAATGGCGTCGCTTCTCCAAAGGGTTCACTTGTTTCTGCAGTCGTTCCACCATTCTCGTACGGCTGGACACAAATAACCAAGACAGCCTGAAATACAAGCCAGGAGACCATCTGGGCATCTTCCCTGGCAACCACGAGGACCTGGTGTCGGCTCTCATAGATAAGCTGGAGGATGCGCCGCCTGTCAATCAGATTGTAAAAGTGGAGTTCTTAGAGGAGAGGAACACTGCCCTGGGTGGGTGACACAATGGCACCGCATGGAATAAGTGTGCATCCTGAGAATTTATGGTGTAAAATCTGCGTCTCACTACTCCAATCCATGCCTGTCGTGTGCAACCTTCTTCCCCTCAGGTGTGATAAGTAACTGGACCAATGAGACTCGGGTCCCTCCCTGCACCATCAACCAGGCCTTCCAGTACTTCCTGGACATCACCACCCCGCCCAGCCCCGTACTGCTGCAGCAGTTCGCTGCTCTGGCCACTAATGAGAAAGAGAAACGGAAACTTGAGGTCCTCAGCAAGGCAAGTCCTCACACATTCGCTCTTCAGAAATACAGGCTAAAAGACAGTGTTCACACAATTAGCATAGCCACTTCTAAAACAACAGGCCAACAACAGGCCACTCTCTTTTGCCTGTAACGTGCTTTGCGTTGATCCAAATATGTACATTTGGAGTGAGCTGGAGCATTTAAGCCAGCAACCCCCCCTGCTGTGCCTCCCACAGTTCACTCTTGATTTCTGTCAGTGTGTGGAAGAGGCTGACTGAGGCCGTGCGCTGACTCATGCTTATATATGGAATCGCTGTCACCAAACCACCAGACAATGATGGAGGAAAAAAGCAGTGCCCCCGACAACAGAAGCGTTTTTACCAGCGCGCTAACGTTCAGGCCTGGTCGGACAAGAACTTCTACTTATCCGCCCAGAAACTTGTTGTCATGTGTAAGACGGAAGCAACTTTAACAATATGCAGAAAAACACCGTCGTCCGTCTTTGTCAAGGCTAATAGCTGTAGCCAGCTTATGCTAATGCGAGAGGGGTCAGGAGGCAGTTTTAAGATGATCATTACTCATCACTGGTTCGAGCCTGTCATCGCTGACACAAACACACCCAGCAAATGGTGATTTTTGTGTTTTCCTGCCAATGGCTGCTCACGTAATTCCGTCCTTTCCTTGGCTTCCGTCCACAGGGCTTGCAGGAGTATGAGGAGTGGAAGTGGTACAACAACCCCACCCTTGTGGAGGTTCTAGAGGAATTCCCCTCCATCCAGATGCCTTCTACGCTGCTGCTCTCCCAGCTTCCCCTGCTGCAGCCTCGTTACTACTCCATCAGCTCCTCTCCAGACCTGCACCCGGGAGAGATCCACCTCACGGTTGCTGTGGTCTCCTACCGTACCAGAGGTGAGGAACTCCTGCGTCCATCACACATGTAATGTCTAATATAATGTGAATAGGTCTTATTTCAACATCCAATAACCCAAATAAAAGGAAACTGCCCAGTCTGTCCAGCAGCATTTGGGGATTTGGTGTTAGCTTCACTGCTAGCGCTGAAGTACCCGTCACATTTTCCCAGTATATCCTCACAGCTACGTTCATCTATAATATGCATTTACATGTAGGTTTGATTGTATAGTTGGGCTGAATTATAGCAATTTCTGTTGAGTAAGAGAGCGAGAGAATTGGACCTTTGCTCTGAAATTCAGGTTCGGGGCCATTTTTTTTTTGCACTTAAAGAGCGGAAGTGAAGAGAAATAGGTAAAATCTTGCTTGGCAACCATCCTTTTCAGATGGAGCAGGGTCGATCCACCATGGAGTGTGTTCGTCGTGGCTCAGCAGGATAGAGAAGGGGGAGATGGTGCCGTGTTTTGTCCGAAGGTAAATATCAGTGGGGAGTTTTTCCAGGTTGTACTGACAAACAAGGGTGGGATCGTCCCGCATGGCTGACATTTTACTAACGAGATTTTTATTGTTTTTTTTTGTTTTGAAGTGCTCCATCCTTCCAGCTTCCCAAAAACAACCAAACACCTTGCATCCTGGTGGGTCCGGGAACCGGAATCGCCCCATTCCGGAGCTTTTGGCAACAGCGACTGTATGACCTTGAACACAACGGTGAGATCCCCTCATCAGCTGCATTTCCATCGTATTTAGAGCAAATGTACAGTATAACAACTCTTTATACTCTTCCTTTACCCCTCTGTAGGCATCGAGTCATGCCCAATGATCCTGGTGTTTGGCTGTCGACAGTCTGAGATTGACCACATCTACAATGAGGAGACCATCCAAGCCAAGAACAAGAACGTGTTCAAGGAGCTGTACACGGCCTATTCCAGAGAGCCCGGCAAACCAAAGGTACTAACAGCTTTTAAATGTCCATAATTTAACACAGCATGTACAAAATTGACAAATGGCACTTTTTTCATTTTCCCTGCCTCTCAGTGGTCTCCTGGATCTTCTGCTCTCTTCATTTCCATGTGTGACTTTGTCATTTTCCCTCTGTCTCCTTGTCAGAAATATGTGCAGGATGCACTGCGTGAGCAGCTGTCGGAGCGGGTGTACCAGTGCCTGAGGGAGGAGGGAGGACACATCTATGTGTGCGGGGATGTTACGATGGCCGGGGATGTTCTCAAGAACGTCCAGCAGATCATCAAGCAAGAGGGCAACATGAGCCTGGAGGAAGCCGGCTTGTTCATCAGCAAGCTTCGGGTACGACAGATGGTAGCGGTGCTGTTCATCGCTGAAGCAGCAGCGCCAACACGACAGTGTGAATGTATGGCAAGAAAATATAGCGAGTATTTCCTCAGAGGAAGGATGACAAAGCACCGATTAGCTTTTGGCTAATCATGCTAATGTTTACACCTGCCCTTCCCTTGGTCGTAGTTTAGAGAGCAACCATAGAAGAAGACTTGTTGTAAAGTAGGTGTGGGAGATAATCTCGGCATTAGCATTGACCCTTTTCTCGCCTTTACTACCTAACACAGGATGAGAACCGCTACCATGAGGACATCTTTGGAGTCACCCTGCGCACCTACGAGGTCACCAACAGGATTCGGTCAGAGTCCATTGCCTACATCGAAGAGAATAAAAAGGACTCCGATGAGTAAGTGATTCACACCTATTTGTGTATTTGCATACATTAGGTCCAGGTTAAATGGGGTTAGCGTAGTGTTAGCTATCCTTCTGGAGTTTGCATGTTGTCCCTGTCCCTATGTAGGCTTTATTGAGTGCTTGGTAGTATCTATAACCAAATCTCCATGCAGAATTTACACAGCTTTATAAATGTGGTGAGATATTAGAAACATAATGGCAAAGCGGCACAGGCAGCGGGCGTTGTGTTGCCAACCATAGCTATAGCTAGCTAAAGCTCACTCCCATCTAGCACATATATATGGAGAATTCTACCACTTTATCCATTTTCTACTGACGCTGTGGTGACTCAGTTCTGAGTGCATTAACCATCTTCCAGGCTTCTTTGATGATAATATTCCTTTTCTGCGTGCAGCATTTAACACCTGAATGCCTGAATAGTGGAGGAAGCTAAAGAACGTGCGGCCATATTTGTTCATCTTTTCCCATAAGGAACCTTTCTGTCACATTTCTTCAAAATCTTGGGATTTTTATCCAAACCGGCCAGATTATCAGAGCGCCTCCGTCTCCGAAGAGCGTCTGTGTAAATCCGACTGCAATCTGCAACCTGTAGTTGCTGGCGACGGCGCCGCGCGATCGCCGCCGCGCTTCAGATGAAAACAGAGCGGGTAACCATGGAAACCTGCCGACAGTGGCATTCTCTAAGCCAGCAGGATTACAGCGAACTGAAGTGGCTCTGCGTTTCTGTTTTTGTTTCCACTGCACATATTTAAGATTAGACACTTCACGCACGCTCGTTGTGAGAGCCAAACAAGAGCCCTACATCGGCGCCGCGGCTCATCGAGCGCCAGCAAAATGCATCACTGATGACACTTCCTGTGTGAATTGTCACTTGAATTTTACATTTGGCCATCAAACCCCCCCCCTCTGTTCCCCGAGTGAGTATTGGCTGCGACTGTTTCCCTGCCTTTATCTCTCTGTCGTCTCCCCTCAGGGTGTTCTGCTCATAGGTCTCTGAATCCGGGCCTTTCTGACCACGACCAGGCTGGACGAGGCGGCGGCGCTGGCTGAAGAATACTGTGCCAATTTTTTTGTACTGCAAAAACAAACCAACGACAAAAAAAAAAGACAAAAAAAACCACAAAGAGAAATGTTTCTTTTTTTTTTTATACCTCTTCAATGTTTTTATCGGGCTCTGCAATCTGTCTGTAGCAAGTTGGAAACGTTCTCTTCTTCAAGAATCTGTCTTTGCTCGTCGACGACGCTCGCGGAATTATAAATTCACCACTTTGTTTCAAAAATGTTTGCACCTCGTGTGATGACCTGCCTCATTGTGAATGCATGACCAAGAATATACTCGAGATATAATCTACTCTGTGTTATTGTTGCAGCTAAACGGCTTTTATTGGGGTGATTCTGTATATCTGCCAGGCGGCTGCTGGTATTATTGACACTGACAAAGAGATTCTGAGGTGTACATGTCAGGAAAGCGTCACTCTGCTCGGATATTTGCGCACACGTTCTGTCACGGCTCCAAAAACGGGCATCTGAAATCTCATGAAAAACATATTTTCCATCAATTACAATGATATATTAGTCTGGAAAAACTCACAGCTTCAGATCCCTTAAATAACGCGGGGAAAAAAAACCAAGTGGTCTTGCGTGAAAGTGAATATTATGGATGGAGATCACCTGATTCTTAAATGAAACTTCTTTTTTCTTTAGTGATTATAATCTTGGGAGTGATTGTTAGCGCCTTTCTTGGAGCGAAACGGCTACAGATCCTTCATTGTGTTTACTGTGGATTTACTGTGAGGGCCCTTTTAAAAGGAAGCATCTTTTTTGCTCTTTGTGGGGCTGAAACGGTCTGAATCGGTGAGCCGGCGACGGTGCTGATGGGCAGGATTTGTCGCTTTCTCTTCCTCACTCCACGGTTACGCGTTAAGCTCGCTGGCTCTTGGCTGTAGCATATTTACTATACAAGGGACGTCCATAGCGGAGTTCACCATTCCTTTTGGAGAAGGGGAGCGGGCGGGTTGTGGCGCCCTGCTGCTCGGATCCACGCGGCACCAGCTGTCCTGCGTCGAAGACGTCCATCAGCATCGTGGCTCCTCTGCCTCTTGCCTTACATTACCACTCTGCCTCTGCTCATGTGTAACAAATTCATTCTTTATCTCCTCTGCATGATACCGCACGACCCTTCGGTGCACGCGCCACCCTTTCACTGTGACCTGACACCCGCTCGGTAGCATCAACACGCCTGTGTGTGTGTGTGTGTGTGTGAGAGAGAGAGAGAGAGAGAGAGCCATAGAGATCATGTTTGGGCTGCATCTGGGTGCTCAGGTGCGTCCTTTATATATTTATCCTGTTTGTTGTTCATTTGAAAAGCCGGTCAGATTTTAAAATAAAGCACCATTCGGCCGCCCCGTGAGTCACGCGAGCCTGCAGATCTGGGCTCCCAGATGGTGTTTTGGTAACAGGAAGCTGCCTACTTGACTTTTAGTTTAGATCTTTCTTCTTCGACGTCTCCATTCAGGAACACGAGGGAGCCTCGACGCCGCTGCGCCCGTTTGCTGCTTTCCGAGGAACCGGGGTCGCGATTTGAATACATTAGCGCGGGGGCCACGCTGTTTATTGACCGCTCTCTCTGCAGGAAACTGCTGCCGTTCTTGTCTGCCACAGCGTCTCTGTTGTTCCATTCCCGTGTCTTTGGTTAAAGGTAGCCGCCAGCATGATTAACAACAGGCTTTTCTGGGGCGACACCTCTTAGGTTTTGCATTTGTTGCTCTGAGACGGCTGTTTTCACTGCTCGGAGACGAATGGCGGATTCCTTATTGTTCACAATATGGTTCATTCTACATGAATGTCTCCTCTGTATAATTTGTTCCTACAGATTTAGGTGAAATGAAAAGAGAGAAAATGTATGTGACGTGAAACGTGAAAAACAACTGACACCATATATAGCTTCTATACATATATATAAATAATATATATATATTCAAAGACAAAGTATAAAGTGCAAAGAGTACTTCAATCTTTTCTAAGAATGTATTTTCATGATGTAAATTAGCATTATGACGCCGCTTGGTTTGAAAACAACATATTCTCTGGTGTCTCTCCTATCTTTTAGGTATGGGGATAAAAGAGCAGCATTAACTAAATGCATGGTGATATTTTGTCTCCTGCTTGTATTCTATTTAAAACAAAACAAGAAAAAAAAACCTCTTTCTGTTAACCAGCACTGTGTCAGTCAGTGGGACTGTATTGTGAAGTTATCCAGCCTTTGTCACTCGGCGTCGAACGGTGGAATAAAACTCATTCTACAGGAGGTTAATCTTTATTGTGTTTGCATTTTTCTGCTGCTCTGGTCCAATCAGCCTCTGCTCGTATGACGTTTGTTGTGTAACTGATCGAGGGTTATTCTGATTTAATGCATCCACTGCAGAGAGTTGCATTTACTTCGAAATAAAGAGGAACATTTACAGTATATCATGTGGTTGGCTTCTTTTTTGCCTCTGTGTGTGTGTGTGTGTGTGTGTGTGTGTGTGTGGGTGTGTGTGTGGGTGTGTGTGTGTGTGTGTGTGTGTGTACGAGCGGGCACTTAAGCAAGCCAACTCTTCACCTTCACGTTGCCATGGCTGTCTCGCTTGGAGTCATGGCAACTTGTCAACAAACCAACGACTCAAACTTTGCCCAACAACTGATTGTTGCCTGCAGGTCAGCTGCCATCAGTAATTAAAAGACAAACAACAATTAAGTGGAGTTCTTCTCCCGGAGGAGCAGAAACTTGTGTCACGGTTCGTGGAATGAAGCCGGCCGAGGGGAGTCTGCCGCCTTCTGTGGTGGAAGCTGGTGACGCAGAAGTTGAGAAGCTGGGGGAGGTAGGAGGCTGAAGCACCAGCCAAGTTTCAAGTGCACGGCAGATTCTTGTGCACCAAGGAGAGCTGCGTGGTTTTTACGGTATTTTCTCTTCACGCACACTCTTTTGGTGCATGTAATTGTGATTTCATTTGCAGGAGGAGGGAGCCTATATGGTGCTTTAATCACTTTAATTATCTTTTAATTAGCATGTTGCTAACAGATAATTGTATGATAATTAACAAAAGCACTCGCAGAGAACAGACCTGCATCCAAACAGGTCATTCCCACCCGTGGGTTATATACAGGTAATAACAATACATGATTACATACCACAGGTCGCTTCAAAGCCCCTTGGCTTTGATCTTTGCAAAGTTCAGAGTCCCTCAGGATTCTGGAACGTCACCAAAATTTAATCGTCTCTTGCTTGGCCCCAGGTTGAAAATTTCATTAAAATGTGTTCGTTATCTTTTACAGATATCTTGCTAAGAATCAGACGGACGGACGGACAAAGCATTCACTTCATTAAAAAAAAAATACTGAATCATTATCACGATCTAAGAAATGGCTTTTTGATAGACGTGCGTCAATTTATGTAAAATAAGTTTTCAAAGTAGCTGTTTTCCAGTCTGAAAGGACTGAAGTCAGGGAGGGATATTAAAAAGCAGGAGTCCAGGAGCGTCCTCTGGAGCTATGATGAATAATCGCCCGGACTTTAGTTGGCACATGTATGAATGTGTGCACGTGTGCCGCAGTGGGGGGGGGGGGGGGGGGGGGGGGGGGGTGTAGGGGGGGTCACCGAGACGCCTCTGACTGCTGCCAATGAGTTCTCAACCACAAATGTCTCCATCACATCAACACTGGTGCACGATGGTCTCAGGAAACTTCAGCAGTCATCCTGGATCAGCCATCACGTCTCATCTGGTCGCTCTTCACCCAGGGGGGGGCAGAGGCTGCCCTGAGCGGGCCAGGAGAGCAACACTTCAACCCTGACAGGGATGGAAGGGTAGAAAAGGACAAAGTGGAGATGGACGGAGGGCAGGAGGAGCGCGTCAATGGAGATGGAGATGCTGACACCGATTTGGATCTCAGAGGTACAGAGGAGGACGGTTTTAGATTAAATATTCAAGAAGAGCTTGAATATATAATAAAACGGTGAAATGTTCACTTTGTATGAGCAGATGTGTTCGAAAAGACGTGTTTTTTTTAAATTCTGTGCTTCACAACCCTGTGATAACGGAGCCCATTTATCCGGTGATCTGTTTCTCCTCTTCTTTTAACGGCCCACGTGTGCAGAGCCCCGTCCTCCGTCTCATCGCCGTCTTTTTAACCAGGCTTCCTTTTCAGCAAAGGTCTTGTCTGAGTATGTTCTCCTGACAGGGTGGAATCGTCCATGAGGGACTTGTCATGTTCTCCTCCCCTGTGGGGGAACAGTGAGAGATACAATCATGCCTCAGTGTTTGGTTCAAGCTTGCTGGGATTCCTGGATTCTAAGGATTCCAGTGAATTTGAACCACTCTTCCCATTCCTGACACACAAGAGAATTGGAACAGATTAGAACTGTCATGGAAGGTTGTGAAGCTCCGATTCTGCGCCAGTTTGGAACAGTTGGTGATACTTTTTTAATATGATTTTTTTTCATTTTGCAGATACGGTGCCGACATTTGACTCCACGGGCCAGAAATCTTACAGGAGGGCGTGTGAAAAGTTCCGCGTGGTGCCTTCTTCTGCCTTCCTGCGGCAAATTCAGAGCAGTGAAATGCTGCTGATGCATCGCTCTCTGGGGCCTCAGGTGATTTGGGATGAATGCAGCCGGTAGCTCGCGCTAGCTAGAGCCAACGTGAGCAATTTTTGTGATTTGCTTCTTTATAAATGAGCTAAAGGTCTGAAAAGGATTAGCTTCAGCTTCTAATTAGCACCTGGTTTTGGTGCTTTTTCATTGCAGCTCAGAAATTGCCACGCGTAGCTCAGATTTTGAGCTTTAAAATGTGATTTTGCCTGTCAAAGCCCCAAAGCAGCTGGGCTGAACTACCTGCTCAGCGGTGAAAACACCTAATCATCAACCGGGGTGTATGTAATGGAGCGTGTGGTAATTAAGAGCCTGTTTCCTGAGGAGATGGACAAAGGAAAAGAGCTAAAATTGTTGGGGTGCTCCCACTTTCTCAAAAAATACCAACCAAAAAAACGGTGCAAAGGCAGAAAAAATAGTTCTTCTGTATCACTGGTCATCTAGTTTTTCCTCATTTTTACTTATAAACCCTCAGTTGTAGGTCAATAACCTGAGTCTAACTGTGTTTTCTCTGTACAAATGAAGAATATTCTCCCTTTCATGTGACAACTTAACAGGAAATCAGTGTTATTTATGTCTTGAGAATTGAGGGCTTTTTATATAATCCTATGTAACACACATTAATGTAAAGGAACGGGGCTTTTCATGTGTTCGTCAGGTGTCGTGTCTCATTTGCTGCGTCCTTGATGGAAACTATCATTTTCATGATCTGCTAGCTTCTTTGTTGTTGACCCACACCTCCACACATATCCATCATGCTTTCTTTTTCCTCACAGTTTTGATATTTTTCTTGCTCCCTCTCTCTCTCTCTCCCTGTGTGTGTGTGTGTGTGTACGTGTGTGGGTGTGTGTGTGTGTGTGTGTGCGTGTGTGCATCAGTGCTATTAATGGGAAAAATTTCTGCTGTGGACAAACAGAAGATGCAGAAGAATTTCACTTTATAAGGGGGTGGATGTGTGTTTGCAGGGCACCAAAGCGCTGGCGGTTGCCTTGGTAACCAACACTTCAGTACTGAAGCTGAACCTACGAGATAATTGGATGGAGGGGATGGGCGGAGCTGCTATAGCCGAGATGTTGAAGGAGAATTGTTATATCACAGGTGGGCACCCAGTTTCTCCCCCCCCCTCCTTTTTCAGCAGAAGTGCCACCTCCTCAACTCACCCCAATTTTTTGCACGAGCACACAGTTTATTGTCGTTGAAAATGGTCGGTGTGAGTCATCTCACCATTTTACACTCTTAGTTTTCACGATGAGTCCTGGTAAAAAAAGAATAATAATTTTTTTAAAAATCTTTTTTAAAGGATGTTGTTCCTTCCAGTCTCAGTATTTTTCCTCTTTCCAGTACCTGCTCCCCATAAATGACTTATTTCCCTGTCTACTTGTGTGTGAACGCCAGAAGTGGACCTCTCCGACAACAATCTCGGGGACCGCGGCGCCGGCGCCGTCGCCGACATGCTTCAGAGGAACAGCACCCTGGTGGAAATCAGCCTGTCAGGAAACGACTTTACAGACGAGGCTGCTGAGCGGCTCTCTCAGGCGCTGACTGTCAACACAAGGTTGCAGCACCTTGACCTCAGCCACAACGCTCTAGCGGAGCGCGCAGGTAGCGCCGACCTCAGACAGACGCGTCGGGGGCCAGGAAACGTCCCAATGCTGCATCAATAATCAGATGTAAACGCTTTTAAAGTGTTTTATGAGGGGGCCCATCGTAACTCCCTTCAAATGCTGAAGCTTGGCGAGCTCGCACCCCCATGTGACCACGTGTTAACGTGAAAAACAAACTCCTGACAGGCTGCAGAGGTGTTTTATTGACAGGTCTGCCTACATTTGTAATTAAAGCCTACACTACTTGTTTGGCTTGTCATTTTACCCTTAAATTAATCTCAATGCTAACCTCAACTTCGGCGGTATCACGTGCGCTATTAACATGTCAGGAGCGGTGTAGACATTAATCAAAGGTCCTTTCATTGATTTCAGTTATGTGAAGGCAAAAACGGGAGTAGCGCCCCCTGGTGGCTGCGTTGAGTCTGATTTTCCACTTGGCTTGTTCTAAAAAAAAACAGCCTTTATCCCCCCTTCCAAAAAAAAGATGCTTTCCTTTGTCTTTCCCCGAGCTGGGCCTCAGGAATTTACGTCCAATCGACCCCAAATTCCGAGATGCGGTAAAATGCCACGACGTTCACGATTAGCGAGGGTTCCCTTAGAAGTGGAGCTCGGTTCAGGTCTTACCTGTCAGCAGCCGTGGGACAGCAGGCGGCGGTGGCATTCAAAGGTCGCCGACGTTTTGCCTTCATTAAAGCCTCCTTAAATCAGGACACAGATGAGACAAGAGGCAGGGAAACGTGATGATAATGGAGAAGAAACCATCAGGAGAGCAGAAGATTAGGAGGATTTTATCGCCGTACATCAGATTTGGCTTTATCGTCCAAACACGATGGCGGCGTTTTAACCTTCTGAGCATCCTGTGGTGCTGTGAGGTGAGTTAGGATGATCCACCCTCCTGACCTCATTTCAGTTTAGATTTATTTTGTAACGGTCTTAACGGTGAAGGAGCCTCACGATGCAGCTGATAGAGTTACGTAATGTTGCGTAATCTGCTTGTTTCTAAGAATCCGAAGTTCCGTTTTCACGGGGCTTTTTGTTGTTGTTGTTGTTGTTGTTTTTATTTTTTTTATAAGGGCAAATTCTGGGAGCAACTCTGTCAGAGAACACTGGTTTGAGATCTGTAAGTCTGGCCTGGAACTGCATCCGTGGGAGAGGAGCTGTGATGTTAGCCAACGGCCTCGGGGTAACATACCTAGACACGCATATATTTTCATTACATTCTTTATATCAGAATACAGGATGAACTGTTTATGCAAATGCATCTATTTGCAGCTTAGGTGTTAATTTTGGGAGGATTTACTGCAACAGAACCATTTGCAGAACCAGATTTCAGCTGGAGACTGAGAGTCGTTCATATATTTTAAGCGGCCCAGGAGGCTGCGTTTCAGAGCTGATGACATCTCAGCGCCGCACGACGACGGCTGTCATTTCAAAGACTTCAATTGCGGCCGACAAAATGCGTCCCGGGGAGTTGAACCAAGAAATGGAGCCGCGGTATCGATTTCCGGGTTTCCACGGCCGCCTGGGCAGAGTTCAGCTGTCAATCATGATGCTTGCTAATCTGAGCAAGAGAGCGAAGCCTTGAAGAGGCATCAGCCTGATAGGATCTGTGCACGAGGACAGAAACCCTCACTGGGAAAACGTCCGAAGGATTTTAATGTTGAGTCGAGGTGTTGTTTGAAACAAAAGAGGGGGGCGGGGCTTATGCTGTCACCAGGACACACTGGCTTCTTGAGTCATGACATATACATGAGTTGATTATTAATCATGTGATTCCTTCTTCCTCGGGTACGCTTAGCCATTATTAACGAGCTCAGCAAATATAATAGCCTTCAAAAATAAGCTGAAAATGTTAGGGACACTGTGGTTTATCATAGCAGAAGCAGCTCTTCACTTCACAGCAGGAGAAACTCTGGGGTTTCTGGCTCTAATGAACAGGATGATCAAGTGGATCGAGATGGGCTTTTTTTCCTTCTCTTTCAGGGAAATATCTTCCTCAGAAGCGTCGATCTTTCATTTAATGGGTTCGGAAAAGAGGGAGCCGTCGCTTTAGGTCAGGCTCTGAGGGAGAACGAAGTCCTGGAGGAGTTAAATGTGAGGTACGGCTAAACAGGCTCGGACCTGCTGCCACCAATGATATTGCGTAATAACACACTTTTATGCCTCGTATGGTTGTTTTTCTTTCCCTGACACGACACATTGCACACTCTCCCCACAGTAACAACAGAATTCCTCCTGAAGGAGCTATTCACTTAGCCTTGGGCCTCAAACACAACAAGACAATCAGAATCCTGCAAGTAAGTCGCCTGAAAAGCAATTTTGGAGCAACGGTAGATAAAATGGGACAAATAAACGGATCACTCTGCCTAACTGTTTTAATTTCTGTTGTTGCTGACACAAATTAAGCGGCACCACTTTTAATGATAGTTAATTGCTGAACTTTTTTCCCTCCTCCTGATTTTATTCTCCTCAGGATTGGCTGGAATCAGGAGAAATGAGCTATTATTGGGAAACAACTTTAGCATACAGTTTTTGTCAGTAAAAATGACCGTGAAATCATAAGTGCTGACAATAAATATCAAATGTCTGTGCATTTATGTGGCACCTTACATTTTATGATTGTTCAGATTGGAAAGAACCCCATTCAGAATGCTGGTTGTTATGGAATCTTACAGTCTATGCAGGAAAATCCAGATTCGGCCATAGAGGCCTTAGACTTCTCGGTAACCTGCAAATTCATACAATCCACCAGGCTTTCTGCCAAAGATCTCATTTTCCAACATATTCAACCTCTTCCCTGCCTGCATTCCTTTCCAGGACATCACAGTCAGCCAGGATTTTGAAGACCTGTATGCAGCCACCAAGGAGGTTTTCCCCGCGCTTGCAGTCAATCACGGCGGCAAGATTGGAGCATTCACAAAACACAAGACTGAAAAGTGACTTTGGAGCCATTTTAAAGGAGAGAATTAGGATAATTGCTGTTCCACTGTGGCTGAAAAGACGACGGCGCCAAAGGCGGAACGTGTGAAAAGTGCAATGAGGGATTTTTTTTGGGAATAAAAACCTTCTAAACTTTTCAACAGCGACGCTCAGCCTGGTTGAAATTGTTTAACGGAACACAGCTGGGAACAGGTATTTAGCCCGGTCCCTTTGAGATGTGATTGGATGTTATATAATGTCAGTGGGTAGAGTGATGGAGAGGATCAGAGAGCGCCACGATGTGTATGAAAAGAAGTGAAAGTGGGAGTGCACAAAAAAGATTTAAGTAGTGCACGACTGCCGATATAGGAACCAGCCTGTGAGCGAACGGTTGCGTTAGATAAGAGACGTGTTTGCTCCAACACGCTGCCGTGCATCTATCAAGCATAGAAGGTAGCAAGTATCCATCCTGGAAAATGTTATAGATTTGATTCTCTTTAATCTAGTTTAGGTGAAATCTAATTGTGTCCGTTAAAATCTAGAAATGAAGGCACATCAGCGCAATTAAAGGAAGAAACAGACCATTTTGAAAGGATGATTTGAATTCAGTTTATGTGGATGTAAGATTTATTTTTCCATTATTATTGTGAAACAGAAGTGCAAATTGAGACAAAACATCTTAATGTCGTGATGTCAGGAGGTTCATTGTCAATATTATGTGGAATGACTCAGACCGTCGAACGTTCATCACTTTACACTTACGAAAGTTCAATTAGCGTCTAAGGTCTCTGGTCTTTTTTTTATTTATTTATTTTTTAAATGTATTCCTATATTCTTTTTATTATAACCATGAAAATGCAATCTTTTAACATAACTTTCTAGACAGTAACTTTCTCACTCTAACTAGAATCTTCATGTTTTATAAAATAGTTGTTTGACAGGTTTCCCAACCTTTTTTGGGAACATAGATCCTCTTTTTAGAAATAAAAACTAATTACTCACTCAACCCACGCTGCCTGTTTTTAATTTGTTGCTCACACGTCACATTTGGCCATGTGACGTATAAAAAAGCTCATTTAAAATCTTCCTTTTGTGAGGAAGATGAGGCTTCCAGTGCTCGACTCCTCAGGATCTGACTCCAGGGTTTGGATCCGTCTCCCCCTGCTGTACTTTAGTCCCTCTGTGGCCCGATCAGAGTCCTCAGTTGTCCCAGTTGAGAAGGCATCTCGTTCATCTCTGCTCTGTTACCCACAACTTTGCTGTCTGCAGGTAGCACAGATGTCAACAGACACAACAAGAACGAACTTTGACCCCAGACCCTGAACCCTTCGACCAGAACCTATGTCAAGGCCAGCAACCCTGCCTTCACACTTCTGTCATGTGGAGCCTTCTATTCATCAGCCCACCGCCTCTATAGGCTATGATGCGCGTGGGGTCTCCCGGCTGCAGGCTTTTCTCTTTTTACTCTCTTTTTAATGCTTCCAGGTTTGACTTTGTGGAGTTCAGAATGATTTTGACAAAGCCTTTGATGTTTGCCTGCTCATTCACCTGAGCAAGAGACACACATTCGTCATCTGATCTCCAAAGTCCAAAATCCTCCTCTTACTGCAGTCCAGGCAACAGTCAATACTGGGCTTGGAAGAAGGTCATATTCTGGGTTCCTAAATGCTGAGCCAACAGTCGCAGCCCCCAAAAATGTAGTTAAAGAAGTCAGAGGCAGATCGTTCATTATCACTTGAGTCTCTGAAATGTGACACCTCAGGTTGGTTCCACGTCACAGTGCCAACCGTTGTGATTGGCTTCTGCCCAAGCTCAGTTGTCACACATTATATGTGGTAGACTGAAAATTCCTATCAGTGAATGCGGGACCTTTTCCATCATATATGTGCAGTAGTCAAGGTTACACAGCAGTGACGGATGCTTTAGTGTTAGGTTCAAACAACCTGAAACACGAGAAACACAAATGAGGCAAAGACAACAGTTTGAATTTTACTTGCAAGGAGAACGGGGAGATGTGCTCAGTTACAGATCTCCAACACGTTCTGACGCACACCTCCCGCCATCCTTGTTTTATTGAGATTAGGAGGTCCCTAGTTACAGAAGTCAAATGTGTCTAAGGGAGGGGGAAAACACAAGATAGCAGGTCTCCAACAGAGCAAGAGACTGTAAATCATAATGGTGAGATTATACGTAGGCCTTCACCGTTTTGATTAGCTTAGCTCACAAACAGCACATTCTTCTATATCAGACAGATTAAGAGAACATCTCCTGTGTCATGCTCTGCAGCTCTGTCTCCAGTCAAGGCCACTTCTCCAACAGCCACCGCATTTCTGTCGCCCTCGACCAGAGAAGTTCGAGTTGACATATCAAGCATCATGAACATTAAGCATTGGCAAATAATAAGAAACATTAAATAATGAGAGACAATATAACAAGAATAAGGAATATAACAAGGTGAAAGCAAATAAGAGATAACTTTAATATAATGGATCTAACATTTAGTGTCCCTCTACTTTGATAGTCTTGACCTATGATCTTTGGAAGATTAAGGGTCAAAGTTCCTCCGGATTATCTCCAAATTTTAATGAGCTTTTCTCAACATTTTTTAACTAGAATTCATTCAAAACTTTACACGTTATTTTGCTAACAAACAAATGCTAGCTCTCACATGAGCTAATAATAGAAAGAAATAACAGTTGTTACTAGTGTTTGCATTGATTGCGTTTTATTTTACCTATTTGCATGTTTGAGGACGGTTATTAGTGGATGGTGGGGCCCCCACTTGAAATCTTGCTTGGCTAGGGCCGGCCCTGGATGGGGAGGTTAAACATTAACTTGCCCAGTGTGGTGCAGGACGTGTTTTAACGTAGCGGAGCAGCATGGCGAAGGCCATTTCTTTAAGGTCTAAAGCACAAATACTGTGCAGACTTTCTGCAAGTCCTCAGCAGGCGGCCAGGTAAAGACCTCATATTTATCCTAACCATAGCTAACGTTAGCATATTGGATCCCTCTGTAACATCCTGTCTGTCTGCTTCTTCCATCTGAACGCTCAGCACATTTGACTGCTATTTTCTTTCTTTGTCAAACATGTTAGTCTTGTTGACGTGTTGTTAGCCGTGATTCACTCAATGTAAACACTCAAGTGTCTTCAAAAGCTCCCTGTTATAATGCTAAGGAGCATGAAGAAGTCCCACTATTTGCTTTAGTGATCAACACACATCTTTTGTAATCATTTGCTGGAAATCTGACCTTTGTCCTGTGAAGCCACCATTAACGTCTTGTTTTTCCAGACACTGCAGATTTTTCTTGTGTTCTGCTCTGTTCTAAATCAAGTCTTTACCTTTTCCTGCTCCCTTATTTCTTGTGTACTGCAACCGAGTGAACCATGTGGGAATTAACTTGAAATTTCTAATTATAGTTCATAATTAAACCCACTGGCCCATAAGATTATTAAAACAAAGTCTCGGTGACCTTCAATGTTTGTGGATTTTAGAATAATAAAACTAGAAACTAGAAAGTGTTTAAAAGACGGCCTTGAACGCAGGCTACAAGTTATCATATGTTCAACACATCGCTATAATCCTTTCATACCGGCCTCTCTCTTTGAACTGTTCTTGGCCAAAATATGATAATTACAGATTGTCTGTAAAATCTTAAATGAGGCTCAGCTGAGAAAATGAGGTTAGTTCACATTGAAGCAGCTTTCTGCTTTAGGATTCATGAACATGTCCTTGGACTTGGATGCAGTTTTACACAGCAAATAAATGGACAATTTCTTCAAAGTTCTTCCTGCGTTCATGTTTTTTCCACTTTCTTAAGGCAGGACGAGAACTTGTTTTCAGGATTCATATGCTTTTTGGAACCTGTTGGATTGCAGTGAGGGGTCTTTCTGTGATTTATATTCCTGTTATTATCCACTCCATGGATGTAACAAAGATCAGCAACGATGACAGGCAGCCCACTCACTTACACAATATGCGTATTTTTCCCATGAAAGGACAATGCGGTGTCCATCTTGGAGACCCCGTCCATTAGAACTGCATTTATTGCTAAAGTCTCTGTGTTTTGTTTGAGCCTGTGTTAAACCGGCTTTCATTTTGGTTCTGTGTAGGAGGTTGTCATTGAGCGGGGACAAAGTCCATGCCAGAAAAGATGCCCACTCCAACCTGCTGTCAAAGAAAGAGACCAGCAGCCTCTACAAAATACAATGTAAGCAACACTTTGCTTTGTAGTAATCCAGTACCATTATTATTCCAACCTCATTAATGTGATTGTGGGGTGTTTTATGTTCTGCTTAGCTCATTCACATTCCCTTCAGCTGGAAGCTTCTGTGCTTGATTCCTGGCTCAAGGCCTTTCTGCAGTGATTCTTCTCACCATTGGTGTGTGTGTGTGTGTGTGTGTGTGTGTGTGTGTGTGTGTGTGTGTTTTCTTGTACTTGCTACATATTGAGTACCGAAATATTAATTCTGCAGAGGACATTTGAGGAAAGTGAGGACATACAGTATTTGGCTGGTCCAGGAAACTTTAAAGAAATTAGAATTGGTTTTAAGTGTTGTGTGTGTGTGTGTGTGTGTGTGTGTGTGTGTGTGTGTGTGTGTGTGTGTGTGTGTGTGTGTGTGTGTGAGTGTGTTGGGGTGGGGTGGGGTGGGTTAGTTGGGATGGTTTGAGCTAGGATAAGGAGCTGGGGAATGCATTATGTCTATGAAAGACCTCATAAAGATAGCAGTACGTGTGTGTGTGTGTGTGTGTGTGTGTGTGTGTGTGTGTGTGTGTGTGTGTGTGTGCGTGTGTGTGCGTGTGTGTGTGTGTGTGTGTGTGTGGGAAGTGGATGGCGGGGCCAATCATGTGTCTATAACTGATCCAATAGTAGATTTAAAAAGTTGAGGTTAAAATAGGGAAAAGTCTAAACGTTTGAATTGTTTCCAAGGCCAAAAACATTTAGCAGCCACGGAGGCATTTAGACGGTTATTTACCCTTCGAGCACAGAGGCACCTTCATGTCACATCATCTCACTGATCCAGCAGCTGCTGGTGGTCCATTTATAAAGTGGCGCCAGACTCCGATGCTGACGGGATCCTTCCTCACGGAGCTCATCTCTGAAATATGGGTCCCAGGACACCAATTGTCATTGAATATGATAGAGTTGTGTTTTGTTCCTAATGAAATGTGCTGTTTTGAGTCTCCGCAGGCCGCCTCGTATCTGCCTCTGCACAAACCGGTTCATTAAATCATTCCAGACTTATTTGAGCCAAAAGGAAACCAGAAGCTTCTGTTAGCAGCTAGCATTACGGCAGCGGCGGCGGCAGCTTACTCTGTAGTGGCGTAACGCATCCGGCCTGTGAAGTTTTGCAAGATTGAAACAGCTATTTCTGTCTTTGGAGGTTGCAGTGATCCGTGTGTCTGTCCTTCGAGAATTCCATCACCCTCATGCAGCTTTGATCCTTCTTTTTGCATCAATTTCAGCTTGTAGGGGTTTCATTTCGAACGCTATCCTCCGTAACCCATAACCTACTGAAAGTGAATCTGTTTTGGATATCGAAGTCTCCTCTGAATTGCAGTGTGAAATTACTTTGTTGAATTGAAATGGGCCTCTCTGCTCTGGCTTTCTTTCAGTCCACAACGTCAAACCGGATTGCCTGGAAGCGTATGAAAATCTAGAGTGAGCGCAGCCACATTTTAATATCACTCGACCGCCCGTCGACTTGTTGCCGGTCTTTCAAATCTAACTTTTTAGCACTTCAGTCGCATCTGCAATAAGGGGGGGGGGGAATGGCCAATGGCTTTTTTTTACTTTCTCAGGGCCGAGGTGCAAAATAAACTGCATCAGGACAAAGACTACCCATGTGAGGTGGTTGGAAGCTGGACCACCTGGTACGGGGAGCAGGATCAAGCAGGTAAACAGAAAGGACGGCAGAAAATACCTCTGCTTCATAAACAACATCACTTTCTGCACTGAGCGCTGAAATCATTTTTCAGTATGAGGTTCCAGTGAATGGATTAATTTCTTAATCTACGGAGGCGGCAGTTTGGTTGTAATTCCTTTACATAGAGTCAGACGGTAATGTAGGGACGGGTAGAGAAGCTTCCAGATGTGGATGTCATAATATACCTTGTGTGGGTTGGATGACGTCTCCTGTCGTTCCTGTCGAAGCAGCGCCGCTCAAACCCGGTGCTGCAGTGACCTCTGCTGGTGTGTGTCTGCAGTGCATCTGTGGAGGTACAGAGGAGGCTACCCAGCCCTGACAGACTGTCTGGTGAAGCTGAAAAACAACAAGGTTCACATGTTTTCAGCCTTCCACAATAGAGATATTCACAGTAGAGATGTGTCATTTATCTCTGGAACATGAGAAAAGTTTGGAGCCTGAATACATTTTTAATTGAAGGGGTTTTTTCTTTCCTCAGGAGTACATGGAGTTTCGGAAAGAAAGGGCAAAAATGCTTATTTCAAGGCGAAATCAGCTCCTTTTGGAGTTCAGTTTCTGGAATGAACCGTTGCCACGACCGGGACCCAACATCTATGAATTACGCAGCTATCACCTCAAGGTATCGACCCGCAGAAGAGTTGAGCTCTTCATGTCGGCTCTGTGTTCTACTATATAGTTAATGCTGCTGCGAATAAGAAGATTTCATGTGTTTTTCCATTCAATTTTGACTTTGGAGCTCACAACATCTGGAATTGACCCTCACTTATGCATGAATGCACCAGCAGAGCTATGATGAAACTCTGAGGGCCGGTATGAGCCAGAATTGTTACGAGACAGCATATCTGTTTGTGTTCTCAGGCCTAATAGTTGTGTTTTCAATGCTAATGCCGGCCCTCTTTCTCCCCGTTTCAGCCAGGAACTATGATCGAATGGGGAAACCATTGGTGAGGCCCGACTTGTATCCTATGACCCGCTGTCATGTGAACGTCAGATCATCCCTTGGTCCAAATGTGGTGGTGATCCTCACACCTCTCTGATGCCATGTGTGTAAACCAGGGCGAGGGCCATCAGACACAGACAGGAAAACAACGAAGCCGTAGGCGGGTTCTTCTCTCAGATCGGCCACCTCTATGTTGTTTATCATTTGTGGGGTGAGGTTCAAGCCTTTTGTTATATCAGGTTTGGCATCTGACTCCACTTGAATTTACACGCCGTCACCGGTATTCGTTGTTTTTAACCGTGTGTTACGTTTGTGTGCTGATGTAATCGGTGCAGCACAAAGAATGTCTGTTCTCTCTGGTAGCGACGTTACAATTTTAACCCTCAGCTCAAGACAGAAACATGTGATGACGTAAAGTAAACAGAAAATACCGCATGTCTGAACGTTCCCTGATTTGATTGTACACGCATCATAAAGTACTTTAGATCCCTTATGAAATCCTTTTTGCCCGCCTGGTTCCTCTCATTTTAAAAGGCCAGATGTTCTCTTTTCTCCCGCCTTAGCAAGTCTTAACCCTAGATGGAACTGTTGCTATTAATTAGACGCGACTGTCTTAAATCTCCGGGTTGTGCTGTTTTCCAGCTTATGAAAGCCTGCAGTCCCGAGAGGAGACCAGGAACACGGCCTGGCTGAAGGAGGGATGGGATGTGAACGTGTATAACACAGGTATTACACATGCAAACCCTCCGGTTGTGTTTAAAACAAACAGACTCCATCATCATGGCTTCAGGCGAGTCGTCGGTGTAGAGCTGCACACGTCCTATCTGAAATGTTATTCTTCACATCGGCTACCTTCGAGGTTACATTTCCCGAGGTGTTATTAGGATTTCTGCTCCAACGCTCCACCGATGCTAGCAGCTCTATTTGTACAAGATGGCTCGTTTGCCACGTTACCACTTCCTGGTCAGGTAGGAGAGCAGAAGGAGCCTCCACTCTAGGACAGGAGAGGAAGTAGAGGACTCGCTGAGCTCGTCTAACATGTATCCCAACGTAGGCCATCAAATGACACATCAGGAAGTACAAAAGGATTTAATACAACAGAGACCAATGTTGCACCAGCTGGATGTTTTATTCTCTTTGTGTGCACTTCTCAATTAAGCTTTGACTTGTTTCTCCCTGTCTGTGTGCAGAGGCTTTGATCAAAAGAATGGAATCCAAAATATTGATTCCCACCAAGAGTTCACCTTTGCAGTAGGCCGACTGAAACCTGGGGCACCTCTTGGATAAAAGCCCCTCAGATTCATCTCAGGTTCACTCGCGTATGAAATGTTTTCCATTCAGGCCTTTGCACTACGATCAGCTTGGGTTTGAAGACGTTTAACCTGTGCGTGTCCAGGCTGACTGGTTAAATGAGGTTTTTTTTACCTTCTTGGTTTTATTCTGAATTGTGTTAACAGAACATATCTGAGTCTGTTCTCTTTTTATCACCGTGACGATTGGACATAAGTCTCCCTCATTACACTTTGCAGTTAGCAAAGGAAGGTTAAAAAATTATGATACCTCAGGAATACATATGTGATCATTTTAATGTTAAAATAGTCACCGTGGTCTGAAGCTGTTTGTACTTGTTTTGTTTTTGCTTTTCTTATGAAAAGGTGACCAATGTGGCCATTGCTGTTAAAACTCAGAGTTCCAAATAAAAGAGGGAACTAAAGAGGGAACTAAAGGTTTCAATCTATTTTCCAAAGAAGCATTTCCGCTAAAAAAAAAACAACAAAAAAACAAAACATAAATCATCGATGATTTAATTTAATTTAATAATGTTTGCCCTCATCTGTCTCCAGTTCACCATCACCGCCACCAAAACCGGAAATGACCGCACGCGCATCCGCGGCACGCGCGAGCTATTTAAATAGCGGCTGCGCCTTTAAGAGGAGGGGGTGTGTCGTCCGGGGGACTGGCCCTTTTATTTGAATAAACAGTAGTTCTGATGGGCTGGATTCAGATTGCGTCGCTCGGATGTTTTTTTCCTCCCGGCGAGGTGATCGCAGCGGGACGCGGTTCTTCCGAGCCGCCAATGCTCCTCATCACTCCGGCCTAGCCGTGTTCCACTGACCAGCGTCGCAGAGATTCGTGTGGGCCGACAAGAAAATAACCCCGCCGACAGCATGGACTTGCACATTTTGGACCACAGGCTGCGGGTCACCAGCATATCCAAGAACGGCCTGGTTCATTTCACACACCCCTTGATTAAGCTGATATTTCTCCGGAACAGAACACGGTAAGGACCTTGTAAAAGAGCTAAGCTGCTACACAGCGACTCTCCTTGTCTGTGCATGTCCGGCTCAGACGCACCGAAGCCTGTGCAGACTTCCACAGACCTTTTGAGGTGCTTCTCCACCTCCATGTTTCGCAACAGTCTGTCAGGTTCTGCAGAACTTGGGCTTTTCTTGAAAACGGCTGCAGTTGGGTTTCTAATTAAAGACCTACCGGGTTCTTTTTGGAGAATATCTTTAAACTCATCCACGGGCTTTCAGACTCTCCTCCGAACTCATCATTCATTGTGCAAATTGTCCGGATCTCATGTCGGCATCAGTGCCATTTTGCAGTTAATCCCTGGATATCCTCTCATTGTTATGCACTTGTTTATTTCTCTGGCTGCCCCACATAGAGACGCTCAGCATCTCTTTCAGCCTCGAAGGGTACAAATGATCAGTCTTCTTTCCATCTGGGGGGTTTCTTCTAAACCTGTGACCAATTTACATCACATTTTTATTTAAAAAAAAAAAAAAAAAAAGGGACACGAGCAACGGCCACTTGGGTCTAATATAATCTTTTGCTTACAACAAAATAAAACTGTAAAAATGGATATTTGCTATACATATGGGAGGATCAAAACTAAGAACCTTTTATTCTAAACACTTGCAAGAAAAAGGCCAAACAGAAGTGGCTGCATGTGTCCTGAGTGCGTCCAAAGCTGATCAGAAAAGCAGCACGACTCGCCCAATCGTTCAAGTTTCTGATCTTTCAAGCCCTCATCTGCTTTCCTGTCGGGCGCTTGTCAGACACTCCGGCCATTCATGCCCGGCTGCTTCCAGAGCCGTGCTGCACACATGGGCCGGGGCCGCGTGGATGCGTCAGCAGTTTGAAGGCAACCGTGAGTCTTCGACGAGAAACAAAACCACATAACATTTCAAATTTGTGAGTCAGCATGTAAGAACCGGCCCCGTGGTGCATTCAGTGTCCAGGACAAAATGCACGCCTGTCTTAATAGTTTAGTTCTGCGTGCCCGGAGCCATCGAAATAGCCCATTCTGGATGTTCTCTCTGTTGTGTGAAGACAATGCAGGTTGTGGGACGGTGGAAAGGACGGGAGTTCACAGAGACCCCACTGGCCGACTCCCTCTCTCAGGCCCCTGGAACTCATCAGCAGGAACGGCTCAGAGAAAGTCTGCAGAGAGTCTCCAGTTGCATTTTAAGGAGGTCTGAGCTGCTCTGGGCCGAGGACACACGAGACCTGCATGCTTTCGGGGTTCCAGAGCCCTTCAGATGCTTTTCCAGTAGCACTTGTTGGAACAGAGATGCCTCATTGAGCCAGAAGACTCGTCGTTTTTCCGCTTTCTGCTTCACTGATCCGTCAGGGCCTCCACGCACCGTGTTTACACAAGCCCCCCCCTCCCCCAGATAATTAGGGATTCCTAGAAAAACAGCACCGAGCCCATTGTTCTGGAAAAAGAACAGCCCGTGAGAACCCTGAGGGGTTTGTAGGACGCCGCGAAGGTAGCAGACGTGTTCACTCTCCCACTGTGGCTGTGGGGGGGCCGCGGCCGCCAAGCTGAAGCCTCAGTCGCGCCTTATCGTGTTTCCTCAGCTGCAGCATCAGAGAAACTCCTCTGTCACATCCCCCCAGGTGGATCAAAGTCCAGTTGTTGGTCGTCCTCCCCGCTCCACCGCTCCCTTGGTACCTGCCGCTTCCTCTGTTCTTCACTTGTGTTCCATCTGTCGTTTTCGTGCTGTTTCACGCCTCATCGGGCGGATTTTGTTTTCGGAAGGCATCGAGATCGGCGGTCGCTCGCAGGCTCCATAAAGCTGTTCAAACATACCAAGTGGACCGAGGCGACTTTCCTGCAGCCTAAACACACAAGCTTTGCAACACAGAGATGATTGCGCAAATTGCTAAGTCCAGTTAGCATGGTCACATTAGCATCAGAAGGTTTAATACACCACTCACTCACCTGGTGGACAGTTTAGGGCCTCCAGGTTAAGACCCTGGAGGGCACCCAAACAGGCAGCTACAGCACTTTGAGCGTGGAATAAAACCCGGAACTTTCTAGCTACAGTACGAACACCTGCACTGCTTTTGAATTGGCCTCCAGTTGTCTCGCAACAGTCGGCGCACTTCTGGTTACAGGTGTATCACACAAGCCTCCACCGTGTTCTCTAGACACACGTAATGTAATTTAAGGTTGACTAGATGCTTGGAAACAGCACCTGCAGGAAACTGAGCCGGGGTGAAAGGTCAACAGGAAGTGAGGGGAGGAGGACAATGGAGCTTGCTGAGCTCACCGGCCCAGCCGATGGTTCATGTCCTCGCCTCCTCTCGCTGCGTCTGTGAGGGAACTGTCCAATCCCCTGGCAGGGATTACTTTTTTGCTGAGTAGGGATTTTGGCAGTTGTGCTCAGGCCACTGCTGTAGAAAGTGAACAGGGAGAAGGAGGCGTGGCTCCAAACGCACCTTTTAGGACAATGGAGATAAAAAGCTCTTCCTTTTTAGGAATTCAAAGAAAACTCCTGACTCTTTGAGCACACTAATCTTTGAGCTCCATCCTGAAACTTTAGACCAGAGGTGATCACTTTATAGGGATACTCAGGTTATAAATGTAAAGCGTAATTGCAGCATTTAAAGACAGATGTAGCCTAAAATGTTAGGTTGGAATTGGGACTGTCTGTCATCGTCATCTGTAAAGTTTAAGTCCTCTCAATCACACTTTGTATCATGTGCTGCTGTAGACTTATTTTAGTTTATGCCAGCTGCGCGACCACGTGGGGGGGGGGGGGGTAAAGTTACTGTCTGGGTAGGTATGGTGGGTCAGGTAACATCTGCTGGACTTTAGCTGCAGGGCCACTCTCAAGCTAAGAGATGATTGGTGCAGGGTCCCTCCATTAATGCTGCAGTCGGTAACCAAAGCGATGCCCTAGTTTGGCACTTTACCCTGCGTTTGCTACAGACAATAGCGCCACGCTGGCCCTGCGCCGACCCTTCTGAGATTCCCAGCTACCCAGATGAGAAAAACAAGAAGACTTTGTTGGTTATTGAATGAATAGCACTGTTTGTTTACCTGTTCCTCTCTCTTCTGTTTCAGCTGTAAGTTCTTCAGCCTGACAGAGACGCCAGAGAACTACACCGCCGTCCTCGACGAGGAAGGGTTCAAAGGTGAAACACCAGGCAGACGCTGTTTCATTCGTCCTCTTCACAGGTCTGGGAGGGTGATCTTCCCACTCTCTAAGTGATTTTTATCTCGGCCGTCATCAGCCCGCGGCAGGAATAATTTAGCCGTGTGGAGCCGTAATTAGCATTAGCATCACAGAGGGCGCAGCGTCTCTATTGGAAGCGAAGCGTTCGGCCTTTCTGGGGATAAACAGAGCGCCGTTTAACACGGCTGAAAGGACCAGCACCTGTGCACAAGAGTTCAGGATCAAGGCAGAATATACAGAATAACCACAAACTGTAGTCCCGGTCATCGTGGAGGGCAGATATCAGCCCTGGGTGCTTTGCCTTCGTCTCCTTCGCTCTCCGTGTTCCTGACTGTTTTCAGAGGTAAACGTTTGTTTAGGTGCCAGAACAGCGGCTGCGTGGAGGGTTTATAGCGCCGTTTGCTCACGTCGCTGTGACACTGAATAAAAGCCGAACCTGCAGGTTTTGTGGCCACGTGATGCTTTTTGACACCTTATTTCCTCCGTGACGCGATTTAAAGATGGAGACACTATATTTGGGGGGCTCATCACCACAAATAACCGCCATAAATAACTTTCGGCCTCTTGTTTACTTCCTCCACAGATAGCAGTTTCCTTTGCAGCTTCCTGCCCCCACTGAACTTGACTCTTATGATTCAAGCGCACGGCCCTTATCTTTATATTTTGGCTTATTTTTGGCCACATGAACTTTGACATTAACCAAGAGTCATCTGTCTGAGCAATCTGAATATTGGTAATGCTGTGTAGGAACATCACCTGTTAGATCTGATCATTTCCTAACATCCTTAAAATATTTAAAACTGTCATCATTTATTTTAAAAAAAGAAGTAGCAAACATGACCAACGTGTCCTCTTTAACACACTTAGAGCTCCAGCCCTCGGAGCATCTCAAGGTGGAGGGCTCCATCTGGCTGCCGCTGAATGTGGTCTCCAACGGCAACGCGTCCAGCAGCTCGCAGGCCGTGGGGGTGACAAAAATCGCCAAGTCCGTCATCGCTCCTCTGGCGCAGCAGCACGTCTCCGTCTTCATGCTCTCCACTTATCAGACCGACTTCATCCTGGTAGGGCTCCTCTCCTGCTGCCATTCAAGCAGTGCTCTCCTGATTTAAGGACTCTGGCCACTTTAAATTTAATGACATCATCCTCCTTCAACACAAATATTCCCCGTGATAACTTTTTACCCTGGATCGCCTGTAGGTGCGTGAGAGTGACTTATCTGTGGTCATCAGCACACTGGAGGAGGAATTCAGTATCTTCAAGGAGGTGGGAGGAGAGTCCATCCCTGTGCATTCTCAGGATGTTTCCAACGGACTCCAGAAAAACGGGAGAGAAGGTACTCCTCACTTTCCCGTCGGCATGATTTTGCTGTTTTTGAAATGATTAATTAAGTTTCCCAGTTTCCCACAAAACTTTATATCTGGGGGAACAATGCTAATTTTCAATAAAAACCTATGTTAGTGGCTCCATTATTGCATATTAAATCAATGTGTGGGTCACATGGGTGAGTGAGTAAAGGGTGATGTCATGGTATGACTGTGCTAGTTCTATTTAAAGTTCTATTTAAAGGTTTTCATTGGTAAAACAGTCAGGTCTCTTGCAGCCATCCAGCCTACAGTTCACCCAGTGCTCATCCCTCAGAACCAGTTCTGCGTCATGTCTCTGGATCCAGCCACGCTGCCGTCCATCGCCACCACGCTCATCGACGTCCTCTTCTACTCCAACAGGTGAGAGGTGGCTGCAGCTCCCCTGCTGTCCACACGGTGGCAGCACACGGCGGCTCTGTGCGATTGTGATTCTGACCGTCAAATGTGTTTATTGGTCTTCAGTCCAAAAGAGGAAGAGGGGTCACCATCAAGCCAGGGCATCAAGTTCTTCTCCTTCTCCCTCATCGATGGCTACATCTCACTTGTGATGGACACGGAGGCCCAGACACGGTAGGACCTCCTCATTCTTCACTCCCTCCACCTTTGGCACCAGAGGGAAGTGAGTCAGTTAATTTGGGTTAATATTGTTTTTAATTAAACTCAGTTACAGATTAACCTAAAGCCAAACAGTGTGTTGCTCGGCAAAAACCAAGTTTTTAATCTCTCGTCTGTAGTTTCCCGGCTGATCTTCTGTTCACCAGCTCCTCGGGGGAGCTGTGGAGGATGGTCCGAATCGGGGGGCAACCTCTGGGTTTTGGTAAGATGCCGCTCAGCACCACAGAGCGGGTTTTTCCTGAACAAGCGCTCACAAACACAGACTCAACCAAATACAACCAAACTTTGCATTGAGGAACGCTTCTGAAAACAAGATGGGAGGGGGAAAAAAAATCAGTCTTCATGAACAAGTTTTGAACAGAAGGAATCAGATGTTGTTAACGCCGCTTTTTTTCTCAGACACCTTTGTATTTGTCCTCACATCGTCTCCAGGATAGCGGTCTGCTAATTTCTATGTTTCTTCGTAGATGAGTGTGGTATAGTGGCACAGATATCTCAGCCTCTCGCTGAGAGCGACATCTCCGCGTATTATATCAGCACCTTCAGCTTCGATCACGCTCTGGTGAGTATGCCGCTATCACTTTAGTAATAATTAAAACAGAAGTCAAACATTGATGCATTTGTGAGGTTTGAATCAAGTGTCCTCCAGTTAGCTAACTTTCAAGCTTCCTGGACTGTTCAGGTCCCAGAGGAGGACATAGCGAGCGTGGTGGACATGCTCCAGGATCAGAGGAAAGAACCAGCCACCAGTTGACTTCAGAGTTATTCCCTGATGTTCCTGGTTCAGCGTGACACCCCCCCCCCCACTCCAGATCCAATGGCCGGGGTTGACTGTGCCAGCTCGAGAAGACAGCTACCCCGCGCCTAGACTAGCGCTGCGTCACCAGCAGTATTAACTACTGACCACCGGAGGCGCTGTTTGTTTGCGAGACCTCCTGCCTTAGAATAAAAACCCAGAGCCCCCCCTCCACGTGTCTCTGAGGAAGAGGTTGGGGATTCTGGTGGGGCTGCACACCTGCACATTCACACACACACACAACACACATGCAGACATATTCCAACACTGAAATTTGCAAGCACAATGTCAGAGATTCGGACTCTCGATACAGAATATCCTCTGAAACTGTATTTTCCTTTAAAACATGAAGAGGCCCTCAAAATATGACATTATTATTATTAATATTGTTATTTATGTTAAATCAGGGTCTTTGATTTGGAGAATAATGTGCAGGAAGTGCTTAAATATCAAAACAACTTGTTTCAGCTCAGCCTTTTCTTTCAACTTAGTATTACCAGAGGTCAATAACACAAAGTCTTACATTGTTATTTGCACAATAAAGTTCATGTTTGTCTGTTTTTTGTCAACATCACTTACAGTAAATGTTAACTTTGGTACATTTGTACAAACTGAAGTATTCTTTTTTTGTGTGTCTTGCTTCAGTTAATAAAGATTTCCTCTGAAAGTGTCATCTCATCATTTAATCATCAGCATCTGAATTAAATAAACTATTAGACAAAGAGAAGTGTTCAATGACTCCTGAGGAATCCAACTGTTTTGTGTTAAGATAAAATGATCCTAAATCACTTTGTACTTTATTAAAGTCTAAGTTTCAAAAAATTGCACACAACCAAACCACAAGTGCCCCATCAACTGGCAGATTTAATCACCTGATGGAGGTTTCGATTGACACATCCGCAGAGATTGGTAATACCAAGTAACTAAGGGAGAATGTTGCAGGAAGTCGGCTTCCTGCCATTTTTTATCTGAATTTGTAGAAATGTCACTGTCGTCTTTAAGCGTTCGTCCTGGTGCTCCGGAGGAGATCTGTGAGGAGGCCTCAAACCAGATCCCCAAACTCTCCGGGAATTAACCCCGAGCAAGTTCTTGCAGATCTTTTGGGATGTGTGTGTGTGCAACAGAAACTAGCTTTAGCTGCTCTCTGATGCACATTAGCCTTCCCTTTCTCTTTGAACTCACTTCTTTTGTGCAAGCAGTAGCCCTAAAACTTCAGCTCCCAATCTTCCCAACACCGGACTGTAGAGGAGGTCTCCTAAAGTCGCTAAAGCAGTGGACGAAGCAAGTGCTGCACATGCTGGCAGAGCAAATAGGTGACGCAGACGTCCAAAAGAAGAACTCCAGTTCCTTCATCCATTAATAACAATAATACACCTGCTTGATCACAGAAGGCCCAAATGTACAAGGAGGGATTCAAGGATCCAATACAAAAGATGGACCACTAACATGAACGTGTACTAGCAGTAAACAGATTTCTTGATTGAGGTTTCGTATACATCTCTGAACAATGACTGACTTCACTGTGGGGGGTTGTCTTTAAGGGAAGCTTTTCATATCTCTGGATCTCAGTGTTCACTTTCCATCATTTTCGGAATTTAAGTGGAACAGACTGAAAAGACAACTCAGAATGGGCTTTCCTTTCATTAAGGTTGTCACTTTCCAGGAAATGATGAGGCAGCAGATAAGTGATGGTTATCTTCAGCACCTCCACGCCTCTCATGTGCAGATACATATAAATAAACTTTTGTGGCCATAATTGCATAACAGGAATGTTTAAATGACCTCTTTGCAAGCCAGAATGGATCACAGAGCAGGTATTAATCATTCTTTCATCAGCAGGTGCACAATCCTCCTAACTCATGCATTGGTTTTTTTAACCAAATTGGCAGGTTTTCTCCAGGTTATGTTTGTGTGTGCGGGAGTCCTGATGCAGTGTTCAGATGCAGGAACTGCATTGAGCAAACACGCCGCCGCCGGCTCCTGCAAGCTGAAGGACCTGTCGACCCTCACCAAGTCTCTCCTGAGACTCAGCCTGAACAGCTACGTGAGTAAAATCTGGAACCCTTCGTCAAAGATGCCTTTCCTCCGCTGTTCCCTGAAGAACTGAACTGGGAGCAATGAAGTTTTGTGCCAAAAAACTTTTCTTTTTAATTCTATTTTGCAGAAAATGTCCAGACATTTGTAACTGATGGGTCTGTGCATGCAAATGTGGCGCTAAAACTATGTCACTTTGATGATTGGGATTTAAAATACTTGAATGATTAAATCCTCCTAACAAGAAAGCACTTGCATAGCGAGCTCCGGTTTTTAAAAATGTGCAATCGGCTGTGTCATTGATGCTAAAACCACATATTATGTGCAATTCTGCGACCTTTACAGGTCAGTCGTCTCATGTTTTTGAAGCTAATCAGTCGTAACAACTCAAAATGAACATTGACAGGTTTGAGCTACATAAATAGTGATGTGGGTCCTCCTCTAGAGGGTCCTCTATGATGTTCCTCTATGATCAGTAGCCAAGAACAAACATCAGCTTTAGTATTTGAAACACATCTGAATGCAGCAGAAATTTCCAATATCTTTTATTTCTGGATTCTAACCACTAGATGTCATCAAATCTTACGTACTTTAGCTTTAAGAGATTTATCAACGATGCCGCCTGTTGGAGAGCTGAACTTCTACTCTTCTCTTCTAGGACAGAGCCAACGGGGAGAGCCTGGGGACCTGGACCCCTGGGTTTTCTGAGCTCGAGGTCCAAACTAACTCAACTGTCAATGGCACAAATGTTCAGTGCTCTCTTCTGTTTGTGGTTCAAGGCCTGAAAGAGATCCTGAAGGATCAGAAGGAGGACTTGAATCCCCATAATTACATCCTTCACAAGGAACTCAAGGACTCCATCTTCAGGACCAACTTACTGAAAGAGTGTGCAAAACAAATTCTCAGAGGGGATTGCTCCCCAGCACCACCACCACCAAAAATACCCATAACTTATTTTGATAGGAAGCAGTGGAGTCACACCTTGCTGGAGACTGCTGGAATTTACATCAGCTGGTTGGAGCACAAAATTACGGAGCAGACGAACTTTGATGCAAAAACCATAAAGAGTTGAATGAGATTTACTTAACAAACACCTTCACAGTGCAGCTGTTTCACTGTTTGCAAAAGTTTTTGTCCTTATTTCCATACAGTATTTTCGCTTGTTTACAGGACATCATTTTGTTTTATGAATAAAAGGCATTTATAGTTAGTTTTTTATAGTCCAAATTAGTTTTTTAATTCTATTGATGCTATTTTACAAATCGTATTTATGAACACACACATTTGGAAGGAGTTCTGGTAGCAGAGGGAGGTACCAGGAGACCAAACGCTCACAGAGGTCGCTGTCCAAAAGACAGTGAGGACAAAACACCACGAGACAGCACATTTTCCTTCTGACCATTTAGCAAAAGTAAAAGAGGTCCGCCTTCTCGACATATTGACCTTCCGTTAACGCTGCAGCTGCCGCATGTCGCCTCAGTTACGATTTGAACCAGTGATAATTCAAATTTTGCCAAACTCTTGTTAGACCAACAGTCTTACAACATTAACCACTATGCTGCGTAACATTCAGGTACAAGGTCAGAAAGGAGGACAAATAAGTGTCTGAACGGGGGCATTTAAATCCCCACGCATGGCCACCCTAGGTAGGGGGCACATAGCTTTGGCGGAGTCAGCTGGATATTCTGCACAAATGATTGTTCCTGTGATTGTAATTAATCAACTTGCCACAGAAGCAAACAAGAAGGGGCTCCAGTACACGTCTTAATTACAAGTTTGTTTCCGCGGCCTTCACGGTGATTAATTGTTTGGCTCTGGCCTCATATCCCGAGTGGGCAACGATGCCCGAGGAGGGACAAAAAAAGAGGCTGATAAAAATCACCTTCAGAGAACAACCAGTATGCTCTTTAATGGCGCCGTTGCACGATTAGACCTGCGGACAGATGGATGGAAATAAGTCTGTCAGAGCCCCATCAACAGAAAAAAAACAGCTGTAGCAAAGATTAATGTGTCCATCATCTGTCTGCAATGGTCCATTAATCTACTGTTTACTTTAAATGCTAAAAATTCAGCCTGACAACTATCCTTTTACTGAAATGGGACATTTAGCCTGATTAAACGCCTACATTAAAAAAAAAAAATACAAACCACAAAAACATGCAACCAGTTTTTTATTAAATAACAATCATATATGCATTATACACCAACACGAGACATTCTTTGCTTTACATAAAGCATTAAAAAAAAACATTGTTACTGGCTTTTAAAAGGTTCCGATGTGTGCTGATTCTGAAGTGGACTAATGTGCTGCCAACATGGACCCAATGATCATCATGGATGAAAGGTATGAAAAGTTCTACGCACTTATGAAGTGTAAATAACATCACATACAGTACGGCTAGTGCCCGTTCAAGAGTTCAAGCTCGGTTTTCTCATCGCAGGAAAAGTATAGTGTCTTCTTAATTGGTGCAGGAAGTTCCTAAAACTTCATACGGGAAGTAGCTCCGGAGGGGACTCTCCATAGCAGTACTTTGCCTGGGGGTTCCTATAGGTGTTCTCGTGTTGCACGCTCTGAAACAATCCCAACCCCCCCAAAAAAAGAATTAAACGGGATGCTAACAGGAGATGACATCATGCATATGCAAGGAAATCGGAAAAATATACATTTAAACTGATGCGGGAGATCTGAATTGATTGACTACAGTCTGTCCGCGTGCGTTTTCTAAATCTCGTGAACCTACTTGTGAGGAGGTCCTGCACTTGGCCAAACACAGCTCAAAATGATCCTCCACAGCAGTGAAAAGATTCCGGAAACCTTCTGCAGCGCGATTCAGGAAGCGCTCAAGAAGGGGTTGCTGAAAGAGGGCACACAGATAAGAAAAATTGCAGATTATAGTTTGCTCATCACTTTCATTTTGCTCTTGGAAAAACTGATTAAACACACTGGGAGACAGTGGACTAAGAACTAAGAATTTTAGAACTTTTACAACATGAATGCAGAAGACAGGACATAAAAAGGACACTTTCTTGAGGAGACAAATGACCTTATCCGGCTGGAGGCAACAGGAGACGCAGTACTCGTAGATGCTACAGCAGCCGTTTGCCAGGCAGCTTTTACAGATATACTGTCGGCTGCTGGGAGCGTTTACGTTGCAGCAGCCGTTAACCAGCAGGTCTTTCCTTTCACAAACATAACCTGCAACGCAGAAAGCAAATACAGGGATTGTGAGCATTATAAATCAGTCTGACGGGTGACTGATGGTGACGCTGCTCACCGAGTTCATCGGTGAGCAGCGTCTTGCCCTGGATGGAGTTTCTGCACTGAGTGATCTGCCGGCTGCTGTTTCCCAGGTTAAAACGGACTTTCCAGGGGATGCGATGGTCCGAGTCTCTCACCTCTAACAGAGTACGATCTCGTATGGTTCGTTCCTCCTGTAGATTTTACACAGAAAAGGCAGTTTGGGTCCGAGAAGGTTCTTTAAATCAATAAATTGTAAACATTTTCAATGATAGAATTTTTTTTTTACCTGTTTTAGAGTGCTGGTAAGAAAATAGATGAGGGACAAGCCAAAAACGACCCCCAGAACCCAGCGTTTTCTCAGCAAACGTCGTAGCACCATCATAGCATGGCTTTCTTGGGAGGATTCCGATGACAGCGACAGCCAAACACATCAACCCTCCACGGTTAAACAATTCCCTGTCACGAATATGCGTGTCTCTATGGTAACGGAACGCAAAGGTGCCCGGTCTACGATGCAGAATAGACATATAACCCTAAATGTTATGACCTGTACCAACCGACACTTGAGACCATTGACATTGTGTCTTAACAGCCGCGTTACTGACTTTTAACCCATGCTGCGGCTCACGTTTATCTCACTCGAAATTCTGCAAACGTAGCCCGCATACATTTGCAGTGCCAACGGATCACTGATCAAACAGCAGAACACAGAAAGACTGGTGGATCGGGAAGCTACATGTCATCAGAAAACGCTGCTTTGTTAGCCTGCTAGCTGGCTGTCGTCAGCGTTAGCATTTCAGCCTCACATAAGCTAATGATAAATCATATTCATACCAACGTGCTATAACTCTGGTTTCCTCAGCAGCAAGGGACTGTGCAATGTTCGGTATTACGCATAAGAAAATACAATTGTGATATTTATGCAGCGAAATTCGCCGTCCACCTTAGCAAAACAAAATCCCAATGCGGATGTTACGGATGTGGATGACGCGCTCTGATTGGTGGATCGGAGCCGTCGCTGACGTCATACCGGAAGTTTCCCAGCCGGATCGCCGCAGCATCTTTGAAGCATCAGGAGACAAGCTAAGCTTAAATATTGAATATGAGGAGCTGAGACTGGATTTCTTTTCTTCAGGTAAAGTCTTTTCCGTTGCTATTTTGCACCATGTCGCATGCCAAGTCAAAAAGAAAAGCGCTAAATCGTGAAAAGTACGCGGGTGTTAATGAGGCATCGATGTTGATTTGCGTCAGGGCTGGGCCATGAGGTGATGAGCGGTATGCCATGCAGAGGAGACACAGCAGCAACACAGAAGGCATGCCTTCTGATAGGTGGGTTCCATGGTTTCAGTATTGTGAGGCCAACCAAACAACAACAACATTTACCTTGGCGCAAATATGCTGCAGGGAAAGCAGCCTTTGTTGTCCCAGGGTTATCTCCATACAAGTATCATATGAATATAAGGTTATCAATCTTTCTTAATAAAAAATACAATAGAGTTAGTAGAATATGAGAGAGTTATATCGTGTTTGTTCTTGTTACTCATCCAGAAGTCGGAGCCAGACTCTCGGATCAGAGAGCAGCCTGGATGAGGGCGGCGTGTTTGACTGCCTGAAGCCTGACTCGCCTGCTTCACCTCAGCAAATCTTTTCTGGTCTGGTGGGCGTCCCCTCTGGTTCTGTTTCTTCTGCCCAGTTCCAGGCAGCTGGCTTAGTCCTGGGCTCTCCACCAGACGTTTTCCTCCAGATGACTTCATCAACCAGAGAGGATGGCGGCACCCACTGCTCAGAGGGAGGGACTTTCCTCCCTCGGCCTCCTCCGCACCACCATCACCACCACCACCACCATCATCTTCACCACCACCCTCTGCAGCACAGGACCTCCTCTCTGCTTCAGCAGGCCACTACGGCGGCTGCCTCCGACCGTCACGCCTCCAGAGAGGAAGCCCAGGAGGACCCGTCCACCCCGGCCCCGGCCCTGTCTGAGCTGAAGGCAGTGGTCACATGGCTGCAGAGGGGCTTCCCCTTCATTCTCATCCTGTTGGCTAAAGTCTGCTTTCAGCATAAACTGGGTACACGTTCACAAGCAAAACAAATCCAGAAATTGAAGTCTTGTGCAGATGTTCTGATGTTGCATGTCTGGGCTGCAGGGATCGCTGTGGCTGTTGGCTTAGCCAGCACTTTCACCTACGCTAACTCCACCTTTCGGCACCAGGTCTCATTACGGGTAATGGCGTTTTCTTTTTCAACGGCCGTATTAAACGATCAGACTGATAATAGTTTACGCTAAATCCTTTAATCGTTTTACTCTGTTTGCAAAGAAACATTGCAATGCAATTTTATTTATTGTATTTTGTATCGTATGGATACTAACCAGCTCTGATATTTCAGGAGGAACGCTCTGTGTTCGTTGCTCTGTGGATCATCATCTTCCTTGCAGGGAATATTGTGTACGTCTACTACACGTTTAGTCAGGAGGAGCTGCACAACAGGTAGTGCAAGCTGTGGTTTTGGTCTGGCTGAGTGTGTCAGGACCTGTCATCCCTGTTTGGCCTCTGACATCATGTTTTGTTGTTTTTTTTGTATCATGTAAGCGAACAAGTGTGTGTTTTTTTTAACTTTATTTCTTTCAGGCGGTGTTATTTTGTGGTGTTGTTCTGTGAGTTTTTTTCCTTCTATCCTTTTTTAATTCCATCATTCCATTCCCAGAATGATTTGCATCATTGTTGCTGTCTGAATTCTGCATCTGGAAGATTGTAAAACTGTTTTTTCCCCCTCCAGTCTCATATTTGCCAGACCCAACCTCAACAGCTATGACTTCTTTGACCTGATCTGGGTGGTGGGCATCACCGATTTTGTGCTGAAGTTCATCACCATTGGCCTGAAATGCTTTGTCTTGTTTTTGCCGAAGATCCTTCTGGCCTTCAAATCCCGGGTAGGACGTTCAAATCCACATTCATTTATGCATCTACTTTCTGTATAAAGTCAGTTGATTTGTTACTTTATTTGCATTCTACCTTACCAAACCCCATCAGGGTTGGGAAACTTTTTCTAATCCAAAAATTTGCTCAGCTATATTAAATCTTCTCCCCCAAGCAAAGAAAGTTCTCCTGGGTCACAGTGGGACTGTTTGTTAGACGGTACTTCTGACTGACGGCAAGTGTGAGCTCTCGTATTTGCCCCGAGGATGTTACGCTAGCGGACACCTACAGATTGTCTTACAGGTGCCACGGAAGTACCTATTGTGCATTGGATGACGAGATGGGTGGGGGGGGGGGGGGTGTTGGGGGATTTACAAAAGTATTAGGATTAAATTTTCCACTGATAAACAGACGCACAGGCCTATCGCAACCACAGGAGCCAGCAACTGAGCTCATTGAGCCTCAGGGGGGATGCTCAGGTGAGGTCATCCCTCCCTGGAGTTATTACCTGTACTCTCCACTCACATGCACGCGCATGCACACACCCGTGCAAGGACATGCGCAGGGAGCTAAGTAAATCTTAGCTCACGTATCATCACTTTTGCCACTTGAACTGTGATCAGACCTGGTTTGCAGCATCAAAACACAAATGTAATCACATGACTCTGAACAAATCTGCATACACCGATAACCTCGTTAACCACTAGCATTGATTGAATTCTCAAAAACGGATAAGAACGGACATTTACGGAGCCAGCGGAAAGGCCCGCTCAAACACTTTGGCTGCAGTCCAAACTTTAGATTTGACAGTTTCTGCGTGGGCGTGATGAGCACTGTGGGCTGTAACGTTATAGGAGAACAATAAGGAAGATGGATTGGCAGTGGTCTTCCTCCCTTCCCAACCCTGGCTGCTTGGGCCACTTTGCCCACAATCATCAATCTTTGTCATCCGGCATCCGGAAAGTCATTATGCAAGCTGAGACACCATGGGGACCATCGAAAATCAAGACTCCCCCCATTTCGTTAGCCTCTGTTTTTAACCAGCCACAAAGCACTTAGCACACTTTGTGTCAGCGTGGAAGTTGGTTATTTTTGTGATTATTTCCTGGGAGGGGAGGTCTTTTCTAAAGTGTAGCTAGCGAGCACCTGTAGGGCTGCGTTTAATGCAGGCGCTGGGTAGCAGGTGGACAGAGCCACTGCCAGGCCTTCTTCCAGTCGGAGGAAATTGTGCGCACTGCTGTGAATGTGTGGAGCTCTGGACAGCAGCCATGTTTGGGCTGGAGGCGTGCTGTTTTAAGCTTTTAATACAGCACTGCTCTCGAACAGATAGAAAAATCCCCCAAAGCTGTGGAGCTCTTTCTGTGTTTTTGGGTATTTTTTTGGACAGCTATAGAAAAAAAAAAACGAAAACCTACTGTCATGTCTTCATTTTCTTTTCCCAAGTCTAGTGATGTCTGACATTTAGATACCTCAGTTTAATGTTTTTTTTTACTGAATAACATCCTATTTTTGGATTGCAACGATCTTCTGAAGGTCACCAAAAAGTCAGTTTTTCTTCAGTCTGTTCATAAAGAAAAAAAGATTAAGGATGCGATATTTGTCAATGACGCATTTGTGGTTTAAACGATATAAACATGATATTCTCAGCTCTTTCCTTCCGACCCCTCTATGTGTGGGTTGACTTATAGTAAAAACACCCTCTGAAATGTTCTGCAATTCATTTATTGTGTTTAGGGGAAATTTTATCTGCTGCTCGAGGAGTTGAGCCAGCTGTTCCGGGCCCTCGTTCCAATCCAGCTGTGGTACAAGTACATTGTGGGGGAGGACCCCTCCAACAGTTACTTCCTGGGAGCAATGCTCATCATCATCTACAGTATTTGTAAGGTAGCATGACCAAAATAACCTAAATTGAGTATTTTGTGGGATCTCATCATCACACGTGGCTGTGACTGTTTTTATATCCAGTGTTTTTAAAGGCCACTGTGAGCGTGACTGAAATTTGTCTCCTAGACGGCAAATAATGATCAATACAGGTGGAAAAAAAATGTCTTCTTAAAGTATTAGATGTTAAAAGAAGCCCTCTGGTGAGCTGTGGATAGAACCAGGAAAAAGTGGGAGAGATTTGGAGAGACGTTTTTTATTGTTACGTGAAACAGTATCATTTTAGGAACATTGAGTCAGAGTGAAGGGTCAGATAGAAACCTGAAATAGTGAAACTTCTGGAGTCTTTACTGGCTGATTTCTGATGCAGCCATGGATCATAACACAGCCTTCATCACGTCATTGTCCTGAGTTCTGGACAGTGACTCGAAGGTTCTTTTGATAGGTACCTGAGCTCTTTAGATGTTCAGTTTCCTGTATAAAATTTGAACAATGATACATGGAGGGCCATGATGCTTCTAATATGTATGATGATGAAGCTGTAAGAAACTTCTGCGGACAGACTCAAGCTGACACTCATATCTGCTGATGCTAATGCTAAATGGGTCTGTTTCGTTCTAATTTGCAGTCCTTTGACATCTGTGGCCGTGTGTCTGCAATTCGCAAGGCCTTGGTCATGCTGTGCAGCTCCCAGGTCAGAGTCGAGTATTCACTCAGCACTCAGGAATATGCTGACATTTCCTTTAAACGGATCTGAAGTGGTTCTATATTCCTCTTCCATTCAGAGTTATGGGGTGAGGGCAGGCAGTCAGCAGTGCAGCGAGGCAGGTGACATCTGCGCTATTTGTCAGGCTGATTTCAGAGACCCTGTACTCCTTCTCTGTCAGGTAAGAATCTGGCCAGCACTTAAAAGATTATAGAAGAAACTGTGATGTCATTTCCAACCGTAATTTCAAAGAAAATAGGAACAAAAAACACAACAGTGTTTTGCGGCCCTCTTAAAGAATCAACGATTCTCTGGACCCTTGGTCTTTGTCCCCCTCCAGCACGTGTTCTGTGAAGAGTGTCTGTGTCTGTGGTTCGACCGGGAGAGGACGTGTCCACTGTGCCGCTCCACCATCACTGAGAGCCTGCGGTGCTGGAAGGATGGGACCACCTCGGCCCACTTCCAGATTTACTGAGCTGTCTTTTCTCGTGTCTCCTGATACGATGTGCTGTAATAATCTGAAATCATAATCAATAACCTCCTGTTTTAAACCTCAACAGCAAACTATTGCATTTTATTTATTGTGGCTTGAATGTAAATACATCACCTTTACTTTTGTTGCATTTAATGTTTTTTAGTGTGCACTGGTGTTTGATTGCTTTTTTGTATTTTTCATTTTGCGTTATTTATTTAGCAGTCATGTCTGTTTATAACAGTAAATGGGTGTGCAGTTAAAGTTTCTGTAGTTTATAGTGAATAAATGTACAGTAACTTTTGGTTTTAACAGTATATTATCTGTATACTATCATTTTATTTGCATTTTGTGTCAATCATGGTGCACAAATACAGTACCATCATTGGAAATCCAGTTTAATAATTATTCATGTTTTTGGAGTTTTATGTTGTATCCTTACGTGAATTATGTCATTATTTCTTTGAAACACTGCCAATTTAACAGGGTTTTGGTTAAAGATTAAAGCACTTTCGCTTATGATAACACATCTTTCTTCCATCTAATCATGTGACACCTGCAGAAAGTTACTTAGAAACAATTTATTGTCAGAACTACTGAAATTCCATATGAAATATCGATATAAATAGTGGAATATCAAAGAAAGCTTATTTCCAGACATCACAACAACATTTACAGCAAAGCTTCAATGCACAGGTCCTGCAGATGGCAGGTAATGTTAAAACAGCGATGTGCAAACATCATCTAAACACTGTAGAAAACATCTATAAAAACACTCATCCTTGAATGAATGTGTACACTTATAGAGTAGCTTATGTAGAAATGTACAGTGCATTTGAAAGGTTTATCAAGTGCATTTTTTTGCAGGTTTAAATGTGGATTGAAGTTTCTAAGCACAATTTTAACCCCCCTTTTGCGTGCACTCACATTGTGGACGGGGAAAATTCAAAGCAGTCTTAGCATTTCCCCTCCGCAGTGCCAGGGGAGGATTACATCACCGTTTGGTAACTGGGATGACTGAATCCGGGAGGCACGCAGGGGGCAGAGCGGGAGGCGGCGTGATTGACAGCCCTGCTGGGGCTCAGCGCCGGCGGTGAGGCGGTGCGTCGGCGTCCAGGCTGAGCAAGTCAGCGCGAAACACGGAGACCAGACAGGCACAAAAGTCCCGACCGGGAACTCTGAGTTCAGCTCCTTCTCCATCATCCTCTAGCTCCGCATCCCAGTGCAACTGATGGCAGCCCGCTCCCCTCGCCTGCTCCTAAAGGCACCATCTAGGGAAGACACCACAGAGCAATCATAGGTAAAGACGCAACGACGTGCAAAAACACAATTTTACACGATACACACAAGGCCAAATATCACTTCTAGAAAAAAATACTATCAAATATTATACCAAAACAATTGAAGGACAACCGTTTTAAAATAAAATAACAAAACCTGGTGGACGCTCCCTATAAAACTGTTGCAGTTTAAATCTAATGCCGATTATTTCCACCATGAAGTATATTGGCCGAATCATTGGTCCATCGAATGCTGAAGAATAATAAATCATTATTAATTTTGTTTGCTGTTCTGGATCATTTTTATACAATTTATTGCGGTTCGACCGTTTATGAGAAAACATAACTAAACTTTTAATTGGACATATTAAAAAAAGAAAAGAAAATAACTCTACAAGAGAAAAGGTTGAGAGAAAGGCCTTTACCTACACATTTAACAAACAAACAAACAAAGAACGCAGCTAATATGTTTACACTATAAGGTGAAGCTCCTCCGGTGACGCACCTGTTGCTCGTGTTGCCGCCTCGCGCATCTAGAAGTGCCGCTTCGCGAGGACCAGCACGAGCACGGTGAGGCGAATAGCGCTGAACAGGAAGCTCTCTAAACGCCATCGACCGGGGGCCACAATCCTCCCTCCGGCCGCACAGGCGAAGCCGTTGTCTGACGCCTCGGCCGTCCAGCTCTTCTCCAGCTGGTCTCCGATTCTCCGCAGACGCGACGCGAGCAGATGAGCCACGGAGCACGGCGAGGGTCTGCGGGGGCTGCACGTTGTATCACCGGGCAGGAGCAAAGGCTGGTCAACCGGCAGGCAGCACATCTTCTCGGCTGGAACGCGCGTTTCTCTGCTGTTGAACTTGTGGTTGCGCGACCCTCTTATACGGTTATTCTTTCAGCCCTGAACTGTGCCTACGCGCCCTCCTTTCTCCTTATCTTCGTCTCTCTATTGTATTATTCATTACAGAGTCACATGGTGCGGGGTTTACATCATCTTCTCCCAAAAGAGAGCTGCATTAGTTAACTCTTCATTCCCCCTTGTCTTGTTTGATCTGAACGGTCGTACAGTATATGGTCCCCTGTGCTGCGTTAATATATTTATTCTAATATAGTGTTTTATTTTAATATGCAGGTTTTGTTTTAGTTTAACTAAGACCATTGTTATTTACAATTTTAAATGCGTTATGCTGTTGTAAGGTCTTAGAGACAACAAAGGTTTCAATCCCTTATTTTTTATATTAATAGATACGGAATTATAACATCTCGGAACTGTTCAACATAGATATATTGTCCCTAGTCGAACTGTTTATAGTGAAGGACCAGTGTTTTGCTTTAGAGCTAGCTCGTACATGGCCAGTGAAACCGTAAAAATATTTTCGCGCCTTTGTCATTAAGGATTTTAAAGCATTTTAAGTTATATTTCCTTAACAATGATTGAGAAACATGGCAGACAACGAACTCGTAGCGTTCAGGAAACGCTGGAAAGAGGAATTAGAACTTAAAAAAGAACACCAGCAACTTGTTTGTGTTCCTCCCTTGTCCAGGGATGTTACTGCTCAGTCGGCTCAAAAGGAATCGAAGAACAGGTATTTTGTAGACTCAGAACAACATTCCAGCAAGGCACTTAGTCCTTTAAGACCAGAAGAAAGTGAGAAAGGACGTGTTGGTGAAGTAGAACAATCGGAGGATCAACCCGAGTATGTGTCTATTGCGCGTGGTTTGTTGAATGGGAGGACCAGTCCTCTGCTTGATAGGATCCAGGAGGAGAAAACCAGGAGAAAGAGGCAGTATAATAGCATAAATACTGCTTGTAATACAATTCTGCAGCAGGACTACCCACTGAAAAAGGTCACCAAAAATGAGAAGCTCGTGGATCAATTCATTCAAGATCTGGTATGAAATTAAAGATGGACATGATGATGTGGATGATGGGTTAACATTATGTAATTCCTGCTAATCCTTTTTTATTTTAGAATGAGGTCAATGACATTCCCTTCTTTGACATCGAGTTACCATATGAGCTGGCCTTGAAAATTTTCCAGTATCTCACCTGTGCTGAGCTAGGCCGATGTGCACAGGTAAGCTACAGAGGCAACCCCGATCTTGAAAAAAGCAGTATTTGCATTGAGAATCAGCAAATACACCCCCCCCCCCCCCCCCCCCCCCCGCATAAATAAATAAATAAATTTCAAATGATCCAAGCCTGAAATGTAAGATGACTAACTCTCCCCTCACAATATCCAATGTTGTGCCAGGTGAGTCAGGCATGGCGAGTCCTTGCAGAAGATGATGGTTTGTGGTTCAAGATGTGCACTAGGGAGGGTTATCATCAGAATGCCAGCATGTCTGACTCCCCCTGCTGGAAAAGCACACTGCGGGACTGCAGGTTCTCAGCAAAAGCAGTGCGCACTAATTGGAAGGTGGGCTTGATACTGTTTATAAGTCAACAGTTTTTTGTCGTATTTAACCTTGACAACTTTTGTGTTTAGAGCCGAGTGGGATCCATCAGCCAGCTGCAGTTTGAGCTGGGGAAGGTACTCTGCGATGTCAGTACCTGTGACAAATTTGTCTTGGCAGGGTGAGTTTCAGTATCACCTTACTATCAGGTCACAATATGTCTGACATGACGACATCAGCTGTAAGTGTATCTGTCTGCCTTGTTTACTTGGTTTGTAGCCTCTCATATAAATAGCTGTTTAGAAATGACTGTAGTTAAAAAAAAAAATCAACTTTAAATCCTTAGATAATCTTTGGAGTTGATATGGAACCATTCACAGTCAGCTCATAAAAATGGGCAAGGGAGCAAAGCCGTTTGGAGTCGAGGCCGTTCTTTTGATTTGAGGAAGTGTTGTCGATCAAACGGGTCATAGCGGCTTAGAATTTCTGTTCTCTTGATGTTGCACTGGCCTCACACAAGTGAGGAATGTGTCACAACATCTGCTTATAAATCTGCATCTCTCCCTTTTTTGAATATGTTGCATATACGAATACCCTTTTTGACATCGTAGAATAGCACAGATCTCACTTTACTCGTAGCTTTACTAATGAGTGTAGTTAATGGATGAGTACATGGATTGCTGTAAAAACCAGCACAACAGTGCCTGAGAAGAGGCTGTGCAGAGACAATGATAGATTGTTAGGTGGTGCAGGAGCCTGAACGACTGCCCATGAGAAGCCGTGCAGCGTCTCGGTGGAGTTGTGTTATCAGAGTCCCTTCAGCCCTGCTGCGTCTCACCGGAGAAGATGTGTTTGTAGTTTTTCATGCTGCTGTAAAAAAAAACAAAAAAAAATTCTAGACTATCACTGATACTATTGCGAGCATCATCTATCACAACGTCTATAGATTTCTCATTGTTGGTAGTTAAAAACTAATTAAGCAAAGTGAAAGTACTTGCATTGATTGCACGCAAGAATAAATAGCTGTTGATCCAGAATGATCAAATTAAGTCCTCAAAATCTTATTAAAAAGTCGGTGGAATGTGATTTGGCAGAGAAAAGGCAGCAGCAGAAATGAGGTCTATAACTCACCACAACCTAAATGGCAGACCCACAAAGTTCTGAGAACAAACTTTCCTCCTCACCGACAATTTTGATCGAGTTTCCATACTTGGACAGGGTTCAGGGACATCATCTCGCACCTAATGAAAAGAGTGCATTGCTATTGTTTACTTCCTGTCCCAACCCTGTGATTCCATTCACACACAGAGGGTGCACACATGTACACCCTCTGTCACCCGAGCTGGCTGCCAGGCGGGTTCTTGCTCAGACATGATGGTATCGGAGGAGGTGGCATTTTATCTCCCACAGAGAGAGCCTGTTAATTCCAGGAAAAGATCAAAGGGAAATAAGGAATGATATGTTTTGGTATCTAAATAAGAGACAAATCTGTACATTGGACTAATAGGGACTCAAAATGTTCTGTTAAGTATGAATCTGTGAGGAAATCTTTCAGAATAAGACTCTTAAAATGTGTTTAGTCTCTTCAGTTTGTGCATCATTGAGATCTGGAGATGAATTCATAAATGAAGAAAGATAAAGTTGTTCTTTTTGTGAGCAATACGGTTAAAACTTACTGCTTAAACGTGTCGCATTTGTGAAAAGATGATTAATGAGCAGTACGCTAACCTTTTGTTCCTTCAGGTGTCCCACAGAAATGTGTGAAATATTTTGTGTTCTACCCAAACAACACCCTTGTCCTTCTGAAAAGATCATGATGTAACACAGATTTTAGGAAAAAAAAAACAAGGAAAGTGAGGAAATAAATGATTCAGCTGTGGGAGGGTGACATCAGGTATCATACAAACCCTTTATGCTGTGGTGGAGGACAGTAAAGCTGCCTGGACCTCACATAATTTCGATTATCGATACTAAATTGGCTCTGTGTTGATCCTCAGGTACACGTCGGGTGATGTGAGGCTGTGGGACACGCTGCACTGGGATTCCACGGCCTCCTACCTGAAGACCAACGGTCTGTCAGGTAACTCCGACCCCAGACCTTTCGTTACTCACGTCCAGGTCAACAACACAGTAGCTGCAGCTGCTTATGAAGATGGTGAGTGTCTCTGTTTATGCAGCATAATCCGAAATAATGTGGTGACTTTTGCAGGAAACTGTTTAGAAGGTACTAATGCAATTATGGGTTGTAGGCTGTGTGGACCTGTGGAGCACAGAGACAGGTGGGGAGCCCATCCAGCACTACCAAAGTCCAGGGGCCATCCAGGTCATGGCCCTGAGCCCGGATAGCCCCGTCTTGGGCTCTGTGACAGGGCCCAACATCCGGTTAGACCACGCAAATGATCAGGGTTACTGGAGGACCCTCCACCAGGCTCAGCTGCCCAAGAATGTATGTTGCACAAGCTGGTTCTTAACGACTCCAGTCTGGTGTATTTGACCTGGAAACGTGTTGGTACGGCAGGTCGAGGGCTTGGTTTTGGTGCCTGGCAGGGGCTCAGAGCATCCACTTGCAGCCCTGAGAGCCGGAGAGAGTGTGTACCTCTTAGACCCCAGGGAGGAGAAGCCCTGGACCATCCACTCTGTTTACGGACATCCTGTGACCTGCCTTGATACGTCCGACTGCCATGTTGCATTTGGAGTGAAGCGGGCAGGCTGGGCAATGCATGACGGAGGAAACAAGGTTGGTTCACGGCGTCGTCGTGATGAATGTGGCTAAAAATATTTTAGTGTTGGCTTAACATATATGAAAAAGGTCTGAATTTGCCCCCTGCCTGCTTTCTCATGGCAGATAAACTTAAGTGTCTCCTGTCTGCTCACACTTTAGCAGATTTTTGTTGAAGAGCAATGTTTCACAGTGATTCAGTAGTTTTTCCTTTAATGGATTTGATGAAGCTGCACTGAAAGTTCTTTCAGGCTTTCTGGAAAGAATTGAAAAGAGAGCGAATTCATTAAAAAGAAAAGAGACCACCCAGACCTTTCGAACTGAAAGCAAAGCCCTCGTCCTGAATCAAGGAGGTCAGTGATGTTTGCTCATAATTTGTCTAAAATTGGCATAAATTGGGGAGATCGGAACTGGTTACCAGTGCACTGAAATAAAATGAAAACATTTCAGTTGTTAGTAGTGATCTATTTGCATGAGGTCCCTAATCAACAGTATTATATAACCCCTAAACAGGTTCAAAGGGTGGGTTTTAGGATTAGGGAAACCTAACCTCTGGACTCTAGGGTTTAGGGATTTAAGGTTATCTTAGGTTAGAGTTAGGGTTAAGGGGTTAATGTTAGGGTTGGTTTAGGGGGTAGGGTTAAGACTTAAGTTTAGGGTTGATTTTAGGATTTGGGTTTTAAGGTTAGGGATGAGTTTAGGGTTTGGGTCTGAGTTTTAGTGTTAGGGGTTTACGGTTAGTTTAGGATTAAGGGTTTGGGTTAAATGGCACACAAATGTGCCATCCACCTCTTATATGCAGTGCAATTTTATAGTAGACCTGATCCACATGGAATTATCGCACTACTCTTCCATAAATACATCTCAGATGTCACCTGGTCCTTTGACAGAGATCACGATTACTTTTAATCCCTTTGGAATGCACATTATGAACCTGTAGGGGATTTGCTCAGAGTCAAATAGCTCACCTGAAATAGTGTGGAGCCCTCCATGGACCCTGCTCCTAATTACTGTACTACAGCCTAAACTACTGTGCCCTTATTTGCATCAGTTTGCTTCTAAGTTTATCGTGTTTCTAAGGACCCCGAGCACCTAATTGACTCTCCAGTCTCCACCAAGCACAACCTTTAAACCACGAGATGCGGTGCACTGGGACTGACAGTCAAGGATGCTGCAGTTTCTTTGTACCTTTTAAAATTACATTCATTTTTTTCTTCAGTTTTGTTGTGGTTAAATACCACAGATGTTGCATCTGAATATATATTTTTTATTCTTCGGACTAAAAATCTATATTGTGTGTGTGTGTGTGTGGGGGGGGGGGGGGGGGGGGGTAGTTTGATTGTGAGTGATTTGTTTTGGCAGAGCTTCTGCACTGACGTCACCCATCATTAGTAAATCACACGATATCCAGCGCACACGCGCACCGTAGCTGCACGACAGCGCCACACAGTGGAAGAAAACGAGTACAGCAATGCCACGGACATAGATGTTATTTATGATTTTATGTAATTTAACGATTTACTGTAATTCACCTGAGGCATAGAACATGAACGTGTGAGCAAAACAAAGAAATGGATTTAAGTAGACGAAGTTTTGATGTTTTATAGTGAAAAATTACCTGTAATATAAAGGAAATTTCACTGAATATTGTGAAGTGGACGGTGTGTGAATTACCTACACACCAGAGATGTTATAACAGACTAAATAACCATGATTTATAAATGTGTGGATACTTGGAGTATGCTTGTTTGATCAATCTGGTCTTCTTTTTTGGTAAAGATTTCAAACTTCCAACAAAGTTAATGCCAGTTGAAGAATAACACGCACCTCTGTTGCTAATTAAAATGGCACAAATTTAATTAGGCTGTCTGTCACTCTTCTCTCACACAACAGCCGTTTTATGCAGTGAAGAAAACGAGCAAAAATTGGACGCAGCAGTCGGTGATGCCAGACATATTTCATGAACCCGAGAAAACACATGCTTCATTAAAATCTGCCAAAAAGCTCAGAGCTGGCATCCGAACGCACCGCTGCACCTGTTCACTTACAGCACGTTTGAGAGATTAACTCATCCAGTCTGTCGTGTTTTCGCTGTCATTATTTATGCTCAGTAGTGAAAACGCCAACAACCAAATAAAAGAAAACGGGTCATTGATTACAAAGAAGATTCCTTCTAGCTTTTTTTGCGTGTATTCGGTTCGTATCCTTGTTTTTCAGTGTCGTCTTGGGACTGTGTGTCTGAGCCGGTCCAGATTGTCTAATTGCCTGTGGACTTGTGAAGGGATGCACCAGGGCAAGAACTCAGTTTATGGCTGGGTATGAAACAAAGACGAGCGCCTCCAGTATCACATTTATTGGCTCAATAGAACCTGGTTGGTAATATATCTTTTGAATCATGAACGTACCGTCTGAACTTATGAATCTTTCTTGGGGACTGTTAGCTGTGAAATACACAGGTGTTTCTGATCACAACTGGCACGAGTTGTCTTGGACTTAAAATTGCACGTGTCGCTCTCTTGTGACTTGAGACAAAGAAGCAGTGAAGCCTCATCTCAAGTGTTTAGCTAGCATTGCTGCGCTATCAGCAACAACACCCAATTCTGCTCCGTTTTCCTTGTCGCAGTGCTTCAACCACACTGATGCTTGCTGAGCATGTGGGCACATTTGTCTAATTGCTTGGCTACTTAATTCAACTTAATCTTTTAATTAGTTTGGGAACCATACATCCACTGAGCCCAGGGGCTGAGCTAGAATCCAGATGTCTTGTGTCTGCTGCGTGCTTCTCGATCGTCTGGGCTGAAGTCCAGTGTAGCTGCCCACAGGCGTCCTCACAAGTGAGGAAATACTGAAAATAATGCGGTTCAAGAACACAAAGGCGCCTGTCACCTAACTCGCCTAAGTACAGAAGAATGTGGCAGGTATGAGTTAGTTTGTGCAAGTTTGATCAGAACGAGACAACATGGTCCAAAATGCTAATCGCTGCTCGTTCAAAGAAACAAAGACTTGCTCTAATTCTGGCTGCTTGACTAAATGTGTGTGAATTCGGTCCCTAGCAGCACGCTGGTTTGTAAATCCTCCATCTCTTAAAAAGCAGAGTAATTAAATTTGCGTTGTCCTTTGTGTGTCCTTTCTGCAGACTCCATTACTCTGTCTTTTGTTTGCTAGCCTCCCTTCGGCTCCAGCAGCCGCATTAATCTAACAGCTCTTTTACATCGCGTTTGTGAGGATTCTTCCTCATCATCACATTACTGCTCCTCTTCCTCGGTTCATTCGGCTCATATTTAATAAAAAAAACCGTCCCTGCAGTTGATTTATCGAGAACAGCAGGCTGAAGCGTATTTCTGTTGATCCCATCCCCTCTTGTTTGCTGCCCAAATCCCATCAAGCTGTCACTTCAAAGTCCGGTGTGATTAAATGTCTGCCCCGAGGTGGTCCACAATTAAAGCCACGCTCGGCCCAAATAAAGGACCAAAACTGCTGGCACCTCCTTGAGCCTTACATCATGCCTCGCCTCCCACAAACGTCTCCATTTCGGCTCTTTCCCCGCTCTTTCTTCCCTTACCTTTTGGCTCTCTCCCTCCCCTCCGTGGCGCTAATTTCTTAAGCATTTTAATGACTCAAAGTCAGTGTTGCCTGGCACTTATCTTGTTTCTTCTGTCTCCGTTTGGTCGACAAAACACCCAAGTCTAATTGACCAATTAGACCAGCTCCAGATGACATCATTCTGATTGGCTTGGAGAAAGTTTGGCGGAGTTGGAGGGTAGGGGACGTGGTGGTAATCTCCTGCAAATGAAATGTGTCTTCAGGTTTGTTTCCCCCCCTGACGTAGCGAACAAAACAGGGGAAATTAGCTATACAGTACCTGGATGTATGTTGTGAAATGCATTGAACCGAGTGATGCAGAAAAATGTTAATTAGCTGCAGATCAGACAGTGAGTATCTGAGTATCTGATAGACTAATTAGCTTTGGCCTGAAAAAAACCCCAAATTAAACCGTAATTATCCATGTAATGTTTCACATCGGCTCCTCAAACTCTCTATTTTTCTCTTTTGTTATATTTTCTAAAACAAAGTGCGGCTTCCTATAATTATGATAATGCGCTATTATGCTTTTAATTACTACTGCAATTAATGGTGCGGGGCCATCCAGTGTTCTCCTTTTCAGAGGGACGCCTTTTCATCTGTTTCTTTTAAATGGCTTTTATTTCACCTGACGTGGATTTGGTGCGTGTGTTTTCTTTCCAGATCCATGTTTGCAGCCTGGAAACCGGCAAACCTGTTGTCTGCGTTGGCGGCTCGCCGGGAGATTTCACCTGCATCAACCTGAAAGACGCCCCCCCCCACCTTCTTGTGTGTGGAAACAAGGATAGAAGGTGGGGAAGAAAGTGCTACATTAACACAATCCTTGAGGCAGATGAAAGCAGACAGTCTCTGCTGCTTTTAAACTCCAGAACTTTAAGAGCACAGATGAAAACAGGATATTGATTAAAATAACCGCCACCATTTGCTTGTTTTGGTGACTGCAGTCGTCTTCTCTTTCACCTGAGCTGCTCCACAAGACAAAGAAATCAATGTGCCCATCAAATGACAACATCTGTGAGTGAGCACACAATGGCTCGGTTGCTAACCTGGCTCTCCAGATGAGGAACTAGTGTACAAAGAAGCCGTTTTCCTCCATTTTTCACTTGTTAGCCGCTGCTGCAGTGCACCAGCTGGCAGGAAAACAAAAATCTGCAGCACGTCTTTGTCCAGATCTGCCCCCATCGGTTCTATTCAACACCAAATCCATCAGGCTGTTAAGTAGTTGGCTCGACGCTAAAGACAAACTGAATCATATTGTTTGAGATCTGCCTTCTTCCTTTTACCAGTGATAAATCTTTAAAGGCTGAAACAAAACAATCAGACAAATATTCGCCCTCACATTATCCCCAGAAGAAACTGTGGCAATGTTTTGATTTAAACATGGAATTACTACCACTTTGGTGTCAGTCCAGCTCTTTTCAGCTTCACTTCAAGGCTTTGTGCTCTCACACCGGTGTGTGTGTGTGTGTGTGTTTGAAACATTCCCACTCGGGCTTGGCTGGATGCAGTTGTGGACAAATGGAAGTAGCGAGGGACGGTGGGCGATCCTGGCCCTCTGACAGAGGGGCTCTGGACCAAAGCTAAACGCTTTCCTTCCTCATCCCCCTTTTGTTCATGTGAGCATCAGTCCAGGAAGAAGATGACAGACCCTGATAAGGGACGGCCACGCCTGTACAAACAGTAAAAAGATCTGGAATCTGGACACACACTAATTCAAAGAGTGACCAGAAAGACCTGAACGCTGATAGCGATCTCCTCAGCCTCACTGTTAGCTGCTTAGCACAACCTGCTGCTGTCAGGCACTTCTCCACCTCCCAGATTCCTGCAGAATGTGACGGACCTAAAAGGTGACATAATCTCTGCCGTATTGTTTCAAACCAGCTTTGGATCACAGAACTTGACGCTCAGTGCAGAATGTCCCGAAACTGGAGAGATCCCGGCCCCTCCCACGCTCGTCTTGTTAGGAGAGCTCATCCTGATTAATGAAGACGAGTCTGGCCACTGACAGCTCACCCATGACGGAGCTGCACCAATATTAGATTTATGCTTCCCCGCGGTCTGCCAATAATCTTCAGCACTCATTGTTCAAACGTGCGCCTCCATCACGTAACGCCACTAAACGGGCTAAAGCAGAGCAGGGACAATAAATCCGGTGCCCGTTTAGTCCTTTCACTCTGATTCTCTTAGTGAACAAAAAGCAAATCTGCATTCAAACTGGATTTGATTATGGTAATGAAGCCCTGGAGGGAGCCGGAGTCTGGCTGGAGCTGCGTCCTCGGTGCTTTTAGCTGCAGTAAAGCACAGTGACAACAGATGGAGCTAAAGGTCCCTGGGGCCCGTGGTTGTGCTGGGCACACAGCTCAACCACTCCGTTAGCCATAATCAATACTGGCAACATGCAAGGCTGCCTGAAGTCAAAACTGAAATAGCTGTTGTGTCGAATGGATTTTCTTTCTATTTATTCCAAAGGAACGTACACACCCACCACCAAAGAGTACAACAAAAAGGCAATATAATTATAATTAAAAAAACATAGGGGCCAAAGCAACAGTCTCTTTGAAAAGATATTCTGCTGTGGTGAGCTGATCAAATTGCATTTCTCACTTTTTCTGCTTAAAATAAGGATGGATTTAAATGCTCAGAGCTGTGAGCTGCGTGTCCACCCAGCCTGTTATAACTAATATTTATTAACACAGGTCCTGTTGTGATACAAGTTTAGATGAGACCCAGCTGAGGGGGGCATTTACGGCTTTGGTTCGTATCCATGTTCAGAAAGTAACCTCAAAAGTGTCTTTGTCTGGAAAATGAATGGAGCCTTTGACTGTCTTCAACCTCCTGTGAATTCTTGGAATCCTCTGCGTCTGTTATCAGGAAGTGGAAGCAGCACTGACCACACATCACTGGAGGAGACTGATACTATTGTTCTCATATTCACTCTTCTTTTATTCGAGTCACAGCTCGGGTTCTTTCTGTCTTAGAATGGTTGCGCAACAGAACGCTGCCCCAGTGTTGTGTCACGTTGGCCAACGATGATTATCGACTCGCAGAATTCATGTGGCAAAGCCGGTTTCCTAAAGACTGATGGTGTCTATCTCTGCTACGATCCAGGGTCAGGGTCTTTGACCTGCGAACCGCCTCCTCCGTGGCCTCGCTCTACGCCCACCACCTGGGCGTCACGGCGGTGCAGGCGGACGACTGGAAGATCGTGAGCGGCGGGGGAGAGGGGCTGGTGTGTGTGTGGGAGCTGAGAATGAGAGCGAAGCTGTGGGAGATGCACAACAGGTGGGTGATTTCCTCTTTATACCCCAGAAGACAAAAATGGTTTCAGTCTTTGCATTGGTGCACACGAGAAAGAAAAAAACCCCCCCGAAACCACGCGTGATGTTCTGTGTCATGTCTGCAGGCATCCTGTCAGACATGTGCGCTTCAACACCAGCACCCTGGTAACGGCCAACATCCCCGACGACAAGTCGCCACGAGGGGCCTGCATCACAGACGATGACCTCACAGCTCACCGCAGGTCACTACCCTTCACCTCAGGATTTAAAGCAAAACTCGGCAGGAAGACAGAATTCCAAAAGGAGGTGCAGCTCAGCACGGAGCTGTGAGGTGTTTGTGGCGTCCCCCAAATGGCTTCTGTCTCGCTCGTCCAGACAGTGACTCGGTCTGACGCTAACACCCCCCCCCTCCCCGTGCTACCACAAATTGTTGTTATGCGTCTCAAACGGCTTCAACCATTCAGATAATAACGTCCCTCAGAGGGAGCCGTGGGCGGAGAATCGTGGTTCTGCGTCAGCCTTTTTTTAAAAATGGCATCGTGATTAAGCCGGACCGAGTTCTTTGATTTCACCTGAGTGAATGTTCTGTCCCCCGCAGACACCGGGGAGTCATCTGCCATTATGATTTCTCCGAGGACGCGTCTTCGCAGGACCACGTCCTGGCCATCTGCAGGTCCGACTACATCGAGTCACACGGCTACAACTACAACATCGGCCTGGTGGTGCCGTACGACAGGCTGGCCGGCTCCCATCCGTCCCACTGAGGCGGCGTCTCTGTGTCACTACGACGGCCCCGTTATCATGTATCAGTCCCTTAAAGCTGTTTGTGTCTGTCAAATATTGAACTGAACATTTCATAAATTCATTTTTAATCATCACGTCTTTGTAGATTTGTTTTAGTGTTGCTTTTAAACAGCAATAAAAATATTATTCCTCCCTCATTTATCACAGATTTCTCTCGTACGCCTTTTTAACACGTTTCACAAGCCGCTCAGTGTTCAACTAACGTTCCTCCCCAGAGTCTCACACGAATGTGTTCCACTCTGGAAGAGATGCTGAGCATTACTGGCTCCTTATCACCCCTCCCTGCTCACAGACATGTTTGCAGACCATCAGATAATAGAAAAGAGGTAGAGTGTTAGTCTGAAACATGGGGCAGGTGGCAGCAGCCCAACCAACGTGACCCCAAGTCTCTGAAATGTTAATGTACTGTTAAATCACAGTGTTGAGTCCAAAATCATTATCCTCCATCTAAAAATATATTAGTGCATATCTTAAGTGTCCTTTTAAGGAAGAATTCTTTCATGAGGTCGATTTCCCACAACGCATTGTTGTCGTGTCCACGTCCAAAAAGCGAATGTGCATCCTGGATTCCATTTCAAGGCCTTTGAGAATCTGTAGATGGAGGGAAAGTAACAACGTCACTCGGTGAGAAGGGGGGGGGGGGGGAGTGGAGGACGCAAAGAAACATGAAGAAGGGAGGCAAAACCTGTTCAAAATGCTCAAAAGTGATTCCTTCGTAGAAATCATCTGGAGCCTGCGAAGAGAACGCACTGTCAGTCCCACTGCTCGGTGGGTGTGGAGGATGACGCCTCTGTGAGGTTCTTTACCATGTGGGGAACGTTGGTGCTCGCCACCTCCAACATGGCCGCATCGGCTATCGTCTTGGCAGCTTCCTGTCCTATGGCTCCGCTCTTTGACAGGAGCTCCTCCACGACCTGGGAGGAGGAAAGCCTTTAATGGCAGCTGGAGATAAAGTCTGGACCTCATTGTTCTGATAAATGACTTAGGTCAGTTGCCGTGACAACAACAGCACGTCCGCCACGCCCCTCCTGAGCTGGGACAGTATGAAACTAGCACTTTGTGGTGCCATTAGGAGTGACACAATCATTCTAAAAGCAGTTAATAAAGGGGTGTAACGATCCTATCCTTCACATACGTCCAGATCAGCTTAGAATATTTCAAGGGGATAATTTAGTGCTTAAAAACTAAAGTGTTGTAGAATAACGTAATTATAGAGTCTCAGTAGGTTGACGTTGTTACTACATAAGTGAAGGCTAAAACAATGAGTTTAATCACATGATGTCTATATCAGGCTCCGGGCAACTGTTGACCTTTGGGATGTTCCGCTCTGACGGTGTGCTTCACCACGTTACTGGTTTCTCACCTTTCTGTACTCCTCCAGCGTGATGGTACCATCGTTATCGGTGTCGTGCATGTTGAAGAGGACTGGAAAGAGAAGAAAACGTTTGCAGGTCAGGCCCGTTGGTGGGGAAATGCCCGTCGGCAGAATTTAAGGCTCGGGATAATGGGGTTCTTGAGGTGGGATCAGGGAATTTCAGGAGAAGAAGAGTTGTGTCAGGAACATCGCTGCCGAATGTCTAGCATCGCACCTAAGGAACAGCTTTGAAATGTCACTACTTTCATTTGCGCTGACATTTAGACGATTCCATCTCATTCCCACGGTTGGTTGTTAACAACAATAGGAAGGATTTTCCTTCTTTGGGTGGCGTTTGACAACATTTCAACTGTGACGTCATCACTGAACTGCTGAATATCAGTCTGAATGCCAGACATAGATGTCAAAAACATGATTGTGGCCACAGAAAGAGCTGCCATTACCAAAAACAGAGCAGATGATTATTCGTGCTTAGCTGTGGATGGGAGAAAAACAAGGTTTGTAGTCTGAAATTACTTCCTGCTTTTCCCCTTCTTTTTTTCATGTTTTTGTTTCTCAAAATGGCTGTTTCCTCATACAGTGGAAGCATATTTTGTCTGGAACTGCTCACTAACTTTCTCTGCCACCAAACATGCAACAAAGTACAACTTCCATTGGCCCAGATAAAATTGCTCTCATGCTTCCGAACTACGTACTTTAAATATGCTGCAGGTGTTTCTCTCCAGAGACCCAAACACATGAGCAAACAGAGATCGATGCCATGAAAGAGTGGAACAACTTGAAGCATGAGAATTCTGACTTCTTTCAGCTGTGTTTCATCAGTTGTTTGATTGTTGCCCATTAGGCCACCGAGCTGCTCATCTGTCACTCAAGCCTATCTTTGAACACTCTTTTCCTGATGACTGTGGAAGGACGCCGGTCACACCCCCTAAAATAGTCCGAGAAAAACTCCACAAACCCGATCCCTCTCAAAGGTTTGGGGGTTGTAAAGATGTCCCACATTCCCGGCCAGGCCTCAAACACATCCTGGACTCCAAAATGTGACAGCTGACACGCGACAAAGTATTCAGCTCACATCAACACGCTCTTTGAGGCGTGAGGGTGATGACTGAAATAAGCTCTCACACACAGCTGGAGATGCAGAAGTGAAAACTGTGGTCTATGCCCGACACCAAACAAAGAGGAGATTAGCACCAATCTTCTAATACTGTTGAACAGGGAAGTTTCTCACAGCGTAGCTTCTCTTTCCTCAGAGCTTCCTTCTCCTCCTCCGTCGTCTTCAAGGTTGGAGGGCGGAAGTGGGACATGACCATGAGGAACTGCTCGAAGCTGATCTCGTGGAAGGAGCCCACCTCATTCTGATGCTGATTCCTGTTTTGAAATCAACACCGTCGTGAAGGTCCAAATCAGAGCTGTGCAGGACACTTATATGACATAACAATGGGAAAGGGCACAAACAACGAGACAAATGCCACAAAAAGAGGCGTTTTCTCCGCCAACCTGTGTGTCTGAGCTGAACGTACTCACCGTTTATCAAAGAATGCGTCAACGATCTGCTTCCTGATGGGGTTGTTGGCCAGGGCTGGAATGCTGTTTAGGTTTTCTTTGCTGCAGCGAGATAAGAAAAAGCCAAATATTATACAAACCAGCACACTTTAAGAGCACTGAACACTATTTATAAGAAGCCACATGAGTTGGGGACACCTGCAGGTACCCGCTGTGTTAAACATGTCCTCTCTTCCTGTTCAGTGTGTGTGTGTGTGTGAGGGGGGAGACCTCTGATTTATGCACCTCTGTCACTTTGTCAGGGTATGAACGAGTGTGTGTGTGTGTGTGTGTGTGTGTGTAGCAGGTGTCAGCTCTGCATCCATGATATATTTCTCAAAGTGTCTGCGTTGGTATTAGTTGACCCTGTGCATGTCTCCATATGTCACCTGTTTACACCCGGGCCAGAAATACCCATAAATCATAGCTGCGGCCACAGGCAGCTACTGTAGCATTCCTCCTTCAGCTCAAGGGTTCAGAATAAAACCACGAGCAGCGTCAGGGTGTTATCAGAGTAACCATTTTACCTTATAGTCTCCTCATTTCCACTCAGCTGTTGGAATCGTTTGTGAAGGTTTTTAATCTGCTCCAAGGAAACTGAAAGGAAAAGAACAAAAATGTGTGTCAACAACGAGCACAGCTTTAAAAAAAAAAAAAAACTATAATCTCTGAAATTCTCTTGTCAATACATGATAGTGGAATAGTGCTCTGCTGGGAGGTTTGCTTCCCTCTGCAGTTTGGGTGCAGCCTCAACACCAACAGCCTTTGTACCAGAGCAATTGTCTTGTTTATGCCGGGTCAAATATTCAAATCATTAACTCACATTCGGAAACCATCAAGACGTTTATTCGGAACGATCTGCTAGTTTCACAATTGCCCAACTCGAACTGTTATCTTCCTGCCTGTCTGGCTGCACACGATGAAAGGTTGCAGCTGTTTTGGAAGAGTTCAAACTATTGGTCACGGGTAGATCTGATGCCAAGAGCCCACAAATGAAGCGCTTACTAAAGAATCACAGATATGAGTGTGTGAATCGGAAAAGCCCACTAATCTCCCGCTGAGCTCAGAGACAAACGGGCCGGAGGGTCCAAAGTCTCACCTCTACATGCAGGACCATTAAATGTGGGATCGGCTTTAAGATACAAACTCGCCGTTGTTATCTAGTCTCTACATGTTACTGCACTCATCAGGGTTTTTCTAAAAATAGAGCCTCTGTTGGGGTTCGTTTCATTTCTTCATTCGCTTTTCTTAAAAAGAACAAAAGTGCCGGAGTGGTAAAAACGTTGAGGCGGCTTTTCGAAGGTCGACAGTGTTGAAACCGACGCATAAATGAGAACCCAAAGTTGGAGTTTGCCGACGTCAAACGTTGCCATTTATTCCCCAGACAAACTTTTTCCCCCAGCAGTATAAGACAGAAAAACACAGAGGAGTGTTTAAAGTTCAAACGCTTCATCACTCACATCCAGTTTTCTCTACCAGGTTCTGGTACTTGTGGTCGGAGCGCGTCTGCGAGGCTCCCATCGCGACTCCTCCAAGCGGCGCGTCAGGACGCACGGACTGCCGCGACTTTCCGAGCGCTGCCAATTTATTGCGCTCGCCTCCGGTGCAGCTGCAGAGAGCTGCAAGCATCTGGCTTCCTCAAGGTCCTAAATCCACGCAGGAGCCGCATTAATGTCCCGACATTCTCGGACTGACGTCACAGGAACGCAGGAAGGGCTGAAGAAGGACCGTTGAAATAACTCGGGGAGAAATTAGAAAACAAAACCTTAAAACTCTTTATTTTCCGCTTTTCAAAGCTCCGATTCACTCTTGGTTCACCGCACCAAAGAGATTTGTCACTCTACATGTTTTAGTTGCGACACAGGAGAAATAAAGAGCTGTAAAACGTCCACAAGTGCATGAAGAGTCTCAAAAGTCACTTTGCAGTAGCGTCTGGAATTATTGATCATATGCTGGGGATTCGATTGGCTGATTTTTAGTGATGAGGGTTGAATAAAGGTAGATTTACAGCAGCTGACCAGCCATCCTGAACTCACTCCTCCTAACTGTAAACTAAAAACTATTTAATGTGCAGTTTTGAGTGGTTGGAATGTTCCTGCCTCTGCATCCATGACAATACTACAGGTCAGTTTCAGCTTCTTTAGCACGACAAACAACAGAAACTTTTCATCTTCCTAGAAGTCTATATTTTCCCAAAACTTTTCCAGGCATTCCTTCCAGAGATGGAATGTATTATAAAACTTAACGGTGGTACTAAAGCACTTCACTGAATAATAATGCATGATTTGATTTCTAAAAATACTGTATTCTGCTACGTAACAGTTAGAAAAATCCCCATCTGTCGCTTGTTCTGGGTATTGGACATGAGTGCAGCGTGCGAGTCGAGCTCTGCTACTGGCTCGGGTTTGGGTGGTGGCTGTTCTGCTGGTCCTGGTTCCCAGAGTCAGGCATCAGTCTGTGGTAAAGCCGCTGCACCGTCCCCAGAGTCACGTCTGCATCCTCGGGGTACCGCGTCTGCAGCTCTTCGTTGGTGGCGTAGTGGGTGTCGGCGAACTCTGAGAAGTAGCGTCCCACCTCTGGATGGCCGATCTCCATGGGGGCTGAGTGGGGTTCCAGGTTTTCTGAGGTGGAGTGAATAAAATTAGTGAGCTAATCTCAACTACATGACACAGGCTTCATCAGGGCACTGAAGCAGCACTGTTAGCAGCAGCCACACCTGCCACTGAAGTCATCATCTGCCCAGTTAGCTTTGTAAAAAACTACCCTGGTATGTGATTTTTGCCACGATAATATTCCTGAGGCACAACCAGGATGTCACCGCTCACAAAAGCACACCTATCCTGACCGGTTGCTCCACATTTTTAAAGAGGCCCCGCCTCTTCTGCCACCTACACCGTCAGTGTGAGGCTGTTCTGACTGCTCTGTGCTACCCGTAGTTTTGTTCACTTTACCCTGTGCTGCGTAGCGACAGGTTCCGTCCTGCACCAGAACATTGTAGAAAGGCTGGTTGGGCCCATTGGGAAGCAGGTTAACCCTCATGGTGGTGATCCACTCCTGATTCATGGTGCACTTTGGGTCCCAGCCGTAGATCACGCAGTTATATCCAGACCTGATGTGAGGAGATAAACGTCAGGGTTCACACCAGATTAGATGTGTTTACACTCTCCTCCAACACACGGAACATCACCAACCTCTTATGCTTCATGATGAGGCCCACTGAATACTGAACCTCCAAGTGTTCCGGAGCGTTCCGCAGCTTTACCTCGGGTGCGGCGGGATGTTTTTTATGCTGAATGTGCTCCAGAGTATGCTGTACTAGGTATCCCACTGCTCCATGCTGGGAGGGGTCCAAGGCCTGAATGTGCTGCAGGATGTCTAGAACCTGCCACAGAGGCAAAACACAGAAGATCATTTGGTAAATCCAAGAAATTCATTGATTTAATTTAAAGTGAGAACCACACGGCCTTTGGATCCTGACCTTTTCTGGCCAGATACCCAGGTGGAAGTAGAGGCGGGCCTGCAGCAGCAGGTATTGCACGTTATCTGGGTTGATGGTGAGGTACAGGTCCAGAGAGTCTCTGAGCAGCTGGTAGGATTTCTCATTACCCTCCCTGGTGGTGCAGGACAGAGAAGCAACAGTCTTACACGATGTTGCAGCAACCATCATACACTCTTTGGCGCCTTCCTCTCCATTCCTCTCACCCTCTTTTGCCAATGTTCAGCAGGTTTCCCACCATCCTGAGCAGCAACTCGCCGGTGCTGATGGCACTGTAGTAGTCAGCCGTCACCTGGTGCCCGATGAGGTACTCGCACTCTTTGGCCGTCAGCTGTTTGCCTTTGCCAAAGGCATCGATGTAGACAAAGTCAAAGATGTCCTCACTCCTGCGGTAATCAATTTAAACTAATAAATATATTTCTAACAAAAAAATCATCACAAACCGGGCCTCGGTGAGCTCAAGCGTCTTTTGGTTTTCATCCAAGCTGAATCCACTTTGCTACACCTAAATAACGAATCGTGAGTGATGCTTTTTATGCCCTTTTAACATTTAGCTACTTCAAACTGCTTCATATCATCACAGCATGGAGCTGCGCCTGCCCGATTAGTTGTTTTCACTTTCTCGAGCTGCGCCTGTGTTTTCCTTCCTTCTGGGGGCCTGGACCGCAGACGATAAGATATGGCTTTAATTAGTTTCTCCCGTGTTTGTTTTGAGGCCTGAATAGCTATCCAGAGCGTGAATAAAATTTATGTAATTTGGAGAAGCAAAAGAAATGGGTGCCTGGCTGTAGCGATAGATTTCCTTCCAAACAGAGTGTTCGGGAAGAACCGTGGAGATAAAGCCACATGGTGGCGGCTTGAAGGCATTGAACACAGCACTGCAAAACACTAAGGCAATCCTCCAAAGGACTCATTAATCTACTTAAATTAAATCAAATACAAAGTAATACAAATCCTACTAAAAGTCCTACATCCGATTCACCCAATTTAAACTGAAATCTTACATCGTCCAACAGTAAAGAGTGATTTGCTCATCGTTAACCAACAGGTTCTGACTGATCTCCTAATCTCTTCAATGATGTGGAGGTATAATCTGGCCTTTCACATTAATAGACCTTTCAAAGACGTACCCCCGTGGTTTCTGGCACCAGCGTAACAGGAAGTGGTTGGGGAAGTTGACGGGCTCCAGCCGAACACCCAGTTTCTGGGCTAATGTCATGTACATGACAGACAGGCTGATGGGAATACCTGTACGACGTAGTAGCACCTACATGAAACACACAAGGTTGGATGGGCGGGTTGGATGCTGACCGGCGTTGCAGAAAAGCTCGGGAAATTAAAATACACACCTGGTGGATATATGAGTTGAGAGGATTGTAGTAGTCACACTCGTTGCCTTTGTACTGAAGCTGCTCGTACAGCACGGAGTTAAGTGAGCACATGACCTGCCTCTGGAGCTCAAAGTCCTCCACCACCAAACAGTCCCCTGAATCACGGCAAAGGAGACGTCACTGCGAGGAGAAAACACCAGCGACCGAATACGGGAAAACGCGGGGAGGGGTTTGGAATCCTCACCCTGAGTGACACGTAGGCTGGGGTGAGAGGGATTCTTGATTTTCAACATCTTTTTCACTTTCTCAGCGATCTCATCCAGCTGGGCTGATATGCTGCTCAGCGTTACATCCGCCAGCGGGTTGCAGTAGCGATCCACCAGCACAGCACCTACACGTCCAAGAGACGGGGTGACTGGTTATACTGGTAAACGCTGACACTGACCACACCTAAAATGAATAAGGATAAATGCCAACTCAAACTGAGCGGCAGAGATGGGCGGCCCATTTACTGTACGCTCATTACATTATCGGCTCACTGATGCATCACATCAAAAGTGTAAATCTCCCAGAATCCCCAACGGTCAATGTAAACTGGAACTGAGGCTTGGAATCATCACTTTCAATAAGAACAAGTCAGAACCACTAAAGACACTCAGAGCATCCACATGTCAAGAAAATCACATGGGTGAAATATCCAGACGGAGCATGGCATCTACATTTATACGCTACCTAGGACACGAAGCATGACTTAAACTCCGTTACCACAAAAAGAAGAGTGCAACAAGGGCCGAGTCTGTTTACATGCCACACCTTCTAAAGGTGACTGATGTTCAGCGGGCTGTTCCAGGAAGGACTTCAGACTCTTTAGGATGTTCTGCTGCCTCAGAAAGTAAAGGATTTTCTTTGCATAGTACTTTAAGGTCAGGTTTTTCCTGGTACGGGAACAGAATCGGGGGAGAGAGACAAATGAGTTGACTCAGGATCACTTGGGACACAAAAGATGTGTTGGATGTGGATCCTCACCTCTTGTCAGAGTTGAGTATAAACAGGAGCTCATCTTCACAGAAGTGCTCTGGCATCCCAAGTGACTCAATTTCTGCAAAGCTGTCTCCCAGCACCTGGCCTACGCAAGGCTGTTACAGATTTCTGGGTTAGTTTGCTGGATAGAAACAACTGCGTACAGGTTACAGAAAATGATGCACACGTGGGGGAAAAGGACAGTCGACTGTAACATGAAGTCTTTCTTCCAAAGGCACAACTTACAACTTCTGTGAAGAATCTCTTTGAGATCGACTCGACAGTCCTTCGTATTTGTATACCAACTTTGTGGCGTGTTCTGTACTCTCTGAGCCAGTCACAGCTTTCGTTTGGCCGGTAAAACCTCTGCAGTCTTGGCCATCTGTTGACGTAGGCAGGAAAGAAATAGTTGCAGTAGCAACATGAGCACAGAAAAGGTTAACCAACATTTTGCCCCAGTGTTTGCCCTTTCACTCGTTTGCAAAAACCTGATTACGTGGTTAAATCTTTATAATCATGAAACATGGCCAAGTCATGAGGAGTTCCTTTGGTTGCAGCTGCACTGAGGTTCACAGTCAGCATTCAATATTCAAGGTCATATCAGTTTAGAGGAGGTTTTAGAATTTAAGCTGAGGTTGAAGACAGATCTTTAAAATTAAAATGTTCAGATGTGTGCAGAGCAGACAGGGGGTTGCCAGGGGCCAAGAGTGATGATGAATCTAATACATCAGCAGCATGTTGAAAGGCTAACGTGGAGATGGTCTGCAAAGAAATTAAAAAATAAATAAAATAAAATCACCCTACCTAGGACACGTATGGAAATTTGGGGCTTTAAACGGTGAACATATAAACAGACTCGTTTGATGAAACGTAACCCCACAGACGCCGACCCTCCTATGAAATCAAAAATAGCACCTGAGTTTGTACTGGTTCCCCCAGACCTTTCCCCTTCCGTGGCAAACATCGTGCAGCCTCTTGCAGCAGCAGGAAACGTTACAAATGTCGACATCCTGCAGCACTGGGAAGCATAGAATGTGTTCGAGCAATTCGGTCGGCAGGTCGGTCAATGTTTTAGTCTGAGAGTCGGTGGAAATTCCATTCAGTCTTGGTTTCCCCTCTCCAGCTACAGTTGTCGCCATCTTTACTGTTTACCCCGATTACCTCATTTCTAAAACACCGCCCCTTTTGGCGCAAGGGGGCGTGTCGGGGGCGGGGTAAATAAGGTGTAGAGCATTTCCATTGGTTGCTTCTTTAGGAGGAAACTGTAACGATGAAGTTTCGGACTCTTCTGTTATTATATTGTTAATTTATAAATGACCAAATAGATAATGTGCTCCACTCTGAGATACTAAAGTTAGAATTTATCAGCGGCTAATAAATATCCAAAGACAGACTGGATTAATCATGGTTTTATAAGTGGCTGAAATCTTCGCAAAAAAAATAAATCATCAAATGGAAACTGGTCAACTTCCCAACTGAATAATTTCATCATTGTTTGTTTGTAAAACAATATGATTAAAACAATTTTAGACGATTTGTTCAGTCTGAATTATGAAACTCTATTTTAATGTCAGGGAAGGCTTTTTTTGGTGTCACCAGGGTGTTTTTCGGGCAGTACTGATGTCCGTGAATGCAGCATCGTCCTTCTTTTGGGAAGGGATCGCTAACAAATCATTAGCAACATTGGCAGGAGATTAAGTTGCTCCTGGAGCGCAGTTCCAATGTTATATGCTACTTTTAAACAACCCCTGAATGGATATATTCTATACCGTCGGACACGAAGATGATCACATTAACCAATATCAGGTCAAAGATAAGAATTCTTATTGGATACGTATTGTTAGTTAGCTAACTGAGTTAAGTTAGCGGGTAGCATTGGATAGTGACAGTATCAGGTTAATACTGTCAGGCTTTCGTAAATGAAATTAGTGTGTAAGAGACACTAATAAACTAAGGAAATACATACGAAAGCTCTGTATAACTTGTTAAGCATGCCACTTGCGATCATTTGATAAATAAGTGAGCCATCGGCTGTCTACGCCGTAGTGTTTACGATCCAAAATGCGGTTTGCCCTCATGAACCACTTCTAAGAGTTGTGGGGTTCAATTAGGAAGTGTTCGCGATGGCAAGCGTGTTAGCAGGGAAAATGGGATTAAATTCACTGTTGAGAAAACAGTCCAGGAACTTCAACGTCAGGATCTGCACGATGGAGTCAGACATGGAGTTCAGCTGTGAGGTGTGTGTGATTTCTTTGAATTAACTCATTCAATTTAAAGCAAATGCAACCAGATCTGGAAGCTTACTCACTGATAGTGTGATGAATTCGGATGTGACACTAAGTATGTTGAGGCTACTGTACTCATAACAACTATATGTGTCTGAAGATGCAGAGTTTCTTGGCAACAATACGTGGGAAAAGTGTTAAAATCCACCTTTGGACACAAGGTGGCAGCAAGTAATCGTGTATTCAGGAATATGGGCCATCCATTTCTCTGGTTATATGTTGGTTTTAGAATCATCATTTCCCCCAATGCTTGGTAAAAGAAAAGAGGGAATTTCAAACAAACAATGATCAATGCCTGCATGTATTTTTTTGGCCTTCTTTATTTATTTTGGGTGTAGCACACGATTCATTTGAAAATGACGGAGAACAGAAAAGCACCCACTTGCAGACTGCAGCCACTGTATTTTTAAAAGAGGACTGGCATCATATTATTGGTAATTACATACACAGCAACTTGATGTTGAGGGTTTCAATTTTCTCTGTGTGGTGGTGTGGTACTGTATGATGGCAATTGTGCAAATTATAGGTTTTGGAAGTAGCCTTTTAATGTGAATATGGGCAAAAATGCACATCCCGTTTGCAGTTTCCCAGACCAACCTGGAATTGCACCTTGAGTTACTTCAGGTTTTGAGATGAAAGCTCTAAAAAAGGTTTGTGTGTCTGATATTCTCCGTCACAGGATGTCGAGAGCAGGAGAGTCTTTGAACAGGGAGATTGAGCTTATGATGAAATGTTATTATGTCAAATTTGGGCAGAGAGGGAAAGGGAATTTTCCTGCCAATATTGTCCAACTTGTGCCAATTTCTGGTTGTTTTGTTCTGTAGGTGAAATGGAAGGGAAAAGATCTTTTTGACCTGGTGTGCCGAACTCTGGGACTGAGGGAGACGTGGTTTTTTGGACTCCGGTACAACATCAAAGATACTGTGGCGTGGCTGAAGATGGATAAAAAGGCAAGTGCTTTGCTTTTTTTTTTTTTCATGTAGTAACATGAGAATAAAATACGTTGCTCAAACTGTATTATCTTGGTTTCATTATAGGTTTTAGATCAGGAGGTACCAAAGGAGGAGCCAATTACATTCAACTTCCTGGCCAAATTTTACCCAGAGAATGCTGAAGAGGAGCTGGTGCAAGATATCACTCAGCATCTTTTCTTTCTGCAGGTAAATAACTCATCGTATTGGTATCATCATAACTGATACAGGTTTAATGCCCTCTTCCACAATCTAAATAAATATTCCCGTGGCCAAAGTAGCCATTTTGGGCTACCTTGCTGTTCCATCCCTGTGCCTACAGGGGGCACGTGCGTATAGAGCTTCTGACATGGCATCCAGCAGACGAACGCTGTCCAATATACTTTGTCCTGAGCTTATTGTGTGCAGTCATGTGGAATCATTGTGCAGCGTATTACCAGCGGCCTTTCTCTCCGCCCAATACTATCCAGGGAATTCCAGGGCTGGTCCCCTCACAAGAATTGGGATTTGTAACTCATAATCCAATCCAAACCCACCACAGTTATCAGTTACCAATTACCGGTAGCCTGTTTGGATTCAGTAAATGGCCCGGTTGATGACATGTCTCCTGTGAGATGGGACAGTGGTGCACGTTTTTGTATAGGGGCAGTAATCTACTCCAGATTGAAAACATTCTTCTACTAAGGTAGTTGGGAAGAAAGTGTCCGGAAAGCCTGCACAGCCAATTCGCAGAGACTGAGGGAGACGAATTTTGATGTATCGCCTGTCGCCTTTTTTATATATTCTTTGCTCTTAGAGCTCCGTAGAGAGCAGGCCCCTGCTCCGATTGTGTCACAGGCATGACAGCTGGATTAGTATTTATCAGAACTGATCACCGACCCTGATACAAGCGTGCCTCCTCCAAGCATATGCCCCCTGTGCCCGTTCGATCGCTCCCCCTAACAGACACATGTACGTCTCCATCATCTGGACCAGCGATCTCGATAACAACCCGGCTTCATTTGTAAAGCAGATTGCAGCCCGAGTGTCTGCCCTGATTAGAGACTGTCACCTCTGGTTCCACACCGTGGTTAGTTCAGAAGGTGGGGAGACTGCCTGACTGACTTTCAAAATGATAAGAATCAAAGCATCGAATTAGAGCCCTACTATCACTGCAGGTTTTCTCTCCACCTTTGTGGAAGGAGATGTGGAGACTGTGGTCCAGAGATGATGACAGGTGCCTCAGAAAGCCCCACAGGGAGCTTGTTAAAGAGGAGGATGTTTCTTCTGTTGTCCATGACCTGCTTGCTGCAACCTGGAGTCCAGGACCTAGAACTGGCCGTTCCGGTTAACCGGAGCACGTTCAGTCACTTGAGTGAACTCCAGTAAATTTCATCATGGACTCAGATTCCTGTTGTTTTACGCTGTTCTGACTGACCGTTTTATTTTATAATCTTGGCTTGGGCTATACTGCAGCAGTTCCTGAGGCAGTGGCTAATAGGTCCCAGTGTGGTGACTTGAATTTTAAAACCCTCCATCTTGACTTCGGAGAGGCACCGTTGCGCTGGTGCACGGTCATTAACGTTCTCCAGGATGTTCCCCTTCTCACATAAAAGACACCCTCTGTATGTTTAAAATATAGACGCACAATAAATTAAACAAGTGTTGCTTCAACAACTAACAGCAAAGAAAATGTTCTGTTGATCTGAGGGTGAAAGGTTGCGTTTTCCTACTCCTCAGGTGAAGAAGAAGATCCTTGAGGAGGAGGTCCACTGTCCACCAGAGGCCTCCGTGCTGTTGGCCTCCTACGCTGTCCACGCCAAGGTCATTGCACATTTTTGAGCTTCCATATAATCATTCGTCCATCATCCTACCTTCGCCACTGGGTTCCTTACTGGTTTACTCATCTTTGCCATCATATTTGGAAGAGAAATGTTATGTGACAGAGGTCATATCAGTGCAGTCGGACCTTGGCTATGATCATTTGACTGTGTTAATATGTAAACGGATTACTCGCTGAGTTTAGACAGTATGGAATAAGAGCCAGTGCTTCCATATTATTGATAATAGGCATTATTGCATTGAGCCACAGTGTTGCATCGCTGGTCATCAGATGTGCCTGTAGTGACTCCTGGCTGCAAACTGAATAATTACTAGGATCTGATTAAATATTGTATCGTAGTAAACATTTTGAAGCGTCACATCCATGCAAACATAAATAAAACATCTTTAATATTGAAATGTGAGGTCAAAGTTAACATACGACACTGACAAGCTTGTCGACCCGGCTCAAAATTGACCCTTTATGTCTAAAAGGATTTGCCAAGGTTTTATTTATAATTTGGTTTCCCTTTAATTCTAAAAGTCCTGCATAATTAATGCTGTAATTTCCGCTGAATGTGGACAGCTTCAAACACAGTTTTTAGGTTATTTTTAGGTTGTCTTTTGGACCGGGGTTGTCAAAGGTCGCTGGGTCTTAGCACTCACACCTCTGGCTCACTAATCCATATGTTAATTATGGCTCTGCCACACAAATGACTAATGTAATAAGATGATGAAGTGATGATATTTAATCACCAGGTTAAACGGGCACGGTGACATAATGTTCCACAGAAAGATAAACAGCCATTATTCAATCAATTGACTCTAAGATTATATTTTATGTCGGCAGTATTATAAACTTAGTCTACATAGAACAGGGAGAAAGGCTCTTTTTTCTGATGTTCTTAGGGTTAAGGTGAGAGGGAGTAAGTCAAAATTCAAGTGCTTGTTAAATTTGAGTGTCATTTTCAGCTGAAAATAATCAGAGGGTTGTACCATCTGAGGCTGAGAGGGATTCTCCTGTTTGACACCGTGTCCTCTCCATTCATCCCACAGTCACATTTTCACTCTTACCAGCCTTTTGTGTCGAATTCTCTTAAGAACAGTCTGCTCTGTCCTTCCCTGAAGAGTGCTCCAAAATTTCGAGCACGGTCCAGTTCTGTCCTCCACTGCACGCTGCTGGATTACACCTGTTTTTTTAGGTTTGTGTCTGGCCTTTGTGGCCGATGATGGTTCATTTTCTCTATGTTTCTTGTATTACCTGTAAAACTAAAGACAGACGGATGCTCTTTGTGTACCCTGAGTTGTGTATTGATAGTGTATATCCTGCTCAAACATGACTCTAAACCCACAGAAACGGCTCCACGGGTTGAAATGTCGTTAATTAGCCTCCAGAGACGCAAGTCGTTTTGGTTGATAGATCTCTTCTCTTTGAAAATCTCGTGAAAAGGATGGGACGAGCGAGGTGTAGATTTATTTCTTTGACAGGCAGAAGAGGCCTAGTGAGACCGGAGCTTTATGTCAAAGGTTTAAATCACCTTTTTGGTGCCAATTTATCAGGCTGAGTTTGAAAAAAACAGCCTGCATGGATGAAGCAAAGGAGCCTGACAAACATTTTTCACAAAATATGACACAGAGAGGGGGAGAAAGCTTTTTTGGCAGCAAAAAGTTTTTATTTAATCAGCAGTCCACCTTGATTAGAGCCATCGTGGGTCTGGTTAAAATGAGACAGGCACTTGTTAGGTAGCGCAGCTGCTGAGAGGCTTTTGTCAGACTTTGTCTTTGTACCGATGCACTCAGCAGCCAAAATACTAACAAGCAGAACTCAACAGGGAAGCTCTGGGCAGCACCAAGGTTTTATAGAATCCCGACATTCACACAAACACACACAAATGGAGGAATCCATCAATTCTGCTTATCGTTTAAGTTCGAGAGCGCATGAATCAAGTAGGGTAGGAATGGATTCTTTCAGCGAGCATTTTTAAAGCTCTTAGAGTTCAGCTTTGTTTTCAGGACCTTCGACACAAATATAAGGTCTCATTACACCATAATGGGTGGTCTGCCTGCAAGCCTTAATCACAGGTTGCCCTGATTGTAGCTTCTTATCGACATCCTCCCCCTCCAATCATCGAATCAGGTGCACACGCTCCGTGCACGTATATGTGTGCTACTGCACCTGCTGTCGACTGAGATTAGCTTGAAAAATCCAGACTGGGATACAGTGTAGACCGGAGGCACTCTGGCACGGTGGCTTGAGGGGCTTCCTCAGCCACAAAGCCGGCGGTGGTGCGTGTCCAGCTGAGCAGGGAGAGGTGTGACATTTTACAGGTGGCCTCAGATGGACGTTCTCCTGACGCCATGCTATAGGCAGAATAAGCAGCAAAAAGCCGTCCACGCGACATCCCCAGGTATCAGTAATTTGGTTTCTGCCTTCTGGTGACGCTCCAAAATGTGTTTTCAGCCACGGAACAAGTCCTGTTTACTCCAAACTAAATGCAGCGGGTTCAGGACGCCACGCAGCGCCACGGTGACGTGTTTCCCGCTGGGATGCGTCAGGTATTTTGGGGGATCCATCGTACCCTTGAGGTAGCATGAGGCTCAGTTAAACAAAGCACGTCAGTTTTGCAGCTCAGCGCTAAATTCAGTTTACTACAGACATCCAACTGCATATTTTGCAGAGTTTTAAACAGGAAAAATCAGGAAAAAACTTTAGATTTAAAGAAGCTACTGTATGTATGTATGGTGACAATAATCTTCGTCAGATTGTGTTTATTATCTATTGAGAGTTTACTTAATAATCAGTGATATTTTGGTCAGACTGTTTGAGTACACCTTTACACCATGATGATAAGAACACCTTAATATCTGTATTTCTTAGCTGTCAGCTACCTATATTACTGTTGTCAGTGTATCTATGAGCTCTGTGCCACACAGTAAATCCATTATTGAATGTTTGCTCCTGCGCCGCTGGTGGTAATTGTTATCTGAAAATATTGACAAGTACCGGTAAGTGTCTCTCTAGAGCTATTTTGAGGCTGTTTGAACCAACTGGAAGATGGATGTGTAATCAGAAGCAGCTCTAGAGCATCATTACCGCTGGTTTGAGCCCCAGTTTGGGCCTTAGTTCCTCTATACATCTGTATTGTATCAATTATGCAGCGGTTACAAACAAACCGATGAGGAGCAGAGAGAGCCAGAGCTGAAAAAGAAGGTAAAGGAGCTAATTAGATGGTTCTCTGCTTCTCGACTGTGTTCCAGTCTGTCGTCGCGGTTATTAAATTCAGCTCTGTTAAATTTTGTTTGCTGAAATGCTGTGCACAATAATATAATCCCATTAAAGCTGAATGAAGGTGATCCAACACAACAAAATAACACATTGAACATATTGAATTAGACAACTCAAACCACACAGGTTGTCATAAGTCTAATTTATTCTGAGCCCCTCCCAAAGTGTTAAACCAAATCCCTGCTAATGGGAACTCTTAGATTGGGTGATTTTCTTTGGCTGATCACCTTTATCTACATCTTTGTATTCCCCTCTTACATGCTACACTCGTTGTGAGTCTGCAGCTCTGTAGTTGGCTGTAGAGGTCAATGTAAGGGTCAAATAATGGCTGGAGTAAATCAAACCACACCCATCATCCCAGCAGTCATCTTTGTAGCATTGTTAGCACAGGGCTAGATTTATCCACCACAATGTCCAGGTAATTAAATAGAGCACCAAGGAGGGTAAAGCATACACTGTAAATGACATAATCAGACCATGTTACAATGTATAGAGGCAAGCCTAGTAAATCTGCTCTCATTTAGACACTTTTCCTACAATTCCATGTCCTCAACAGCTCCAAGGAGAGCCAGACTCTGGTCCATTATTGGATGGAAGCCAGTCAGTTTGGAATAATTGTAATCCTCTTACCACTTGTGCTCTATTTTACAGTATGGAGACTATGACTCCAGCGTCCACAAACCTGGCTTCCTGGCTCAGGAGGAGCTGCTGCCAAAGAGAGTGAGTGACAGCCAAGTGTGCTCAGCGTTCACCAGCGAAGATGTTTACACACCGTCTCGTTTGTCGACACGTGTACCCGTACGATAATTCATCGCACCCGTTTTTTCCCGCATGACTTCGCGCATGTGTGCTTTGCAGGTGATTAACTTGTACCAGATGACTGCAGAAATGTGGGAGGAGAGGATCACAGCGTGCTATGCAGAGCACAGGGGTAGGACAAGGTAAAAGCTGCTGCACTCCACTGATACGCCAATGCGAAGCTCCACAGTCATCAGCTAAAATTGTGCCGTTTCTGCTTTGCACCATGAGATTTTTTTAATGGAAAAAAAAAAGATGTTAATGTCACAGCAGAAAGGGACACGTCTAAAATAGTGTTAATGGGAGATGACACTGCTTTGACAGAGCTTACCGGACCATCCATCTTCCTTTAGCCACAGATTCAGAACTCATCGGGCTGATGACAGGTGCTGGAGCGCTTTCTGGTGGTCAGGAATAACCAGGCACAGGTTGCCATCGCAATTAATAAACCAAATGGGCATGTCTGGAAGGAGGCCTAAACTAGTTGTTTAGAGGGAAAAAAATGGCCTTTTTATTCACATCCCAGGACAAAAATGCCTAAATCTAAGTAATATGGGTGTTCTGACCTGCTTCAAGACAGGTTGAGGTGTAACTTAGCTGAACACAGATGAAAATGAATGAACAATGTGATGTGTTTTATTCCCGGGGGTGTAAAGGTCACGGCTGGAAAGTTAGTTTCTAAAGTCAGCACTTAAAGTAGTAATTGACTCACTGGTGCTGATCAATAACGGTTCCAATTGGAGAGATAGAGAGAACCCAGTATTTGTTGAAGCTTGAACATTTAGCTGATTAGCTGCTGCAGTGGTGTTGAAGGAGGGGGCTGCTGGCCCTCTGTGGACACTCCTGGCTGCCACTGTATGACCTGACAGACTGGATGCTCCAGGCTCCAGTGGTGCTGCTGATTATGCAGCGATCAAGCGAGGCCTCAGACTGAATAATAGGTGATTTATTGATCCTCCTGTGACCCGGGGCTAAAGCAGTAGATGATGGATGGCTTGATTTTAGAGTTATTAAAACATGCACACCTCAGAAAATAGCGAAATATTATCTGATTAGATTTTGGAGGTTTATGGCCTCAACCTTAATATGGAACTTTCACAGCTCCAAAATTGACTTTTACACACTTCTGAATTTCACTTAAGTAACAAGTCCAAATCAATCCACCATCCAAACCCAGTTTATTTCTTTGCCCAGTGGTCTCCAGCTTTTTAAAACTTAGATGAAGCTTTAATTACCAGTGTCCCAAGCACTCAAATTATTAATCAAGTTTTGTAGAAGAAAGTCCTATTTTTTCCCCCCTCGGCTGTTAAATGATATATTTTTATCCACAAAATCACAAAACATCTGCCAACCAGGGAGCAGAAAAAGTGGAAGAAAATAGTTTGATATATTTGTCCTCCATCCTGGCATATAAGGTCTTGACCTGTAAAGCCTGTGTTGGGGAAGAGGGTGGTTTTGTGGCAATGTTCCGCTTGTACCTTCACACTCACAAAGAGCTTTTCGGCTGCCTCGATAGATCTCACAACCTGACAAATGCCAGACACAAAAGCACAGCAAACAAGGTCTGATCTCCCATCTCTCTCGTGCTGTACTCCCCCCCGCTCTCCTCCATTCCCTTGGATCCCCTTCAATCCCTTCCTTTCTTCATCTTCCTTTTTGAACCAGGGATGAAGCCGAGATGGAGTATTTAAAAATAGCTCAGGACCTGGACATGTATGGCGTCAATTACTTTTTAATCAGGGTGAGCCCATGCTGCTTTTCTACTGTATATAGTGTTTACCAGTAAGCCAGTACCAGAGTTACAGACTCACCATTTTCATATATTTTCTTCTGAGCTCAAATGCAAGAATAGCTGTGTTATTTCAAATAATTGAATCTCCAGCAGTTGTGTAGAAAAACAAATCCAACTCGGTGGCACACTGGGTTTAGTGAGTCCTTGCAAACTTGCCAACCTTGTCTGGTGTGTTCTTTAAAAGACAAACATTCAGAAATGTCAGCCTGGAATCCTTGATTTCAATGTTAACAAACGTTTCTGGGAAGCAGTCACCATAAGCCGTTTCTGTCAATAGATGTTCTGTTTACTCTGCTAATGTGCTTTAGAATAAAAAGGGAACGGATCTTCTGTTGGGAGTGGACGCACTGGGTCTGCACATCTACGAGCCAGACAACCGGCTCACACCCAAATGCTCCTTCCCCTGGAATGAGATCCGAAATATTTCCTACAGCGACAAGGAGGTGGGATTGTTGTTCCTGGTTGTTATGGTTGCTCTCAGGACTAATACCATAATACAGAGGCATGTTTTGTGTAGGCAGCATTGGTTTCCAGGATGCTTTTTAATCTGCAGTTTGTTTTTTGAAAGAAAAAACTGGTATGATTGTTGATAATAATAAAAAAAGTCTCTTAAATGTGCAGTTTACCATCAAACCTCTGGACAAGAAGACAAACGTTTTCAAGTTCAACTCATCACGTTTACGAGTCAACAAGCTGGTGAGTTGTGCTGGAACAGATGCCGAAGCAGCCTGGATGTGGCTAATGAACAGCGCCGTGGTGCAAGCATTCATAATCACAGCCGGTTCGTGGCCGCTTTTTCCTTTTTCCCCGGTGCAGATCCTCCAGCTGTGCATTGGGAACCACGATCTGTTTATGCGCCGCCGGTGGGTGGACTCGCTGGAGGTCCAGCAGATGAAGGCTCAGGCCAGGGAAGAGAGGGCCAGAAAACAGGTAGCCAATGGAAAGGCGGCCGTTCGCCATCATTCAGAAGGCAGGAAAGCAGATCGGCTCCCCTGAACGCGCTCCAAATGTCTGTCGTTCAGGTGGAGAGGCAGCGGCTGCAAAGAGAGAAGCAGCTGCGGGAGGAGGCCGAGCGAGCCAGGGACGAGCTGGAGAGGAGGCTGATTCAGCTGCAGGATGAGGCTCACATGGCCAACGAGGCTTTAGTAAGATCTGCTCAGCTCACTTCAAGATCCACCTTCAATAGGATGTGTTCAGGTCTCAGACATGCGTACGACAAATTTACTTCACTGATTCTTTTTAGTCTCTGCTTTTGTTTTTCTGTGAGCTTTCGAGAGTGCTTCTTTGTTGCATCTCTCCACTTTAAACCTTTTTCGCTCCTGCTGTGTTCTTATGCCTCTTTTCTGCCCTCTCACCCCTCTGTTAGCTCTTTCCTTCACCCCGTCTTCCATTTTTGACATCTCTCAATACCTGCTCCCCCCCACGTTCCTCTCTAGCTGCGATCAGAACAGACAGCAGATCTGTTGGCTGAAAAAGCCCAGATTGCAGAGGAGGAGGCTAAGCTGCTGGCCCAGAAAGCCGCCGAGGCCGAGACGGAGATGCAACGCATTAAAGTGACGGCCATCCGCAGCCAGGAGGAGCGGCGGCTCATGGAGCAAAAGATGCTGGAGGCAGAGATATTGGCCCTCAAGATGGCGGAGGAATCAGAAAGGAGGTATGGAGACGAGGATGGCGCCTGGATGAGCAACCATCCATCTACTGTAGTAATAAATGATTCTTGCCAGAAGCAGGGTTTACAGCTTTGTCAACCCTCCCATGAATCCTGGGTCCAAAGATCCTCCATCCTTTCATTTTTGTCTTTTTTTGAATATCTGAAAGGCACAGAAACACAGTGTTGGACTGCTTGTGCAACAATAAGCCTCGTTTAATCTCCTAAATGTCGAAACACTCCGCCGCAGTCGGCTCAGTCAGGCTCGGCAGAAGCAAAGTATGTCAATACGCTTCGAGCGCAGAGCCGAGCGCCGCGGCTGCATCTGTGGGGCTGGATCGGAGAATTGGAACTTGTAACTTGTTTTGAATAATTCAATTTTAAAGGTTTAGTTCTTGCACAGCGGTAGAAACAGAACTAATGGCAGCGCTGCTTTTCCAGAAGAGCAAGAGCGAGGAGGAGAGAGAGGGAGCCCTGGCTCTGCAGCATTCCCGTATTCCCAGATGCAGCAGTTTGTGTTCTTTAATCTTGAAGCTCATATCGATCGATGGCAAGTGGACCAGTCAACGTTAATTAGTATGTACTGAGGATGCGATCAGTTCAATTAGTGTCTAAAACATTCAATTGAAGTACTTCCAAACATTGTGTTTGACTCTTTCCTGTCCTGCCTGTAAAGCCTGATACATGAATAAATCCATCACAGCGGAGAAATCTGACATTAAAACTGAATGCATGGCTACAAAATAACCCCATTACAGCCTCCACTTCACTATTTATTGGACGATCGTTTCAAATAGACTCCATTAACCACTTGTCAGCAACTGCAATTTCTGGATGAGCACTCTGCAGCCTAGAAATTTAAACCTGTGGCACTCAACATGTAAATGACTCCATCCACTCAAGCCCTCGAGGCACACGGCTCCCCCACATCAACCCGGAACTGCTGACTAATCAAAAGAAATGTAATAACAAGGATATAAATATCATACGATGGTTGAATAATGGAGTCAGAAGTTATTGTCTTCTGAGGCGATACATTGATCACCGCAATAATAACAAAGTGACATTCCCAGATTTGTGGTAAACCAGTTCAGATTATGTAAGATCATTTTGTATTCAGCTGAAGTAGTTCTGTGTCCTTTGGAGGGATGGGAGATGATGTAATAACTGTATCGGTCTGTTCACTCCTCAGAGCCAAAGAGGCTGAGCAGCTGAAACAGGACCTACAGGAAGCCAAGGAGTCTGAGCGCAGGGCAAAAAACAAGCTGCTGGAGATCACCAGCAGGACGGTCCACACGGTATCAGAACAGAGCGTGCACGCCGTGCACACACCACTCATTTCAATCAAGCAAAGTCTTTAATTTGAACCCACGCTGTCACTAACGCCCTAACCACGACATCCCGGTGGGACTGGGACAGGAAGGGACCTTCCAAAATGGGTTTTTTTTTTATACCAAAGGCTTTTTTGGACAAGTTTAACAGTTTCGGAGCTTTAATGACAGGTCCGACTTTTCATCTAACCTGTTTATTTCACCACAGGACCTGAGCTCACTATAAAAGCCAAAGTTGTGCTACTGAGCAGTAAAATCTGTACTCATATATAAGGAATACATTTATCACCAACGCCCAACGTATGTGTAATAACATAGATCCTAATAAATAAATCAATGTAGCCGTAGAATTCCTCAGCTTTTAGACTCCCGTTATCATTTCTGTTATCTGCATCTTTTCGTATTTATAGAAGACGAGATAAACAGCAGAAGAAATGAAGACTCAGCTCTGGAATGCTGCATACAGAACAGAATGTTAACTTGCATAACAGATAGCACGTATGGCAGCCTACACAAAAGCATCACGCACTGAAATCCCACACACTGCATTTCATTCATTCACCACACGCAGCATTAATCTGCTTACACGTGCACGGGGATTCGAGCCATCGATAGGGAACGACTGAAGAATGCAGTCAGAGGTTCATCACTTCTGGAGCCAAACACCAGCATTAACACAAGTAAACGATGTGTTTTTGGGCTGCCTCAGTCAGGACACACACACGTGTTTGGGTTTTATCCAGCATTTTCTCTCGTTTGACCTCACTCTCTCCATATTTATAATTATCTTGTAAAATTCAGCCCATCTTGGACCTGCTCTACCGTTATCCTCTATTTTTTTCCCGTTAGTGGGTTCAGCCTCGTGGCTTTAGGTTTCTGTCCTGTAATCTGTCCTCCCATCTCTGCTCCTAGTCCCCCAGACTGCCGCCTGACCTGAGCCTCAGCAGAGAGAACCTCAGCTTTGACTTTAAAGACACTGACATGAAACGCCTCTCCATGGAGATCGAGAAGGAGAAGTGAGTAGCTGTCGCTAAGCTGATTCTGCCTATTGTCATGCTGGATAACTTTCCTTTTTAATGTGCTGTTTAATCAGCCAGGTTTATTAATGACAGGCCACTGTATCTACACACACGGGAAAATGTCTTTAATTAGCAAAGGGATTCTGTTGCTCTTACAGTAGCAGGAGATTAACGAGAACACGAGCTGAAGCCATTCTGACACATTGTGACCGTGTCCAGGGTGGAGTACATGGAGAAGAGCAAGCACCTGCAGGAGCAGCTGAACGAGCTGAAGACAGAAATTGAAAGCCTGAAGCTGAAAGAGAGGGAGACTCCTCTGGACATCATTCACAACCAGAACACTGAGCAAGGCACCAGCAAGCAGAGCAACTTTAAAAAGGTGATTTCTCAGCTCAGAGCTCCTCACAGCGTCTTCCAACACAGAGATTGAACGATACTCCCATTTGTTGCCTCATCGCGCGCGTATGCACGTGTGCATGTGTGTATAGTTAAATTCCAGCATTCATTGCTAAAGGAGGTCCTTCAACCCAGTTGCAGTGTAACTGGGTGACAGCCAAGCACAGTTCTATTAAAATATTCTGCTCCTTTAAGAGAAATGGGATTTTCAGGTTTTAGCTCAATGCCCCGCAGATCTTTATTCTAACCGCTAATTTATCCCCATCAACGCGCATGGATCCCCTCCAGCACTCTCTTTTACCTTTCTAACTGTTTCATATTGATTCTCATCCATTGATTGCGTCGGTTCGCAGCGCGCCAGTGTTCAGTTTTAAAGGCTTCTGGTTGAATCCAGCAGATCTCTGTGCAGCTATAATGTTTGTCCTTGTATAACTTCAACATCTGCACTGGAACTATTGAACTATGTTTAGATTCATGTTTCCCTTGATGGCCATTACTGAATTGATTGACCAAAGGCAGTAAAGAGGGTATTAGAGTAAAGTTTATTTGGACTCTCAAGGCACAAAATGGCAGGTTCATCTCATTTATCCCCACGCTTCGGTATCTCTGGAGTTTAATAAAAGTGCAGCATTTTGCACATTGGGCAACGGTTTCCTTCATATCCACTGTTGACATGAAGAGAAACTCAGGTTTGAGGTTTTTTATCATGACATTTTATCATTTGGGCTGACGGCATCACCTCTGGCTTCAGGCGGAGCTGAAGTCCGAAATGGTGGATTAACGGCGCCGGGGTGGTCGTCATTCATCTTGTTCATAATGGAGAGGGTGGGGGGGGGCTCAGAAGGGGAGGTAAGGATGGGGGAACTGAAGGCTAATTTATACACAAAGTAAAAAACCTTGTGACTAGGACCGTGTGTATGTAACCTACTTTGTTCTGGGGATCTCGTACCCACACGCCGCCGAGCGCTGAACTACTTTTCTTGCGCCGTCCTTCACCTGCCCTTGGAAACGTCAGTGACTGAAATGCAGAGTTTCACGCTTGAGCTCAGGACCAGCGGGACAAAGCCAACAATGCACAATTAGCAATTAAAACTCTCGCTGCGTAGACGTGGTGTCTTCCCATCCAGCTGTGGAGGACAAGACCAGAAATCAACTTCCCAAACCATCCCAAACCGTTCCTGATGTTAAAGAGGAAGGGATCAAGCCGCCCCTCGGCTATTCCTTCGGCTTCTTTCACCTGATCCCGACTGTCTTGATCACGTTCGTCTTCCGGCTGCGCCACACATCAATAAATGCTGGTCGTCCTGAGTGTAGTCGAGGATTCCGAGGACAGTAGAAGGTGATCTGGAAACACCACCCTTTTAATCCTTCCCTCCCCCACGCACCTAAACTCTGTCAGGATTTGCTTAAGCCCCCCTCCCATCTACACACGCTCCAGAAATAACCTTGTTTTCCCAAACCGTCCTATGTCTAGTATTTACACTGGCAGGCTTTTTAATTCCCTCTTCCCTACAGATGTGGGAGAGAGGAAAGTTTCTTTAAGTAGTGCTCAATTACGCTGCATTAGCCCAGCTCCCGGCTAACTGTACCGCGGGGTGAGAGTGCAGTCAGCGGTCTGGATTAATCCATCACTGGTTCATTTGAACCCAGGAGGGAAACAATCAGCAGTACTTCCTCCAAGAGGCAGCGAGCGTCTGCTCGTCCTACTGTCCCCGTCTGTTTGATCTTCCCTGCTAGAATAGAGCGTTTCGTAGCTCCAGCTTTCTTCGTCCATTAGCTCCTGCAGTAACATGGTATTAACAAAGCTTCCTGCCTTCAAAGAGCATCGTGGACTCATTAAAGCTAAATAATCTGCGAGCTGGAGTTCTGCAAGCATAAAAGGGAACAGAAGCAGGTGAAACGCTCAAAGACTTTCGGCTAAAAGCAATTATTGCTCAATGTATACTAAATAATCTGCTGCTAATTACATCTAATCAGACCGTTTAATTAGTCTTTGGACTGAAGATTATGCTAAAATGAAGCTTAATAGTTTGTTTAATATAATATCAGTGATGCGGGAATCAACTGCGGGCTGTTTATTTTCTGTAGCGTTAGCTTGAGTAAATATTCCTAAACTGTTTTGATTGCCGGTTAATTATGTTTTTTTGTGCCTTTTAAATCAAACTAATTGAATTTGAAGGGTTAGCTTTGTCCTGGTTGCAGAGGATGATCCCTTTTCACAAACTTAACAGGAGCGTGGTGCGGTAAATCCTGTGGGTTTGAGCTTTTTTTTCCGCAGTCCGCTGTTCCTCCTCCGTTTACATCCCAGACGGATGCAGTAAACAGCTTTATCAGGTGTGTTCTTATCTCCTCCTCAGCTGACGCTGCAGAGCACCAAGTCCAGAGTGGCCTTCTTTGAGGAGCTCTGAGCCGGGAAGCGGCAGCTGGTTTCACATTCCTGGTCCATCGCAAGTGGCTCTGCAGCGACGGTTTCTAGTGCTGTTCCAGGGAAAAGGAGTGAAGAGGAAGCAGGCGCTGCCTTGCTGGGCCTGTTTACATGTTTACATAGGTGCAGGAATAGTGTGTGAAGTTTTAATACACCTGTTTACAATAAGAGTGCCGGGAATATGATAGACAAGACTGTTGAAGGGAGCCTGGGTGGATTTTTGTGGAGGTTAAAATGCATTTGATGTTATTTTTAGATTCTTTTGGCCCCGTATTTGTTTACGTTAAGGCTGAAATGTAACTGAACCACTGAATCCGAACTTTGGATTGATTCAGTGTAACACACTGTTGCATACTGCTGCTTTACTCTGACCAAAATATTGAATGTCATGTCCTAAAAAAGAATCTTTGATTTTTAACACTATTTCACTCATATCATGTATTGCTTATTTTCCCCTAATGCATGTTTTCTTTTTCTTTTTTAACAACTTTTTCTGCCATCGTTTAGGGCTTGGTGACGAGTTGGCTGTGATTAACATGTGGAACATTCATAACGAATAAATGCGGTCGTTCGGGGTCTCCGACGTAAAGGGACCGAGCTGGATGAAGGATTTTATTCCCTCTTTATGCGTGAGGAGGGCTGTAAAATGCGCCTGTTTCATGTTGATGCCTGTGATTCAATTAATGCAAAAAAAAAAGTTAAAATGTGAAAAACAAATCCAGTCTTTGCCGTTAGAATAGAACAGCAAACATATATAAGCTGAGAATGAAGGAATTCACATCGCTGTAACCTTTTTTCCCCTTTAAAATGATGCGTGCGTGTTCTTTTTTTAAAGGTGGAATAAATTTCGGGTCTGATTTGTTTGTCTGTGTTCGCTGTGTCAGAATTGCGTTTGATCTCTTTGATGTGTGCCAGCTTTGATGCTGTGGAGAGGCTCCTCCTGCCCACCCCAGCAAACATCCCATTACACCCTCGAACACCAGAAGGACCCTTCTCCTGTCAGGTCGCATAGCATTTGTGTGTGTGTGTGTGTGTGTGTGTGTGTGTGTGTGTGTGTGTGTGTGTGTGTGTGTGTGTGTGTGCGTGTGTGCGTGTGCGTGTGTGTGCCGCTGCATTGACTATTTTAATGCCATCTCCGGTGGCTCTCTGTCAGGGGGGGTCGGGGCAGCTCTGTCACCTCTGGGTGCAGCATGAGAATGGCTGCCGTCGCCTCGTCACCGTGGTGACAGGTGCATTCGGTGGGGGCCATCTGCCAAAACGGATGACAGCTTCTCCATCAGTGTTGCCTCCGTGGGGGGGGGGGGGGGGGACCACCCAAAAGAATGACTATCTATTTACTCTATTTCCCAAAACAATGTTTCATGAGGCGACGCTGCAGCTGTCACTGACTTGTTGCCGTCGTATCCAAACAATTTCAGCCGTTCTATTCGAATTTGGTGACAGGAGGGATCAGAAAACGCCACTTGAACACCCACTTGAGGGTGGGAAGTACAGACGAGCCAGAATAATATCCGCATTATTGATTCTTAAAGCGTTCATCAGAATAATGGGATGATACCAACTCAACCACTCAAGTTATCAGAGTTCATTTTCAGCTCATTTAGACCAAACTCTGGTTCTGTTAAACACATGGAGATTAAAGATGAAACTGCCCCAAACTCCAACAGTAGTGGATTCACATTTGAGTTCAGGTTCCAACAGCAGAATTTAAATGGGGTCTCAGTGGCCCCTCTGAGTTCTGGGGGGGGGGGGGGGCATAAAAAAGAAAGTCCTCCGGGAGTTCCAGATCTCCTCTTACACTGGGGGCAACAGTGACACTCCCTGCCTGAGAAGCAACAACACCTTCGACTTGCTGCTAAAGTCTGGGGTCAAGGGGTCAAGGGAAGGAGGGGGGGGGGGACTGTGAAGCTCCTGGTGACGAGCGTGTTGGGGGTCAGGACCGCCGATGTCTGTGAAGAGGAGGAACAGAACAGTGAATGTCAGCCATCGTCATCTGAACCCACGGTGTTGGAGGGTGAAATCAGCTGTATGATTTAACATTTTGGTTCATTTTATTGACCCCCCCCTTTCCCAGGGAGGGAAGCGCCCCCCCCCGACAGCGTGCACGAACAGCACCTTGCGCTGCCCACAAATGACCCCTGGCACATTGTGCGCTTTGATCCAACGCGATCAATCAATGGATGACATCATCGTTGCTGCTGTTCCTGTCGAATGACTGCATTTCCTGTTTTAGTAGACGCTTTGTTGTGGCAGTGGAGACTTTGTGCGCCACCCCCAACTGACCTTAATCAGCATCCTTTGATACTTCAGGTGGATCCGAAGGTCCGACTGGGTTCACTTCTCAAATGAGCCGACGCTAAACTCAAAAATGGACAGACTGACCGTGTAGAGGGGAATACGCCTCCTGTCCATGCGAAGCGTGTCAGCTGCAGGAAGGTTATTCATCTGTGGCCTGGCAGATAGCAACTCTGCATCCTCCTACCTTCAAACCGTCTATTCTTGTATCATTAAAATACAAAGTATGATCCCACAAATCTAGCGTTCGCTTCTCCGGTGACTCATCGCAGAATGCCTCGAAAGAAACTAAATAAAAATCCTTCCACAACTGTAAGGGCTGAAGGCATCTGTCTAAATATAACACACAGAACACTCGGCTTTCTCGCCGTTGACTGAAGCCCGTTTTGAGCCCCCGAGCATCTAAAAACACTTTTGTTCATGTGTGTGACTACATTGTCTCTAATAGAAGATCTCTGCTAATTTTACAGATACATGACTGTAAGCTGAGAATTTATCTTCATTCCTGGAACACTCGTTGTCAGAGCGTGGGTTTGTTGGTATTTACCCAACAGAAAGTAAAAAAAGGGGGGCTTTAGTTCTAATTTAAGTGTTTTAATCGGATCTAAGCAACAGAACAATAAGAAACACAACCTCGATGTGTAGATTAGGTTCCTTGGAGTGATGTAAAGGAACTCCCCTTCTTTATTTATGCCAGCTCGTTAGCACATGCTAACCCTGACTGCCTGTGTTGTGTATCCAGGGAGGTCTCACTCCGCTCTGTCGGGCCCGTCGCCCTGATATTGACAGACAGACTCGCGAAATCAGCTTAGGTTCTGCCAGCCCAATTAAGGTCTCCTTTGAATCCTTGAAATAGCTGCAGAGAATCCCTGATTGGGCATCATTAGGTTGCAGGTGGCAAAGATGGGAGTTTGGTATTTTAGTCTGGGAATTAAATAAATAAGTTCGTAATCCCCCATTTTGAAAACCTCGGCCCGTTGGACTGAGGGAAATTCTGCTGCTCTTTGCACAGCTTGATTGGGGCATTAATTTCCCTTTAACCCAAAGACAGCGATGAGCCGTTTTAATTGTCTCACCGCATTAATAAGTACATTCTGAATATCTACTCGCCCGTGTCCTGTAGACAATAACACGCATCTGTGCTGCGTTCCGCGGCTATCGCGCTGACCCTTCCCCTCGTGCATTGTTTACTCCGTCGATACAGGGGGGCTATTAACTGTGACATTGCTCGACATCACCAGAAGCCGGCTGTGAATTATTCATGAGCGAGCTACAGCGTGTATGTTAATATTTAAGCCGACGAGATCGCGAATTAGGAGGGGTTTTATTTCTTTTTCCATCTGTGTTGCGACAACTCATTACGCTTGCATACGAGCGCCCTGAGGGACAGGTCTGCGCACCTTTACCTCGCAGTTTCTCACCAAATTAGACTCCTCGTGCGGTGGCATGAAAGCCATTTATCTATGGCGCCGCGTAATGGCCTTGCTGCCGGGCCACTGGTGGCTTGTTTAGCGGCGTTGGATTTCAACCTAAACACCGCTGAAAAGGGAGGAAAAATAGCTCAGGAAAAGTCTTGGAGGCATTAATTAGATGGTAAGAATGATGCTCCTTCCTTTTCCCACGTCGACCCGTTTAACTGACCCATTTTCGCTGATACCATCCCGCCTGCTCCAGTGGGGTGTTGTGTTGAGGGGGGGCTCGGGGATCCTGTGGGAGGGCTGTTTGTGGGGCTCCCTGAAGTGTCTCATTATGCAAACAGAACACCTCCCAAGGACTCACCTTTGTTTACTCATTATTTGGTCAACGGGTCAGGAAGGGGACACATTTACAGATATTGCTGCAGGCGCCCTGAAGACCCCTCAACTTTACCTCCACGTGCATAAACAGCATGTTCAGTCAATAGAAGGCAGAGGAACAAGGAGGAGCAGTAGCCCAGAGGTGCTTCTGCAGCTCGTTTTGACTTCTACTCCACGCAGCAGTGGCAACGTGCAGCTGCCAGGGGTTACCGTGGTGCCCCCCCCCCTACCCCCTCCTCTCCATGCCTCTGTATTGATTGAATCTCTTGAGACAAAACTGCTCTGGTAGTTAGAGAGAACAGAGAACTTGGAACAAGCAGACAAGTTTCTATATTCTTTTACTTTTGTCACAGATGAGCAAAAATACTTGAACTGGCCGGGTCACTTGGGGCCCGCTGTCTGATTTGGCTTTTTAGGTTCGGATTGTTTCACATTGAGGGTGTGCTCATCTGATTGATCCTAATCCGATTACTGCTGTTATTGGAATTACTGCTGTTGATAAAGCAGATCACATCAAGCCTTTTACATGAATAACCTGATAACTTCAGGAATATATCCGTAGACGGGCCCAGTGTCTTTGTGCTGTCTCCCCCAGGGTGCCTCCTCCCTCCTCCGTCTCCCACCTGTCCAAACATCCCCCCCCCCCCCCCCACCTTCCTTGCCTGTTTACTTATTTAATGCAATAAACCCAAAAGTGTCATCGACGCACCGATTAAGGGTGATATTTTTGCATAGAAATCCAACCTCTGCTTGTTCTTAATGAGGCCATGCTGGAGCCAATCCCAGCAGTCATCAGGCCAGAGGCAGGACACACACACACACACACACTCACACACACACACACACACACACACTTTCATTGGGCAATCTGGACTCGCCGGTCAACCTAATGTTAGCGTTTTGGACTGTGGGAGGAAACTGGAACACCTGCAGCGCCACATAAAATAGCCATGATGCTAAAAATCAAATCCAATCAACTGTGCGGAACACGATTATAATAATAACAATAAAAAAAGATCTCTGAATCCAAGTGTGCCAGCTCGATTTACTGGTGCTCTGAGGACTCTTATGTAACAGGCAGCGAGTGGGGCAGAATGCAGCACAGAAGGCTTCCTGCAGTGATGTCAGCCACGCTGTTCATTCATCTCTCTCTCCCTCCCCCCTCCCTCCCTCCTCTTCCTCAGTGGCATCGCTGAACTGGGTGTGAATGGATTCGTGCTCGCGCGCTTTGGCAGATGCTTCTCCTGTCCTGTTGTCCATCTTCTCCTCCGAGAAAACACAATTCCCAGCGCTCTCAGGTGCCCCGGCCCTATTTTTGGGTATTGAAGGATTTCAGTTCCGCTTCATGCATTCTGCTCTTTTCACAAGTTTTGTCGTTTCCATCTGTGATTGTCTTCTCTCTCTCTCTCTCCAGGTGGTGGAGCAAAAAATAAATCTATAGCTGTTTTTAGTCTCAGATTTGGCTGTCAGTGTATATACATGAGCTCTTTTTCTCTTTGTCAGCCCCCACTTCCCGCCCTTGTTGGCTTCGGTGACCTATATAGAGTAACATTTGGCGGCGCGGCGCCTTTGTGCTCCGCGCAGACGTCAGTGATTTGTATAGATGTCAGTTTCATGCCACCAGTGAGTCGGTAAAAAGGAACTGTTGCATTCAATCTGCCTGCTTTCTATACATCCAATCAACCTACTGAGAGAGCTGGCGGAGGATGGCTGTCAGTGCACACGTGCGAAACTACGAGCACGCCGCGGGTTTATTTGGGTGGCAGCTCATGTGAGTAGGCAGAACTGTCTGCCTACATTTGCAAACAGGTAATCAGAATCCCATTCCACCTGGCAATCGCTAAAAGTCGGAATGTTTTGCTCTAAAACCTGGAAATGACACGCCTCAATGTTAATGTGCGCTTGTGAAGCATCATCAGTGCTGTTCCAGTTCTAAGTACGCAAGTACGCTCTCCCTGCCCGGATGTGTGCTCGCTTCACCCATTTCATCAGGAATCCATCAGACGGGACTTGTGTGAACATGAGACAGAAGGTATCCCACAATGCATTTCACCTCTGCCAGAATATACGTACTTTAAAGTACGTATCTTCTAGTATGTACTCCAGAAGTCCGTGCCCACGTACCAGTATTGAGACCTGGCTTCCGTCTTGGTTTTAGGTTCACAGGTGAATGTTACCCGCTTACAAACAGACACTTTAATCAGCTGGTGACAGGTGGCGAGGATCCGTACCACAGATTTGCTGTTGGGTCGCCTTGTTCTCTCACATCTTCAATTAAAAATACATTTCCTTTTATTGGAGAACCATCCCACTCTTTTACAGGTTTCAGAGTCCTTGTCTTTGAGAAAAGTCACAGTAATTGCTTGCCAACAGTGACCCGATTTGCGCTCACAATCTCACATTTTCATTATAAAACCGATCTGAAGAGAAGAGAAACGTGTCAACTACAGAGCCACGGCTGTTGTGTCGAAACCCCGTTTAGACAAAGAGCAGCGAGTGGAAGCCGTTTCCGTTCCTCACCACTGACTAACTGAGTGCTTTCATTTATGGGGGGGTTCCTTCCGCATATTAAAATCCAACAGACTTAAAGGAGCAAAGAAATGAGATAAGCCGCTGATATTTGAAGGGCAAAATGGAGCATGAAGCAAAGATTGGCTAAATTTACAGACCTCATTATAAATGCATATTAGATGTATTTTCAAGACATGGAGAATCTTCAACGATCGTTTTAACGCAGATTTCTCTAACCCGCTCCGTCTTTGCCAGTTTTCTCTGAAACTGATATCAGTCATCTCCGATGACACGAGTGTCCGCGCCTCAGGAGGAAGACCTCCTACAAAGGTCCCTTATTTTCAGTTAAATCACCCATATTTCAGCCCTGATGTTGGCAAACGAGAGCGAAATGTGATTCTTCTTTTTAAATCTCGAGAGCTTTTGAGCCGCATCCAGCCGACAATGTATCAACATTAGAAACAGATTCCCGGTATTAGCAGCAGTTTTTTCTGCCCCGGAGCTTTGCAAACATTGATTTATTGGGTTTCTCAGATTGTTGACTGTGAAGGCTCTAATGAAGTGTCGCAGGGATGGCGTTGACGCCGTCTTGGCTTGAGAAGGAGGCACATTAGCTTTCTGATTCCACTTCCCAGGTGGAAGTGACGGTAGTTTGCTGAATTGCTGGATAGATTAGATGCAAATTATTCGCTCCAAAACAGAATAAAGGCCAGAAAATGAATTGTGAAAAGCCAGGCGCCTTTAGCACCTGCTGAAGTGGCCCAAAGTGTTGGATCATTTGTATCTGTTAACAGGCCTGTCAAAAGCGCGCCACTCTGCGACGAGCCGCACTTTCTTCCTAAGTGCGCGCTTGTTGTGAAACACTCTGCAGAGGTTGGCTTGTGGCCAACGCTGCCAAAGGGAGTCTCATTCGCCAGATTATACCGGCTCTATTCAGACGACGCTGAAATAATAAATAATAACGCACCACGCACAATGATCGCCTGTGCTCCTCCATCTCATGCACACTCCAGAACTCATGCACATCTCTGGCTGTCTGTGAGATTTTACTAATCCAGTTGGAGGCCTCAGGAAGACCTCCAACAACACCCCCCAACACACCTCCACCGAGGCGAAGAGCTGTCTGGTCTTCCACACACCTTCTTTCTCCCCCTCTGGGCTGATTTTTTTGGGCTGAAATATTTTTTTCTCCGCGTGTTGCCGGATGTTTTTTCACCAGTTCTGTTTTTGAGGATTCGTATGAAAGTTGTGACTAGAGAGACATTACGGAGCCATTGGGATGGTGGAAGCTAATTGGAAACGTTTGTTGTTTTGGGTTTCTTGTTTGACAGATCATTTATGTTTATATTTAGCCCGTTAATGGCTAAAGGAAATAACAAGTTATTCCGTGGAGTTGCGCGCACCATCTTCACTGATACCCACAGTCAAATAAATTCAATTATAAAGCAAAAATCACTTTTTATGTATTTTTTAAGTCTATATTTTTGGCATTTGTGGCCCCTACTGAGGCTCCAAAGGTGAAAAATCCAAATTTCCTTTTGTTTTGTTCTAAATAAGCCAGAAAAAGTTTTGAATTGTACTTGCGGAAGCGCGAAGAAACAGATGTGGAATATATCCAATTTGTGGCTAATGTCCTCGTGTGCAAAAATGTCCCAGTTTTATCGTCAGGATACCATCAATGGTTAGCGTCTTGTTATTTTCCTTTCAGTTTTTGGCTTTGCCACCATCGTGTCCGTGCTCTGGTTTGATGATGTGTCGTGTGTTGCTGGAATGCAGCTGAACTAGCAGCCGTGGGTCTCCAGGAACTGTCGTTATGCTGTTGTTTATCGCCGAATGCTAAGGGCCGCGTGCCATCATCGTTGACAACATTAGTCAAACAGGAAAGTCCGCTGGAGCCAAATCCTGTCACTCATTCAAAAGTGGCTGCAAAAATAAAACAAATTCCAAACCTAATTTATGAAAGGGCACGTTTAATGCAACGCAGGCGCTTTAATTGCATCATTAATACACATTACATATTTAGATTAATGTGGCCTTTGTCTGCTTCCCCCTGGAAATCACGCTTGCTTACTGTTGTGGGACAAACAGCCAATTAGTTCACGAAGCGTTTTATTACAAAAGACGGGAAAATAGGAAAAAGCGAATTGAGTGAAATTGCTATTTATCTCCCTCTGGCCTGTGCTGTCAAAAAAGGCGGCATTAATGCCATTTTGGGGAGGGGGGGGGGGGGGGGGGGGGGCGTAACGCCAGCGAGTTTAATTTGGAAGCGGTTTCATCTGGAGGCCATTAATGCCCAGTCAGCTCAGGAACGGCGCGCCGGCGGAGGTAATTTCATCGGCGTCGTCAACAATTGGCTCTCCTGCCCGTTTCTATTACCGTCAGAACGAGCGGAAAAACAAACAAGGTCAGATGGAGCTCCTTGTAACACCCCCTCCAGCTTTTTTTCTCCTTTACTTCACGCGCTGCCCGTCCCTTCAGCCTGGACGTTCCTGGAACACGGCTGCTGCCCACATTAGTCACCACGCTGCTCCTCTTGTGGCCTTAAACAGACGTGAGGCATCCTATCTCCTAGCCTACCTCCACTACTCCTCCTTCTTTACCCCCTTCATCAGCAGCAGCACCCTTCCCAGATGTCCTTCCGCCTAAATAAGGTTTCTTCCTTTTAAAGGAAGGTTACAACTGATGTGTGAAACCTCTGACTTGATTGACAGGTCCAGTAGTTTGCTCTCTGGTAGTTGCTCTCAGATAAGTGTTTCCATGCTCACTCTCACTCCCCCCTTCCAGATGAGTGTCAAGCCTGGTGCAGATTCCTCATTTCATAGCATTTTTTTGGGTGAAGGACTATGTGTCCTCCTCTACTTCTGTTGTCTGCTGTACAGGAAATTAAACATGAGCGGAATCACAAACAAGGATGGACAAAAGGAGCAAAACAGAGATTAAATCAAGTAGGAGGGGAAAATGACGCTGTCCGGTTCTATTTTACACCGCGCGAGGAGGCCATTCGCATCTGTCTTTCAATCTTCGGCGTGCGAGGAGGTGACGCACGACGGGACGGGACAAGTGGAGGGAGAGATTAAGAGCTTCTGATCATTATCAGCTGTGGGGGCATGTGGACGTTTGGGTTTTTGATGAAGCGGCGAGGACAAACAATAGTAAATGACATAATGTTCTGATGAAGGAAACTCAACTCCACACGAGCCCGACGCACTTCTGGATGATTTCAGAGCAGCAGATTAAAGCATTGAATGTCCTCATCTGGCCTTTAGTCCCTAAACAACAACACTGTCTGTCACTGTTTACTGCAGGAAATCGATTTAAATGCATTAATGTTGTGACTTTTGTTGTCAATGTCATCACTCAAAGAGCTACTGTATGTCTGCGCGCTTTTGGTTTCTGACTGACTTCATCTGGAGAGAGACTGCATCAGTCTAGTTTCCTGTGGCGATGTGTGTGTGCGCGCGCGTGTGTGTGTGCGTGTGTGTGTGTGTGTGTGTGTGTGGGGGGGGAGTGTTACCCCATTGAGACAGCTCAGCCCTGCTGTCCTTTGGTGACTCATTCCTGTATCTAAAATGTCACTTCCTCTTGAAGGGTCACATGACATCAATCCCTATATGTGACCTCGGGGGTTGATGACATGTGAAGGATCATGTGATCTCAACTCGAAGACTCACCAATATTTCAGTTGCATCGAAAAACGGCTTTAGTCCGTCGGGATACGAGTTGCTCCGAGACGATTCTGGACTCCAACATTCAACGTTTAGTTTAATTTAATTTAATAAATTCTCATTACTAATTGGCTCTTTTTCTTCTTAAGTATAAATCAGCTTTTAATACGGAAGACTTATTTCCTGGTATTGTGTGTGTGTTGCTCATCATTGAGCCGTATGAAATCAGACTTTTTTCAAGCTCTATTTGATTATATCCAGATTAAAACCAAACAAGGCTTCAGCCTCAACTTCCACTGAAGATCTGAACATCAGCGAGCATTTAAATTTTTGTATTTTCACCACGACAGTACGTTAAATGTCTACTTGTTTTGGCTCGTTTCTTTCAAATCGGACAGAAACACTTACGAAATCCACTGTATTTTAATGACATTTAAGTGCAAAGGCTTGTGCACACTCTTCCAAGGAGGCAACATTAGCGGTGAACAACAGTAAAAAGCCATGAACTTCTTTTTCCAGTAGTCGGCTTCTATCTGTCTGATGTGTTTTGTCACTTAATGACACCCCAGAACCTGTGATGTTTCCTTGCACTTTGTCTTGAAAGCACCTGGACATGAAGGCAACACATGATGGACATTTCTGACCCGTGCAACAAAAAAAGAGAAGGGCTCCGAGTCACCTTTTGAAGTCACCTTTCCACACCTCTGGCCAGCGCGCAGGTCAGGAATTAATGTAATGTTAAGTATTGTGGTATTATTGTGGTTCAGCCATCAGTGTCTTCCTCCAGAGGAGCCTGAGAATGAAGAGGGGAGAGGATTGTTGCAGCTTTTCTTATCACCAGATGAAAAAAGGTGGTTCTGAAGGGAAAAGCTTCTTCCAAAGCAGCCTTGCAGGCAAAATTCAGGGTCATTGGCTGAAGCCAGGAAGTTTAGTCACACTGAAGAAACCAATCTTAGCAAGGACTTAATAACGGGTGACGCAAACTGCTGTTTTTTAAAGGACTTTTGAGATTTTTACAAATTAATTGAGAAGAAATCAATTGTGAAATACACACTTAAGTATATTTGTACCCTTCAAAGTATTTTCTAATGTGCATTGAGCCTAACAGCTGATTATCAGTGCATGAGGGTGATATACTAATGTAAATAATGTTGGGCAGCTTTCTACAGTAGCCCAGGAAGGACAAACACAACAGATGTGAAGAATCCTACATTTAAGCCCATATTTTGAGTTCGTGAATCAGCATTTTTTTCATGAGGAGCAACAAGCTTTTGTCTAAATGTGTAAGGTGTGTATTTAGACTCTGATCACAGTATATGTTGATCAATTTGCCCCTTTTTTGGGGTGCTGAGGAAAGACCTTTTATTATTGACCTTGTTCTAATGCTGCAGATCCACGCTGGTTTTGGACTTTCACGTGGGATTTGTCCCGTGAACCGTTGCTGTTAACAGTGAGTTTTATTCCCAAACGTAGGCCGCCAGAAACAATTACTTGCCTGATAGGGATAATATTTAGGCCGAGGAATGTGTCATCATATCAAAAAAAACCAAGAAGCGCCCCACTCTATCATTTATTCGCACCTGCGGGCCTAATTTATATCTCCTCTGACACCGGTGCCTCGGCATAGAAGAAGAAAATTACCTTAATCAGTTACCCGTCACTACCAATTAAAGCCCCCCTGAGTGTTGTGCCTGCCTTTAAAACACCATACGTTTGCCTTCTTAAACTTCTGGCAACAACAGGAACCAAACGGGTCCCTGAGGAGGTCGAGGCGCCGCCGCCCCGGGAGCAGCAGCGTCTTCCAACAGATGCTCCCATCAGGTACGTTTCAATCCCGCAGAAACGGCGTCAGCTATCAATGATGATGAGCGCTGATGGATCTATTTTTCCCGAAAAGAAATAACGAACAATGAGAGCTCTTCGTGTAAAATACAAGCTCATTATGAACCAGTATCGACTGGAATGTCTGAGAGATCAGAGGGGGATCGCTACATTTTCTCAGACTGCTGGAAGGGCCGTCGACTGCTTAGCATTTATCAATTTTACGCGTCTCCATTTTCCCTCTGACTCACTTAATCAGCTGATCCGACAGGTCTGTTCATGTTCAGACGCGACTGCGGGGCTGCCTGAAGCTAAACCCCTAAAATAACCTTCAAGTGCTTATCAAGCAGGACCGTTTGACTAAAAGCAATCTTATATTTTACATCCTCTCGCCTAATCAGATGATGACGAAAGCGGAGTTGGAACGTCTGCTCCGAGGGGTGAAGCCTGGTGTTATAGGCGCCAGGGTTTTACCCTCTGTAGCTAATTTTCAAAGAAATGTCCGGAAAGTTTGTGACAGCTTCTGACGTTTGAATGGAGGTTCTAAGACAGATGGTCTATCAAATAAAAAGTGGAGTGGAAGAAATAAAGTTTTTGATCTGAGATTGACGATTCCAGCCTCCAATCCTCCCCTCTGGTTACTGGATTCTTTCTCTCTAACAAGATCAGGTCACACGACCTGGTAATTCCTTCAAGAGCCACTTTTTTTTTTAGTAAACCAGCAACAGAAATGAGTTTAGACACAGTGGGAATAAAAGCTGGCGGGAAAATCTGCTCGCACACAAAACAGGAAGTGCAAAGCTACTTAAACGGACAGCCCTGATTGAATTAGCCAGCGGCTGCATGAAAAGGGATCACCTGAGCCACCGAGGCGACGTGCACGGATTCACAAGCTCATTTCAATTTCACTGGCTCAATGTGGAGAAAGTGAGACGCTTCAGAGGCTCTTTCACTGTTGGGTCTGTGAGTGAGGGGGAAACGCTCCGTTCGCTTCCTGAGGCTTCCATGTAAGTGTCGCTACGCCACAGAGGTTTAACACGGCCCAGGTGGACTGGAGTCTGCAGGAGAACCATCGCGGCACGACTGACAACTGACAACTGACAGAGGGAGAGAGACATAGAGACATAGAGAGAGAGAGAGAATACTGGTGGCTAAGGCGTAGAGGAGGGCTGAAAATATAACCTGTGCATGTACAAGTGGGTGTGAGTGCGTGAGCTTGTTCATGATTGCATATGGATTCCGTTATAGAGACAGAGTGTGTGTGTGTGTGTGTGTGTGTGAGAGAGTACGAGAGGGGGGGGGGCAGAGAGAGTAAAGCGAGAGAATATCCTCTAACTGTCAAGTGAATGTGCATCCAACGTGTTGTGCAGAATCTTAATGGACTCTACTGTTAGATACAGGGATTTTCCATCCAAATCCCCAGGACACACACACACACGCATGCACACACACACACGCACGCACACACACACCATTCAGGGAGAAAAAGCACCTTGAAACAGATGATGCTGATACTACGTTGCGCAATCTTTATTGTGTGTGCCTTCAGAAAATGCAGCCGGACACACAATAAATAGTTTATCCATCATATTTCCAGTATCTGCATGAACCAAAGGGGCGACAGTCTCTCTGTGACCTCCCCGCGACGCTTCATAAATGTAATTAATTCCGATTTAGCTGCACAAATTTGTTTATCTTGTTCTTTGCTTCTGCACTCAGAGGTGAGACGTGCTGGAAATATCTCACTCGATGTTCCCGGCAGCGTAATTCATTATTATTTTTTTGCAGTTTTAGCATTTGGCCTTCAGAATTAGAGCAGGCCGCTCTGGAGTGACGGCTGGATGGAATCGTCAGGTTTGAAACAGGTCATCTGCGCCTTCATCCACGCTGAAGACTGAAAAATGCCACGTCAGACACTGCCCCCCTCCTCCGTCACGCTATTTATCATTTAGACATTTAATCCCCAAACTTCTCCATGGGTGGCAGATGACTTCCTGGCACGCGCCCGTATAAGGTTGCAGAAGCAGGATGTTGAGTGAAGGATCCTGGAGATGGAGATGGAACTGACAGAAGAACCACGTTATTCTCAAGCACAGAATTTAGAGCATGTGGGAAAGTTTGATAACCAGCACACGCTCGGCTCACAAATGACCTCATTTTTGGAGGAGAGCTGTCAAGAAACTCAGAACAATGAAGGAAAAAAAGGAACCCATGTCTAATAAAACCATTCACCTCGACTTCAGTCGTGTTTTCAAATGTAAACGAACTTTTTGACTGACCCTTGAACACATCAAGGATGTTACAGACAGTTTTCATCTAATGCAATAGTCGTGAGGTCGTTCATCATTAGGACTTCTGCTGAAAAATGACTCAATTCAAATATTTGAACGATAAATAATAATAATAATCCCACAGTTTCCCCTAGGCAGCAGTTAGGTTTCTTAATAAGGGCGTGGCCAAAACATCACTTCCAATAAAAAATACAGCAAAAGTTGCCAAACGCTGTTAAATCTTTGGCCGTACGACGTTTTGGTGAAGCTTCGCTCTCCATGAAGATGAATTTGTTGACATTTCGGTTCCGACTGTTGGAACCTCGGACGCTGTTGTAGATCGACGGCACACACGCTCATTTGCATAATGACATATTAGTGTGTTTACATGCAGGAGGTGACAATTAATGGTGGGCTGCAGAGTTGGGGCTGAGGGAGACACCTGTGGAGGTAATAGCAGTGATGATGCAGCCTGGGACTGATGCTAATTGTCTCTGTCTGTCTGACACCTGGACCTCCTGCACTGACTGGCTCTGGGTTGATGAACATCTGCCTGGGGGAGCCCTCCTCTGCTCCTCTGCCTCCATCTCATCTCTGTCCAGCTCTTCGGGCTGCATCCAACAACGCTTCATTCATTACGCTGATGGGGAGCTTTCATTTTCGGAACAAGACAGGAGGTACTCTGTGTTTCCAGGACCTGCGGCCGTCAGTTGGTTTGTTAGCTCCTTGCAAACGCCCTCAAGCTCCACCAGTCTAATCCCAGATCCACGTGAATTGAGACGTGTTGATAATTTGGAGCGTCTGGAGGCAGCCAGGGAGCGGATCGCGGCTGTCAGCGGACGTCAGGCTAAGTGACTGCTGATTTTGGAAAGTTCCCAGTGGAACAGCTGTCCGGTCATAATGAGTTTGGAAGAGGTGTCTGCCTCATTTGCCTGACTGAAAGTGGATGTCGTCCAGCTGGCGAAGGAAAGAGTTATTTTAAAGTAATGAGTGGTTCCGTCCAAGAATGCTGCGGTGGAAATCTTCCTCCGGTCAGGCGGCGTGGACGCCTCTTTCACGTTTCCAATAATATTAGTGTTGTGGGATGAAAATGAATGTTGATTGTTTTGGCATTTATGTCTCGTTGCTCCATCAGGTGTGACCTTATGCGCTCTTGGAAATAAAGGATGGGATCACGGCCTTTATTTTATTGTTTAGATTGATTTTCTCTGTCACACGCAGGCTCTCTCTCTCTCTCTCTCTCTCTCTCTCTCTCTCTCTCACACACACACACACACACACACACACACACATTGATAGAAGAACTTTTCAAACATCTTCCTGTCCTTACCAGTTGAGTCTCGTTCAGTTTCCATGAAGAATACACCAAAAAAGGCTCCTTGCAGCATGAAAAAGTGAATAATTGTCGCTCCAGAGCCAAAGTGCCTGGGGCAATAAAGTTGTTCTCCAAAGGGTTTGGCTCAATTTTGAGCTCCGTGTGTGAGAAAAAGGACCCCGACAACAAACGGACGGGGCATAAGTCATTCCCCAGAACTTCTGACATGCTCCGTGGCCAAATGTGAGCATGTGTCGCTCTCACGGATCAGATATTGTAAAGGGAAGGCTGAGCACACCCGTCGACTTCAAAGGGCCGATCCTCCATCGGGAAGAGCCGCTGCCAACGACTTTCATGACTGTCAGTATGAGACGAGCCGAGGATGAGACAGACTCTGTTTGCTTTGAATGGTGCAGAAAAAAACCCACAGTTCAAAGACATTTGTCTTGAATTCGCCAACATTTTAACGTTCTGACACATTTTGCCGAATATATCTTTAATAAACAGCTAAAACTCGTTGTTAAATCACACTGACACTTACTCAATGCCACAGATCCTTGGAAAACCACATTCTTTAGCACCGAAGGATGGATTTATCATTTAACAGGAGACCGGTCAAGTATTTGTTCGTTATTGATGGATTGAGGACCAGGTCCTCCAGGTCAGTGGGAAGATGTAATATTACAGTAAAGTCAATTATGGGTTAACTTTTAGTATTTAACAATTTGTGTAATTATGTTATTCTACACAACAGTTATTTTAATGTCAATAATTTACCACTTCCTACATTCCTAAAACTACTCATTTCACTAGTTAATTAAGTTTCATCTACCATTCATAAAGCATATATACGTTTATGTAATCTGTATGCGACCATTTATATTGTTCATTATTGAGCTATGGTTAACTCTCCAGCAGTACGTTTGTAAGAGTAATAACAAATACAAATCCCTGTTGTAAACTGCTCTCTAACTTCTATTCAGAACATTTCTGTTGTTCATTTCCTCTCGTCCCTCTTTTGAATGTCCTTTATTGTGTCTCCAGTTGTCTCAAACCTCTTTCTTCCTCTTATGTAATCGGAGCATTTTCTTCACCCCATCATGTCAGCGCCGTCCATCACTGTCAAACTGGAGACAACAATGACAACACACGCCGAAAAAAAATTGCATTTTCCACGCGTTCCCCTCTGCCTCGTTGCTTTTGGCTGAGGGGCCTCATTAATCCAGAAAAGCATTCAGTTTTGTTGCATTGATTCGCAGCCGCCGACAGGCAGAGAGCGGCCTCGTCCCCGCGCTTTGATTGACGGCGCTGCCTCATTCAGGCACAAATGTCAGCACCGGAACATTGACTGTTGACTAAAACCAAAATCAATCAAGCTCACTCAGACGGCGCCCGCTCCGTCCGTCTTCTTGTGGCGGTCATGTGACTCCTCACATGAAAAATTGACCTGACGGCGTCGAAGTCCCTTTGTCAACATTGTGTGAATCAATGTGAGCGTTATAACCGGATTATTGACCCGACATCGGCCGCATGACTCCAGTCGCTCCTGCTGGCTACTGATATAGCAACCACATGTGCAAACATAAAATACAGCATTACAGATGCTTCCTTACAGTAAACATTCCAGTTGGGCGCAGGTATAAAATGCTGTGTAAAAAGTGCTATTTATGGCTTCATAGGGATGTGAAAAATAAAGGAAATATTACAAAGCTTAGCCTCCATCTGTGTTTTTTATAAATCTAGGTCTCTGCTCATTTGAATGAACCCACCTAATTAGGTGCATTTGGCCCTCGGCACGACCGCCGAGCTGCCTGGTGTCACTTTGCTCTCCGTGCAGCAGCCGTTGCCTGATTGCATTTTCAAACCCGCAGTGTTCTCCATTTTCTCCTGTTTACCTGCCACCAAATTTTGCCATCTCGGTTCTCAGAAGCGCCCCTGGAAGACGGGCGAAGAAAACAGAATGCATCACGCCACGGGAGCGGGCCGTCAGCCGTGCTAACGGATTAGCCATCCGTGCCCGTGGGTTTTAAAAGCCATTTGCTCCAATGAGTAAACGACTCCCAGGCTCAGTGAACCCCCACCACCCCTCCTGGTTTAATAAAGCACGGCCCTGTGCTAAAGAGTGGCCACAGTTTTAGAATCTACCCTGTGAAGTGGACAGAAGGGCGGGTTTCATTGTTAGGCAGACGTGTTTGAAGCGTTACTCCAGGAGCTCCATCACAGCGTGACCTTTCTCCTGCCTGCACCAGACCCGAATGTAGATGCCAACACATCGATTTATTCTAATGGGTCATTGTCTTACTGTTCCTAATTGATCTTTCCTTAATGGAATGCTTTCCAGACCAAAGTATCAGCACACCCAGTTAAGTTCCTGGTGTGTACACAGCTAAACTCCTCTGTGCCAGGACCCCCCCAGCAGTCTAATCTGGGCTCAGGGATCGAGACGACGGCACATTTAAGCTCCTCGTGAATCGAGGAAGAAGCAAGAGCTCGTGCTAATTGTTCCCTGCAAGGCGGTGGGATGGATTCAGACTGTCTGGTTCCCACATGACGCCATCAGAGAGCCAGGCAGAGAGGAGGCAAGACCCCCCCTTCCCGGACCCTCAGCATTGTCGGGGAGCAATTATATTCAGTGACAAGCAAAGTAGCAGAAGACTCGTGGCCTTTCATGGAAATAGTCAGTGACTGATGACGTGAGGGATGATTTATGATTCAGAGCCACATATCGATGCTGCTAAAATAAGGGTGTCTATTTCTTTTTTGGTTCAGTGGTTACCATCAAAGCCAGATTAATAAAGTTATAGGGGGCCTGGAGAAGGAGCCAATGGGCTGAATGCACGAGTGTGTTCTAATTGATGTTGGCTTGTGTGGATGAGTGGCTCCTGCAGCCGCACCGAACACATGAACTGGTCTCAGTGGGAACGCTGCTATTCACTTTTCAAATGCAGCAGATTTCCCTTAAAAAGGACATTAAAAACCCTGTTTGAGTCTCGCGATTCCACTTCTGGATGAGCCCAGACTGATTCTAATATTAATAAATGAAAGCCGTTTTCAACATTTGCTTACAGGGTCTTCTCAGTCACCCCCCCCCCCGCCCCCCAGGGAAGGTATGTTTTCCTCACAGTCCTCTTAAAGAAAGCACCACTGTCAGTCTTTTGCTGACCTTGCTATAACATTATACAGCTATCTGGCTTGCTCATCAACTGTTCTAGCTACGTCTCCGCGGTCTCGGGGGTGCTCCAGACTGTCTCCAATCAAATCTGTGCACTGATGTGGGTGTGAGCCGGTTTATGTGTGTCTCATTGAGGAAGATGCAGAAACTGATGAGTTATGCTAATATATTTAAGCTTTTTATGTTAATGAGTTCCTGTATCAGGAAGTCTTAGTTGACAGAATCTTGTGAACTTTACTGTGGATCCCAGGTGAGGATAGAAATGTTTATTTGACACAATCACTTAATTAAAGTTGACACGAGACCAGAATTTATAAGCCTGGTGGTGTTCAGTGCATTAAATAACTTAGCATCGATAGAAGACAAATGGAATCTGCTTAAACAAACAAAAATAAGTCATGATTTCAAGGCAGGAATCAAAAACAACAGAATGACAACTAATAAGTTATTGGACGGTTAAAAAAAAAGACAAATGTCTGTTCACCTTTAGTTTTAGGATCAACCAGAAAGTCCCCACTCGAGACTGAGATGAATATTTTCCAAAATGAAAATGCCTTTTTATTAAAAAACTTTCATATGTGAAGAGATTTGATGCTACCTTTCCTCTGTCATGTGTCTACTCTTTCTGTCTCTGCGACCTAGAGCAATGGTGGCAGTTGCCGTGGCGACATTGTAGCAAACTCTGACTCATCCATATGAACACCTGTATTATGTGTAGTCCAATATTACAAACTACTCATCGAACTGTAGGTGAACATGGATGAGATTCATCCTCTGTTCCATAACACTCAAGGATTTTGATAATTCTGTATATTGTGATAATAATCTGATGACTGAGAACTGAGAAATAAATGAGAAAACACACAGATTAAAGGATAAAGATATGATATGTGTGAACCTTAGTCATAATAAGAGAAAAACAAGGTCAACCCGTTGAACTTTATGGCTGTAATCGAGCACACGTGGGTTTAGTATAATATCTTTACCTTTTTGAATCAGCCACACGGGAGCCGAATGCTGCACGTTCAGGAGGCTGCAGAGTTTGGCTGGAGTTTAGAGCTCCCTACTTGAATTAGAGGGAAAACGTTGCCATAGTTACACAGTTACAACTGAGTGTAGGAACAGTGACAGTTTCAGGTTCTTGACTCTCTTCTGGTCTGTAGCATAAAATCAAGGGTCCCACTTTATTTTAACTGACCCTGATTTGAGGTATCATCGTAAATGATTCAGAACAACAACACAACAAAATTCTAGAAAAGGGCCAAAATGTGCAGACGCTCTCAGAGCTCTGTGTTCACTGCGAGGACGCCTGGTCCCCCCCCTTCCCCCGTATGCATATCAGGAGGAGCAGATTGGCCCCAAATATTTCAATGGGAGTGAGTTCACCTTCCTGTCGTTCAGCCATTGTCGTCTGACGCAACACAGCTGATTGGAGAAGCTAAAAACAGCTTGGAATACGCAGTGTTACTCACGCCTTTTTGAATTTGAAGGACATTAAATGAGGTGTGTTCCTCATTTACATTAGAAAGCAAACATTTGATAAGATATGCATACGATGATGAAGGATCCAGGAGGAATCGAGTGAATGTTATGGAATGAAAAAGGAAAAAAGAGAAGTTAAAAAAAGCCTCCTTCCCATTTCCTGGTGACACTCACGCGGGGAGCCGCACTGTGAACGACTGTCGGGAAACGACAGCTTGGGATTCGGCTCCACTTTATTTAAATCTATTTCTGGGTCACAGGGGAAGGCTGCGTGAGGCGCATACATTAGATTTATGAGCCTCTTTTTGTCACAAGATAAAGATAAAAAGCCACAGGAGGAATGCGTGAAAACTGTATCAAAGTCTGTCGGCGTATCGGAGGCAGATTAATAAATAAGAAAATGCCTCCACGCAAAAGAGCAGCAGTACGAATTTAAACATTAAAACCTGGTCTCAAAAAGGTTAAAGAACTTGTAATATTCTCTTCAAAAAGCAACTTGGCCTGATTGAATCAGGTTCTCCTGCACGCTGATGATGAAGGTTTGTCCTCATCGCTATATATCAATTTCCAGGATTTCCTCATTTCTCATTAATCAACCTGGAATTGACCACGAGGACGTGTTTCCTCAAGGTTCTCACCGACATTATCAGTGTCCCTTGTCTGTTTTTGACCTTTCATTATTTTAAACCCTAACTTTTCCTTTTATCCTGACTGAAGGAGCATTCCGGACGTGTCAGAAAGGCCCGACGCCGTAACCTTTCCTATCTGCTCCTGCAGGCCCCCCGTGAGGGGCCCGTTTCCTCAGCGGGCTTCGGTCACGGAGGAGACGGCTGTGACAGCGAGGGTTTGTCCGGACACACTTCCCCGTCCTGAATGTGACCCACATTATGGTAAACGGCTTAGCTCGAACCTCCACGTGCTCACATGCACGCGCGCGCACGCACGTGCTCGCTCTGAGTCATCTCGCCGGAGCCAGCACGCCCCTGGAGAGGACTGTGAATAATTGATTTTCAACCATGGAGACGTTTGCATTTTCCCACCGTTTTTATAGAGGCCGGAAGAGTCTGGTGGAGGTGATTCAATAGTTGTGGGAAAGTTGCAACGCTCTTGCAAAGTTGGAGAACCCGACCCAAAACCGGGAATGTTTGCCAACGTCGCCTTCAGACTTTGTCTCAATGAACGTAATGTTTGTTTGACTTTTATTTATTTTCTTTGAAGGCTTCCTTCCCCCGCGGTTCCATTCTGTTGGCTTCAGCACTTTCCTGCCTTTCTGGGTCAGAAGAAGCAGACGGGGCGTTTGGTGCGTGAGGTGTGTAAACAACAGAGACGCTCGCTCCGGAGGTAAACATGACACGGCCTTCTCAGCCTACTTTCCAGGACTTTGATGTCTGAGAAATGCCTTCTACTGGGAGAACAGGGGTTGGCGCTTGTCTTTCTGATATCTTTTAAACTCGGGCTTTGGGCTCAAAAGTTGTTTTTCCGGCCACCTCCCGAGATTTTCCCACATTATTCAGCTCCGATCCTCTTGGCCGGTAGGGATGTGGTCAGCTTTACCTCGCAGTGGCTGATGGGGAAAGGTGTGACCCGTCAGAATCCCGTGGTTTTCCAACTCCTAATTTGAACCAAATCATGTCAAACCTGTTTAAAGAGATGTTGCTGCCACATTAGGGCCAATAAAAATCCAGGGGCGATAGCGCAGTCCATCGGAATGGTGCAGCGTTCCCAGTTGGATGAGCAGCAGCCAAGGAGAAATATGCAGTTATATTTGCATTTTCAAATGTGGCTCAGCTTGACTCGTTCTGTTCCAATAAAGCTGCAGCTCGGAGGTACTCGATTGTCCAATAACCAAAAATAGCCATAAATTTGATTGTGCACCATAAACTCCTGCTGTACTTATTTTCATAGCACAATGATGCTGCTGCCAGAGAAATGAGCTTGGCTCCTGCTCGGCCGATTTGCACATTTCTGCCAAAAACAATAACACCAGCATTGTAACTCTGATAATGCTTGTTTGTGTTGAATCATTTTCTTAGGTGCAAATGTTTTTAGTTTTAGTTTTTCAGGAATTCCAGTCTGGGTAACATTCTTTGACAGCCAAACTACGGTACTGTTTACTTTCCTCAGTTAGCTGATTGAGGGGGAAAACACGCCGCCTGGTGGTCAAAACTGTTTCCAGAAAATGCTGAAAGTCCGGCTCTGAACACCACACAGAAATTGCTGTGGCTTATAATATGAAGGCAAACTTGCTGGAAAGATTTGATATGTTTGTTTTTATTTAGGAATAGTAACATTTTAAGCCGAGTGGTGTTGTGATAAAGAAAAAGAAGAAACTTTTCAAACTCCTGCAAAGAGATGGAAGATGAAGAGCCTGTCACTGCGGGCATCAAGCTGTGCACATCTGTGTACCACCAGGGGTTGCTGTTTCTACTCCAAATAAGGAGCTGTTTTGGCATCCAAATCTACTTTTTCTTCTCCTCCCACACCTCCCGGTGGAAAACCCCCAAATAGCTACGCAGCACTTCAAAAACGCGCCGACTCCCTCTGAAAAACCATCAGCCGGTCCGGCTCGGGGCTTCCCGGCAAGGAAGAAAAGAGGAGGAGGACCTATCATGGTTATAAACACAAGCCGAAGTGCCGAGGGAGTGCGTGTTTGGGCCTGCAGTGCAGCTTATGTTGATCCTGCAGCTTCAGTCGGAGGCTGATTCAGCTCAAGCGCAGGCTGCAGATCCGTAATTCCCCTCACAGAGCAGCGCTGCTCTTCTGGCAGCAATAAACTTTTTAAGAATGGCAGCAGCATGTTTTGTAGAAAAAAATAAAGAGGTGTAATCTGAAAAGAGGGATGATGCCAGCCTCTTCTCCCAAAGAGGAGCCTGGGTGAGCCTGTAGAATGGTGAAATGATCCAAGGTGGAGCTTAGACTTTTCATTCCAGACCTTCTTGTCTGTCTGCGAACGCACGCGGCAGCTGCATTAACAGGCTGTTACACACGGCTTTAACGCAATAACCCTCTTCGCTGAGCTGTCGGCTCTTGCTTGCGATCAAAAGAGGAAAAGAGCTGCATTCGTCCCCACCATTCAGATCCCACTGGCTCCGCATTCTAATCCTGGACCCGTTCTGTGGGCCCGCAGCACGGGCCATTATTTGCTCCGGTACTTTGTACTCTGCTATTGACTGACACAGATAAAGAGTCAGAATTGAAAGAAAAGGTTTGTTGCTCGGGGATGGATGGTTCAGGGGCAGCGTCACAATGGGGCCAATGTCTCAGTCTGTAGATTTCCAAGAGAAATGAGGAAGAAAATGTTTGTGTTGTCCCACGTTTCCCTCCTTGTCCCTTCATTTTCTTTACTCTCTGCCAACCTGACTCATTAATTCATCGAAGGAGTCACAGCAAAGCCTCTGAATAAAAAATGTTTGGCAGGCGGCCTCATAAGAAAACGTCATCTTTTCTCCTCTTATCCCTTTAATCTGCAACAATTCAACCATACAGCGCGTGTGAATATTTCTTTGTGGCCTTTTTTTTAAGAATCTCATCATTTTTCTTTGTTTTTGCTTATCGTGGGATGGGATTTGGAAGGAAAAACTCGAGGAGAAGAGGTATAGATGTGGAGATTTCATTTTTTTCTTGTTTGTGGTGCAACAGAAGTCGAATTCTTATTAGAAATGAGGAGTAGAATGGTTCCTCCCCACCATATACATCTACAATATAAAGGTGAGAACATTTATATTATAGAGATCCAACCTGTTGGCTTACAGCTGACAGCACAAACAAGTGCATGTTTTTACCGTCAGCCTTGCAAAACTGTATTTTATTTTATTTTTTGCATAGCCTGCAAATTGCATTAGCTTAGAAATGATTTTTCCACTAACTGGGTTCACCATCATTTGACTTTAGCCGCATCAAGCTGGGAATGTCTGTTTATTAATGAGGCCATTACAATGGAGGGAGGTTATTACAATTCCCATCTGGGACTTTTCTCTGCAAATTACAAACACAACATATTCGACATGGGACAGGTCGGACAGCAGCACAGCAGGGGGTGCTTCAAGCTGCCCCCCTGGAAAGTATGACCTCCTGAGCCCTTTTTTGTGATTGTTTGGTGAAGATTGGACTCATTACTGGTCTTTTCTGCCATATTCCCATCAGAACCTTTTAGTTATCAAACCTTAGCAGAAAAGAGGGGTCTACGTAATGATAAATGATATCCAACAAAGCAGCAAAACCATGAAGAGGATTCAGTTTTTGGAGGAAAGTGCAGCTGACAAAAAAATTAATTAAATGGAATATTTAATCAAAAGGAAGTTGAGGATTTCAGATAAGCAGAAATTGATTTTAAAAAATGTTGAAATAGCACAGCCGCTATTTTACCTGCAGGTTTGGGGATGTAGAAATAGTTACACCACCTCTCTCCCTCCAGCCACCACTCTCTGTATATATCTATATATTTTCTTTTCATAGGCAGAATCTGAAAGAACCCAGGCCAGCGGGAACAAATCATTCCAGCTGTTGAGTACAAAGAAAAAACTCCAATGGATTCTGGCCTTCGAGGTTCCCCTGTTGGGAAGGGTTCGAATGCAGAGCTACAGAAAACGTTTGACTCTCCACCACTCTAGAAATCGAAGATGGCGCGGAGCCTTTTTGTCTGTCAGTAGCTGCCCAGGACATATGCTAGAATGTACCAGCTGCTTTTTAGGTGGTTTAATAGCACATTAGCAACCAAAATAAAGGTCAGGATACAGGGACATATTGCTCGTTATGCCTGACCCCTCCCCAGTCAGGAATCCTGGGGCCCCTTCTTTTCATCACCTCCCTTTTCCCCTTTGGTAAAACGTTCCATAAATTCACTATCCACTTCCCCTACTTTGTGGATGACACCCAGCTCTACAGCTATAGCAAAACTCCAGTCTCCCACCCTCCCCTCTCACCTGTTCATCTGAAATAAGATCCCAGTTAATCTCTCACTTCCTAAAACTAAATAGCAACAAGGCTGAAGTTCTCCTCACTGGCACCAAATCTACACTCTCCAAGGTCGACAGTTTCTCCGTCGCCACTGACAGTGCCAGAGTTTTCCCTGCCCCCCCCCAGGCGAAGAGCCTTGGTGTCATCATCAATAGTCATTCCAGTCCCACTGTAATATTACCTGGACCACCTACTTCAACCGATGGTTGCATCAACTGGCTCTGCCCTCCCTCACTCCCCACACCGTCTCCATCCTTATCCACAGCTTTGCCACCTCCCGTATGGACTATTGCAACCCTCTCCCCCTCTCCCAAAAGTCCGATCTCTGAGTGGTCCAAAACTCTGTCGCTTGTATAATCACCAAGGCCCCCTCCTATCATCACATCACCGATCTTCTCCCCGTTCTACAACTCTCTGCCAGCAGCCATCTGAAACAAAGACTCACTCTTCATCTTCAAATTCATCTTCAAATCCAGATGTTACCAAAACATCAGGTTTTGTCTGAATCTACAACCCATCAGCCCATTATCACGATCACCAGGTGCCAACCTCTGCCCCTCATCAATGCTCCCTATTTAACCCAAGTCAGATTGCTTTTATTTATCACATCAGCTCTGACTACTGAGCAGCGACCAAACAGACCCCTGACACCACTTAGAAGAAACAGAATCCATGTTGATGCCACCGAGAATTCAGGTGGCCGCACTTAAACTGCTCCGTGCGCACTGTGGTGCAGCAGAGCCCCTCGGAGACGATGCCAGCTCATCTTCTGCTGCCCTGCTTCCCTCCCAGTCCCCTTTCACACCATGATATACATGGGTAATATTTAACTGACCGTGGCAGAACTTAAACGCGCCTCCTGCTCGACGCGGGGTGCCCGTGAGAAGAGAAGAGGGAGGGGGCGCCCATGGATGTATGTGTGCGTATGTGCAGACGTATGTATGAGAGGTTGTGAGAAAGGAGGAGGGGGAGTACATATCAGATTCACACAGTGATTCGACGTTAAAAGACACCCACTCATTTACTCCAACACCGAAGCCCGAACAGCTGGACCGCGATGCGCCCCCGTTCCGCCGACCGCCGACCGGCGAGAATCCGGATTCGCGCTCATTAACCGCCTTTTTCTTTATACTTTTAGGGGAGAAACTCCTGTTTTTCTGAAGTGGTTTCGCCGTCGTGACTCCCGCACGCCGTTTCTGTGGATTACCGGGAAGGTGGCAGATGCTCGTAGACGGAGTGCGTCAGGCGAGCGCGCACATCCAACAAGTGGATGCGGAGAAAGACGAACGCGGGCAGACAAAAAACCCCACACAGCTGGAGGACTGACCGATCCTCGAAGACAGATGAGCTCCGCTGTTCTGCTCACATGGGCCCGGTTGCTGATGACACGCACATTGTGTCAGTCTTCTGGTGACTTTTTGCATTAGTCGGGATTCGCTGTTTGTAACACAAGGTAAGAAATTCTCTCATTTCCCCCCGCGCCACAACGTGTCTGCCGCTGGCCAGGAGCAACATTTTGGCGATAACGCTGCGGAATCCGCCGTCTTCACACTCCTTCAATGCATGGACTGGCTGCTCCGTTCCCTCGGTGATCTCGGGGGGGAAGTTACGGTGCTCCCAATAGACTATTCTGTATGACGAGGGCGCCGGGGGCTACCAAAGGTCGCAGTCATGCCGATGCACCCAGTAACCTCCACGCTGATGTACCGGGGCATGTGCACCATCCCGGACATCCTCTCCTACAGCGCCCCGGTCAACCTGCCCGAAGATGAGGTTGAAGGTGAGACGGCATCTGTATACGTGTGCGAGTGCGCGTGTGTGAATGAGTGAGACAGGAACGAGAGATCGGCTCGTTCAGAGACGCGCGGTCAGCACCATGGACAGCGTCCACGACACAAACCTGGTGCTCATGGGGAAAAAAAGAACCATTTCATCCATTCATTATTGGATTTTTAGAAGGCCTGATTGCAGTGGTTTTAGGCTGCAGCGGATTTTTGTTCAGTGCAATATGCCCCCCCCACCCCCGCCGAGATATATGTTGTTTGTTAAGACCAGCGCTGACGCATCAGAGGCAGATCTTCTCTGCTTCACTGACACATATTCACTGACACACTTCACTGATCACACACACACACAAACACACACGCACACACCACAAGACAAGTGTCCAGCCACAAAATTGGTGTAATTAAAGTTTTAAGAGGGAACCCCCCAATGGGACTAAAATCTCCATCATTATGGAGCCCTTTGAGACATAACAACTGTTTTGAGGTGCAATTCCCTCTTTAAGGTGATCAAGCCTGAGGCCGTTGTGATGTGCATCAGACAAATCTGCAGGTGATCATGCAGCGGCCCTTCGGGACGGTCGTCAGGTCCCAGAATGTGCGTGGCGGCGGGTTGTGTGCACGGACGCTGCGCAGGGGCTGATGCGCTCCCCGAGTGACTGGATGCTTCATGCTGCAGACGAACTGCTTCCTGCCAAAGGGGATTTTACAGCTACGCATGCAACCGCGGATAAGGATGAAGAAGCAATTCCATGAATGGTTTTGACATCCATTACACCTAAAGCAAGCTAACTATGAATCCCCTTTGACTCATGCGTGTATGTGTGTGTGTGTGCTCTCAGTAAGCTACAAACACAGTGAGCATAATGACAGCACAGATTATCCCTGATTTTGAGTTTTGTTTTACGTTTCCATTCTGATTTACATCGACGGCCTCCTGAATAGACACTGTGTGCACCCCCCCCCCCCCCACACACACACACACACTCATTTATGGCCCCTTTTGTTGGGATGAACAGGCAGCGCTCCATTTTGACTTTAATTAGTCAAATCCGCTGGCGCTTCAGTGCTGCAGTCGCCACCTCACAGTTCGAAGGGAACGGCTCTTTAGAGCTCAACTTGCAGCGACAGTTTGACTGGAGAGGGGATCAGAGGCTTTGTGAGGGAGCAACGGAGGTAATGCTCAGTTAACGGCAGAGACGGAGACGTTTTCGGCTGTAGTTTGGCATCGGAGCGCCCCACATATCATGAAGGGACACGTGTAAAATGTAGGATTTCGGCAGCATCTACCTGTTCTTTCATGAAGCTGCTGGTTCAAATCCTGGTTTAGATCAGGTGTCCTCAGAAATCATCGCCTGGCGTAACTTTTGCATGCATTTTTCATGCGCTGTGTCTTTGCGCAACCTTTTATGCACCATTAACTGAATAAAAACAGGAGAGTTCAGCCTGTGTGACCATATTTAACCCCTGAGGAGAAAAGCCAATATTTGGAAGGAAGAAGCAAAGTCAAATTTGCCGATAGTTTGAAGTCTAACATGAAGGGAAACTTCTGGAGTTGAGCGGAGAGATGCGTCTCGTCACTGTCCGCGTCTCTGGAGGGACAGACAAGAATTGGCTGGACGTCTGAGGTGTCACATACATCAGCGATGGCCATCGGGGACAGGCTGGTCTGTCGCTAAAAAGAAATTGCACATTAGTGAGTATGTGTATGTGGACACATGTCCGGGCAGCAGGAGCCTCAACCCCTCTTGACATGTGGAGCTGAACACCCCGTATTCAATTACTGGCTGGGACACCTTGGGGACCGCAGGGACGGCAACGCACTTTGTGGTCGAGAAGGCCATCAAAGCTATAATTGGAACAAAACCATTCCTGCGATGCGCAATAACGATTTTTTTAACTCCGTGTGTGAGGCAGAAGAAGAAAGTGGTGGCTGGTAAGTAGTTTGATATACAGTGATATGGGTCTAAACTGAACCGGACTCCATATTCTCCATTTTCCCTCCTACATAAGAGGGATGAGGAAAATGATCATCTGGGAACTCTGTAGTTTAGACTTCCTCCTCCTCCACCACACACACACACACACACACACACACACACACACACACACACACACACACACACACACACAGGCACGTGCAAACATACACCCTTGTGTCTCCATCTCAGCGAGGACTTTCATAGTCTTACTGCATTCCCCTGACCCTGACCCTAACCCTGACCCTGACCCTAACATCCCATCCTTGGCCCCGACCTTAACGTCATCACATGCACCCTCTGCCACAAGCACTTCAAAGGGGTAACCCGACACTCCATGCACACCCGCCTCAAGCAACATCTTTATAACATAGCAGGAGGTGGACTTGGCACCCCCCTGGTCAAACACTTTCAGATACACTCAGGCCCAGAAAATAATGACCATTGGACATGTGGGCTGAAGAAATAGCTAAAAAACTTTAGATAAAAAAAAGGGCACAGTCACGCCGAGATTGTATAACTAATGTTACCCCCCCCCCCCTTTTTAACTTCATTTTTATTAACATATGGATTGGGGGGGCAGGGGGTAGCTTGCATGGCTTGACTTGATTGATTTTAGAGCACTTCCTATTAGCACTTATTATAGTAAAGTCATCCCTAACCCTAACACCCTATCCCTGACCCTGACCCTGACCCTGACCTAAACCCCAGTCTAACCCAAACCCAAGTTAACCCCGTGTTAACAGTCCTTCAAACCTCTGAGGACCAACAAACATGACGAAAAATGCTAACTTCCCTAAAATCTCCTTACTTTGATAGTAAAATCCGTAGCGAGCACATGAGCACACACACACACACACGCACGCACGCACACACACACACACACACACACACACACACACACACACACACACACCGGAGCTTTAAACATTTGGAATGGATCCAAGAGTGATGCTAACAGGGTTTAGCATAAACAAAAGATGCAAAGGATGAAAGAAAAGCAGCATGTTTCCACCTTCCCGAGACGCCTGACCACGTGCCATTCGGTCCAAATGGTGTCCGCTTTCATTATTTCGCCACTTCTGTTACTTTCACGGTCCCAGTGATGGAAAGCCGTGCGAGCGCTCCATTGTCTGCTGCAGTCAGTGTCTGGGCCCACTGAGACTCTAAAGGTTGATTTATTCCACCTTCGACTTAATAGAGAAAACGGTTTTCATTAGGAGGAAAGTTGTCCCAAAAACCTTGAAATGGGTAAAAATTTATAATGGCAGAAAATCTTTCTATCCATCCTCCAAAGAGAAATAAAGCACCCCGAGGACACAAATGCCTTAATTATTGAGCCAATAATGATGACTATCATTTTGGAAGGTCCAAAGTAATAACAACAACTAAATGTCATGAGTCATCCTAATTTCTATTTTTGATTTCTGAGGAATAAAAGCAGATTGGGGAATTTTCTCGAGTTGAATTCCAGCCATATTTGGTACAAGAACCCAGAACATTAAAAATTCTTTGTGTTTGTGTTGGGGTTCACTTACAGAAACATGATCCTGGACCAAACACGCAACGGAGCCCCAGCTGGAACAGATCTAACTTGATCACAGTGGTTTTGGTTATAAAACATCCTCGCAGAATTGTCCCTTCGGTTGTTGCTCACATGGCAGAAGCTACGCGAGCGAGAGGGATCTACTGAGCCTCTGAAACACAGATTGGGCGAACACCAACTCTGACTTTTCAGGCAGGAAGTTGAGACGCAGGAAACAGGAAATGATCCGTTTAAGGGAACCAAATGTGCTGGTTTCAAAAGCGTTTATTCATATCCCTTCAGACATAAAAAAAAAGGATTTGTCTTATCAGTGACGCTGACAGCCCATGTTTATATGATCCAAAACTCTTGAATATTATATTAATTTGCCATGAACATTTAAAGACACATGCTCAGTTAGCATGTTGGTGGATATTGTAACTACCTTCTCGCTACTTTCTGAATAGTACTCCGTGCTTTGCATGTTGTATTTAATGCTTTAATGAATCAAAGCATAGAGTCCGGCTGCCCCTGGACACACTCCCCCTTCCACACGTCCACACATCCTCCCATTGGGTCCATCAAATTAAGAGTCCTCCCAAACCAATTATCTTGGAGCGGCAGTGGGATATAAAATCCCGCCACAATGGGGCCGAAACCAATGCTGACCAACGGTGTAGCGTCCGCAATAGATGGCAGTCCGCCGTTCCCTCGGTCAGGTTCTGCACAATTTCTCCGTCTAGTTCTGAAAATACAAGTAGGCGAAGCAAGTAGGTGAAGTCGGAGGAAATGAAACATGAGCGCTGATTTTAAACCGCAGCGCTTTCACAGTTTGACTTATACGAAGGATACGAAGGATGACAGGATGGATCCCATAAATACCTGCCTGAAAGTTCCACACGTCGACACGTCTTTGGTGCTTTTGGAGACATCTCCCGCGGTGCAGTCTCTGGAACTTTACCCATCACTGACTGACAGCTCCCCACAAACTAAATAAACCCCTGCTCCTAATGGCATAAACTGCCTGTGAGGAGATCTTGATGTTTTCATTTGACTTCTACTGTAGCTGCAGCAGGAAAAAAACACAACAAACATTGACTCACTCTCTCGCCCCGAGGTGGAGGGTTGCCTTCAATTCCTTTGGAAATACTTCACTTGAATACAAATGAACACGGATATTTAAGGATGCTGGCATCTGCTTTGAGAGGCAGAAATTATGCACATAGCATACCGCTGCTGCGGATCCGTGGGAGTTCGTGGAGGTGTACTTTCAGGGGCGGGGGGTTAGCAGCGTAGCAGCGCTGAAGAGCTCGTCCAACGGCGGCGATAAGACTGAGAGGATGGCTGGGTTGTGGGGAGGTCTGAAATGATCCGAGTGTGATTGCCAGATGCAAACTGAGCGATTTGACACTTCTAATGCTCCTATTAGCCTCCGTAACTCATCTTGGAACCGCGCACGCAGGGAAATCAGACAATCACCTTTAGCTACTTAGCTTAGCTCAGCTCTTTCCATCAACTCTGGTCATTTCACTTTCATGTGCGTCTGCTCCCAACAAGGATAATAATCAGGGAAAGAGTTGATTTCACAGTCATAGTCTCAAGTTATGGTCCTGTTCACAAGTTCACACGTTAGTAAAAGCAAGTAAGAACAAGGCAAAATAAAACTGAATTTTTAATGTGAAAAACGGTGGTGCAGGAAAATAGCCTGTTCAGAAAGTCTGAGCCGGCTCCGATAAGCACGAGCAGGATTGTGCTGTGCTAAATGGATCCAGCACAGGCGTAGTCAACTCGAGGACAATAAATCTAACTTTCCCATCACTCCCCAAGCCCTCCACCGTTACCGCTCCACCTGGGTGATGGAGGGCCGTTTCATCTCCTGCCCGTGTTTGACGAGCAGGTCGGAGAAAAGCTCTGCTTGACATGGATGGATGTAACAGATGTGCTCGCCTTGGAGGGCGAAGTGACCTGTAGTGCTTCAGCTGTGCAGATTTTCCTGCCAAGTTGCTTTTGGAAAAATAAGTTTGGGGTCTTTAGGTGTGATTTGACTAACATTTCATGTAAACCTCATGAATATCGCTCTGAAATTGTGCTATAAATCTGAAGCTAATTCTGGAAGCTTAGCATGAGCGGAATATGACCTACTTTTAAATTCGCTTATTCACCTCATTAAAGCCTTTGTTGTCACTCATTTAATCAATGTCATCTAATTTTCTGTTAAAACATTTAAAAATCTGATTTTTATAGGCTTCCCACTAGTTATCGGTTTTACAACAAGGCTTATCTTTATTTTTAAAAGCATGCCGCATTGTAGAAAAAACCCACTTTGATGAAATGGTGGATATATTTCAGTGGGAGGCAACTACTTTGGCTTCAGGCACCGCTGAGCAACACCGACAGAAACGAGCCTTGACTCGTGGGCTAAATCTAGTTCTAATTACACATCCAGGCGTTTCCAGCTGTTGGCAGTAGTTTCATATTTTACACAAGAGTGCATTTTACCCGAGTCTGAAACTAGAATCTGCTACATTTGCATGTTGATAAAGATATTTGTTATTTTAGTCTGAAGGAGGCTGCAGGGAGAACATCAGGATTTAGATCTGAGATTGAATGGTCTGTTTGATGCCAGTAGTGTCCAGTTGATGGGATTTGACCTTCCAGGTGTTTCCTGCAGCCCAAGTCACAGGACCAAAAAAATCCCAAAATCTGAGTCGGATCATCCGTGAAGCTTCGCGGCTGAATTTCACCTTCGCCCAAGCAGCTTCTCACGGGTTTGCAGCTAACGGCAGCAGCTCTGCTCGATATCTCCTTTAGAGATGAAAACCTCCACTTTTGAGAAGACTTAAAGCAGATTTTTTTCCCACCCTGAAAACCCCCACCAGGCACTCAAAATCCCGCTGCCTTTGTCTGGCTTCAGTCATGCAAGGTCAAGTGGGGTTTAAGACAGGTCTGGAATTTTCTCCTCATCTGCTCTAAAGTACTTTGACCTTTACAACTCTTCTACTTCTGCAACTGTTTTTCTCCCCGCGGTTGTGTCAGTGTTGCTTGCCAAGGATAAAACACCCTGACTGTCCAACTCGGACATCCAGAGACACCCCCCCCCCACCCTTCCCATTTTAAAGACAGATGACTTACATCCTGCTGTACGCCCCCTTTGGAATACTCCAGAGCCTTATTAGAAGCCTGTTATGGAAATATTCAAATCTTCCCGGTGCCCATGTCAGCCTGTATCCAGTTAAAGATGGATTAAGGTTGCTATGGGTGTTTAAAAATAGTATCTTGATGACCACACATCCAAAGTCAAGCTGTGTTTCTCTCACCGTGATAAGGTCTTACATAAAGAGTAGGCGTGCTGCAATTACCGGCCCTGCGCAGCCATCAGCGGGAGCGGGGCTGGAGCTAAGACGGTCCCCGGCTCTGAGGAGGGGCCCCCGGATTTAGATCCACCGATGCCTCATCGCTGCAGAGACACGGACGTTACATTTCCCCCTCTCAACACGCAGCGCAGGCAATTAAAAGTTTTCACTGGAAGCTAATTTTACCCTGAAATGGGGAGCGCAGCTCCGCTCCAGGCATGCCTTGAAATCCGAGAAGATATATCCCATGATGCATTTTTTTTTAATATACTGCAAAGAGGCGAAAAAGTATTGGAGATGGGTTTTTTATTCCTTCTAAATGGGGGTTGAACTGTGTGTAAAGATGATTGCGGAGCATTGTGTTGACTGTAGGCTGTAGAAAACAGGAGAGAGAGCATCACCGCCCGTGTTTCTCTTTCTTCCTTTTTCCATTTGGCTTCAAAATCCCGCTCCTTTGCCAAGTGATCCCTCACTTTGTGCCGTGTTGCACATCACGCATGCATTTCGGTGAAGTGGCCTGTTGACGAGGAGCTGAATGCGATGGGAGCCTCGCTGCGGATGCTCGACTCTGGCGGCTCACAATCTTAAACTCGGGCTTTTCATCCTCTACAGCGCCGCGCCTCCGGGGACCGCACGGCCAACGCCGCTTTGAACGCCAACAAGCACCTTTTCCACATCAAAGTAAATATCACACGCCTTCAACAAAGATATTCACGCCTCCCTTGTGGAGTTGTGGTCTCGCAGGCCCCGTGGAAGAAGCTGCACCAGCATTTTCTCTCTCTCTCTCTCTTTAATAAGAGGACATTTATCAAGTAATGAAGTAATGGAGGCTGAAAGAGCAGCAGCTGGGGTACAGAGGATCCAGAATCCGTAACAAACCTGCAGCAATAAGAGGAAATAATATTGAAAGGTGACAAAGATCGGTGTGAGGATATTTATAGATTATAGATATTTATACATTTACACATGATGGACAGAAGAGCTTTACCAGCATTTCACCAGCAGCTGTACTGGGAACCTGCTTTCAAAGAAGATGGGCAGAGAGGTTGCATGTTGGATTAAATGTCCTCAGGAAAGATGACATTTAATCAGCAGGACCGACAGCATCTCCACTGGAGTCAAAGATCTTTTAGAAGACAAGATTTTAGGTGGAGATCATATATAGCCCTGATCTGTTTTGGAATATGCTAAAAGCACAGTGATGTCCATATTTCCGTAAAGCCAGTAGGTGCATGCAGCCTTCATAAATCCATAAATACACCCCCCCATTACCTTGTGCACGAGGTATTTATTGAGATTTTCAAGACGTGTGATGATTTTCACCATATTGTCACTGTTGTCAGCATCAGCTCAATAAATAATGCTTGCAAAGACGACATTATCTGCGCTTTTACCCTGTTCTTCGGTGCCAAACACAAGGGGATGTTGGGATTACTTGACTGTGATATTGTTTTTTCCCCCCTTTCCTTCAAAAGTAAACAGATGCAGCCGGAGCTCAGGTGGAACCAGAGGTGCTGTTATCCCACAAACAATAGCATCAACGTCCAGGGACGGTGGGAAGGCACAGCTGCTGCCTCCCTCCAGAAGCTATTTTGTAAAGAAGAATGCGAAATGCATTGTCGTGAATGTGAATAGGGCTTAATAAATTGCACGCCTGCATGTAATCCGCTGTAATACACCTTACCAGGTAGCTCCAACCCTGCGCTGTAGCTCTCCTGCCACATTAGAGGGAAATGTTGACATTTCACAAGCTGTTTTGCTGCCACAACTGTCCTGATAATGGCCACCACCACAGACATTTGTCACCGTTTGACGACACTTTTGCTTTGTCTGCAAATTGTAGGTGGTGTGTTATTTGTTATTGGCCATTCTTTATTTAGTTTTGGCAGTTCAGCCAGACAACTCTGGAGTAAACCAAGAACTTTACTGCACAAAATTAGCAGGGCATCAATTTGTCTCTGTCTCATGGTGTTCGTTTCCTGTTAATAGTCTGCCGAGACATTACATCCCTCACATGTCAGACCTCCTCCACAAGGATTGAAGGAACAGACCCACAGAAGGAGGCCGAGGAGGTGGTGGGATTGAGCTCCGAATGGCAGCAGCAGAGCGGCACAGAGCAGCAGAATAGCCAGGACAGCAGAAGGTGGAGCAGCATGGGCAGCACAGAGTACACTGAGCAGCATGGAGTGGTCAGGAGTGACCATGTGGAAGGTTTGGGGGCGGATTAAATACCTGCCCTGATCAGAAGGGAGGGTCATGTGGCGGATCAGCCGTTTTGAGTTGTTTGAACCTGCTCTGCTTCACATTATTAAAGAAGTTCACAAGGCAACAGATTTAAATTCCCATTTGATATTTGCCCACTTGCCTGATCTGCCTTCCGAGTGGTTGGTCTTCTGCCGAAAAATCAAAAAATATACTTGGTATAATCTCCCATGTCTCCCAACCAACAGTGATACTCGAGTGTGGTTATAGATGCCACTACGAATAAATGGAAGGATGTAGTCTCAAACATGATCGGTCCGAGTAATGAAGCAACATGAACTGGGCTCTCTGCTTCTACCCATCCAAACTGGAACTGTGGTGGATTTAAGACAAAACCAGCTGTTCAAACACACCACATTGATCAAGTGAAGCCCTACAGAAGAGATCAAGTGAATGGACCCAGGTGCGCTCCACTGTCACCTTGTTGAAACCACCTGCAGATAAAGCCGGACCATCCGGCATTTTTATCCCCGCTTGTATTTTTGTCAGTGATGCAGCTTTTCTGTTTGTGGTTCCCAAAAACACATTCATCATTCCCCTTAAAAACACGTCAACTGTCAGATGGGACTCGTGTGATTTAGTCCAGAACAATAAAAAGCTTCTCCAAACCTCAAGACTGATACGGCCTATTCACAAGAGTTTAAAAAAGTAAAATATGAGCTTTAAAAACAATCAGATTTAAGCAAGAAACATGCTGATCTGGCACGATAAACTGATGTAGAACCAAACTTAAATCAGCAGCATTTTCAGGCTGTTCATTACCTGCAAATTTAGCAGCTTGAGAATGTAACTGCAACTATTGGAAAATTGACATTTTAAAGACTTTGGCAGTGCAAAAATGATTCGATTTAACATATGCTCACAAAAATGTTGCTAAAGAGGTGCAACATAGATGGAATACTGAATGGAGCCAATCTTCCTACTTGATTTCTTTTTTTTTTCCTCCTGAGCCTCCGACCCCAATACTCATGTGAGTCATGCACTGATACGGCATAACAAATGCTCTCTCAGCGCGTGGATGATTTCCCCATTTCATATCCTGCGCTATTGTACAACTATAATGTGTGTGTGTGTGTGTGCCCCCCCAGAGATCCGCGAGGCCTTCAAAGTGTTCGACCGCGATGGGAACGGGTTCATCTCGAAGCAGGAGCTGGGGATGGCCATGCGCTCCCTGGGCTACATGCCAAATGAGGTGGAGCTGGAGGTTATTATCCAGAGATTAGACATGGACGGTGAGGCCGACACAGCTTGGATTTTATGATGGGCTACAGCGCACAATGGCAGTAATGTTCCTCTCTCCCGCAGGAGACGGACAGGTGGACTTTGAGGAGTTTGTCACTCTTTTGGGGCCGAAGCTGACCGCAGCTGGGGTGCCTGACAAGTTCAACGGCACCGACTTCGACTCCGTTTTTTGGAAGGTGCAAAGTGGACAGTGCAGATTGTGTCATCATTCGATGTTTTAGTCAGTTTATATGTGTTCATGACGGTAAACATCTGAAGTATTACAATCAAGTCTGAACCGTTTACATGCACTTCAGAAATGCAGTCAACCAAAAACCCAGATTCACATGTTTTGGTCCATTTATCTGATTTCTTTTGGCGTACGTGACACTCACAAGGTTGCAAGCAGTCGTTGCTCAAGCTTACGACATTACAACCATGTTCTAAAGAACTAAATGAATCAGAGTAATAAGTATACATGCACAAAGACTTCGAAAAATCATTCTAAAACATCACATTATGCCGTTTACTTGATCACTTAAATAATCCGATAACTAGGAATAATGATCAGATTTTTACTGGCAATGTGAAACTTTATTAATACAGAGCTTAATAAGATGGACGCTAGGGGGGTTTTCAAGACAGCAGGTAATATGTAATAAAGTAGCGTTCAGAATAAGAAAGTGGAGTATAGCCGGATTATCGGTGTGCTCTGCGTGTGAAATGAAAGAATCCCATCACACCTGCCCCGGAGAGCCGAGAAACCGGAGGGGCGAAGGCTGTGGAGCCTTACGTAATATCACGTGTGAAAAGAACCGTCAAGCATATGCGTTTGGATTGATCACAGAGCCTTCAGGCGAGCCGACCAGCCTGACTCTGGCAGAGCGGAGAAGAAGCAGCTGAAAGTGAAGTTTTCAAACTCTATAACTTAATTACTTTCTTTACCTCCTGGGATTTTCTTTTCCGCTTTTGATTTATAGTCAATAAAAGGGAAAATCCTTATTTGTACAAAGACTCTTTTAATTAGTATTATTTATCTATTCACTGTATAACGTTCATGATGTGAAAAGGCAGAAGTTCAGACACGTAGAACAATGTGCTGATGTCCTTGTGCTGCACATGTACTGCGTGTCTTTGCATGTATGCTAATACGCAGCTGTGTGTGTCTCCAGTGTGATATGCAGAAGTTAACTGTGGAAGAGTTAAAGCGGCTCCTGTACGACACGTTCTGCGATCACCTCTCCATGAAAGACATCGAGAACATTATAATGACCGAGGAGAACCACATAGAAAACCCTGAGGACTGCCAGCTGGACATAGACAGTAAGGAAGCCTTTTCATACATGTGTTTAATAATGCAGCCTTCTACCAACGAGCCTGCTTATATGACTATACTGGGCATAGTCTGGTAATTGTGCTACTCAGATGGTTTCAGTCCATTTATCACATTTCGGGTTTGGTGTTTATACCTTTGGCGGTTCGAACATTTGGCCCTGAGGTGTCACTTTTTAAATCCCAACTCCAAACTTTTGCATTTGAAAGCCTTCTTTGTGTTGTTCTGCGACATCATTGCAGGGAACACGTGATTAGCAGCCGTGAAATCGCCACTCAGGCGTGCAGGAATTGGTTTGTTCAAAAACTCCAATCAGAATTTCAATCTCGGCGCCAGGTGTGAAAACAAACCCTCCTAATTATAACGCGCTCACGCCAATGTGAGATTCCCTGATGAGCTCCCTCATTTGGAAGCGGATGGGATCCATCTCCCGGCGGCCACGGCCTCATCGAACAAACCTGCGGGTAAAGTTCTTCTCCTCCCTCTCCCGCAGGTTCCAGCCCGACGCAGCAAGTCAAACAAACGTGCGTGCGCAAAAGCCTGATTTGCGCTTTTGCCATCGCCTTCATCATCAGCGTCATGCTGATCGCAGCCAATCAGGTGCTGCGGAGCGGCATGAAGTAGACGAGGCCCCCTCGACCGCGATCCCGAGGCTGGTTTAAGAGCAATGGCCCACGAGTGAAAATAATAATAAAAGATTTGAAAAGACAATCGCACTGCTGTCAAACAGACACACGGGACTGCGGGATAACAGGTCACCGAGGACACGACACGTGCAGGGAAGGCAGCATCCTGATGGCGCTGTGACTGAAATACATATCATTATTCGTCATCTGACATTTAGTTTCCATTAGACGAGTATTTGTTGCATTCAGTCTGGTGGCAGCTATAGAGAGAAAGTGTAGTGACAGTCCAGTCTTGTGTTGTTCAGTGTATCACGCAGTTTAGTGCAAACGAAAAGAGAGAAACCTGTGAAATACTGTGGGAGCGACGGCGAGGAATCGAGCCTGGAGGCTGGCGAAGTGTGCGGCGTCGAGGCGGGGGTGCGGAGACGCATCCGGAAACACGAAAAGCGTTCGCAGGGTGGCGCTCAGATTGTTGGAGAGTTCGTCAGCCAGGGCAGGATGATGCAGGGTGGAGTACGTCGGGGAAGCGGGGGTCACCGGCCGGAGGTGCTGCACACACTTGATTCTCTGCCTCCACCAGGGGTTTCACAGCCCTCAGACGATGACGACCGACACCATCTATGCATGATGTGCATGGATTTAAACAGCCGTCTTGACCCATTCGTGGACGTTTTTATCGGTGTTTTATTCATTACTGTGTAAAAACAAGAGCTGTTTTCAATGACTTACTGACAACTGTGATCAATAGTGTGTGGTGGGGGGGTGGGGGGTGGTGTGGGGGGGGAGTAGGGGGGTGTTATCGGCAATCACAACAGAAGTGAGGCATAAAAACTGCATGATAAGGGCTGCTTTAGTACACGCTCGTAATCATGTGTGGGGAGATTGCTGAAGTGTGGACCCTTCAGACCTCCAGTTGTGTCCTAGCCCGTCACAAATCAGCAGGAATTATCCTCCGAACAAAAACGATCTTTATCTCCATCTGGATGCGCTGCTGAGGAAGCTTAGTTAACTTTGAACCTACTAACTTGTGATTGAATATATGAAAAACCCAGAGCACTTTCAGGCGTAACAATAGGCAATACAAAGAAGACACCGAGTAATAAAAGTTGGAATTAAAGTCAACCCGTTCCGTTAGGGGGTTCATACAGATTAGGGTGGGCAAATCCAGTCCTCGAGCACTGGATTCAGGCCAGTTTTTGTGTCTTACCAGGCAGATGACACTTCCACCAAAGGAAATGGGACCTCGGGTGAAAGTGGTGCCTACCTGTAGGACACAAACCCTGGCTTTATTCCGGCCATCGAGGACTGGATCTGCCCACCCCTGGTTAGAGGAAATGAGGTTCTCGATGGGGGGGGCTGGAAAAGGGGTATCTGCTGCAATAAAACATTCCTAGCTGTGAGACACCGCGGGGAATGGACAGGGTGCAATTGATGGTGTCCTGCATGCAGCTGGGTGTCGTCTGACATTGTGTGTCGGACATACTGTATGAAGCAACCAAAGCTTTGGAGGGACGGCAGCACAGAGTCCCGCAATCATCCACAAATCCATGAAGTTTAAAAAAAAAAATAAAAATACAGTGCCAAGATTTGCTTTGAACAGCGGAGACCAGCCTGTGATGCAGTTCGAATTTGATCTTTCGGTTCGTTATGTGCTTTGTTATCGCACAGAGAACAGACGACACAGACGGTTCGATGCATCCAGACAAGGTTCCCAAAAGTGGCACTCGGCAGAGGAAACGCCCTCTGAGATAACAAATAAATAAATAAATAGGTTCTGCGTTTCCATTTTGCACTTTAAGATGTGCTGCATCGGACAGCAACTCACCGCCATGATTGTGCGTCCATCTCCAGAGAGTTTATCGCCTTTCACCATAGACGTGTCTGTTTTTGTGGCAGGAGCGTGACCGACCGGGCGATTTACCGCTATTACTTTTCTATCACTGCTGGGGGAACGTCCTCAAAGAAAGGAATTTGATTTGTTGCCTTATTCTTTCCTTAGTCCTATTATTTGAGACATACACACACACACACACACACACACACACACACACACAAAAAATACAGTCCTGGGTGTTTGTAGTTTCAAAACCTGCAATTTTCTTTTGTTGTTACAGATGGAATGAGGAAATCTACACACATGTTGATAGTCTACTGAATGTGCTATTTCCATTGTAATGTACACTTTGATACTTGTCTTTGTATCTGAAAAAAATGTTTACGTGATCTGCTCATTGCCTCCACCCAATGTTCAGTGTATGTGGAACAGTATTTCACACTAATAAAAGGATTTAACCTGTTCAGGAAACACAGCGATTGTCGTTGAGTCGTCACTCGGAGAGCCGGGGAGGCCTCAGAACGATCTCTTTCACTGCGATGATTGATGTCCTGACATTTGAGATTGGAAACGCGCTGGGAGGGATGTGCTTTCCTGAGCTCTCCATTTTGGCGCCGCCGTTTGGCTTCAGTGGACGAGGCGAGCCCCATCTGTTCCATCTATTCGCACAGAATCGCCACCGATGGTCAGACGATTCCATCAAGTCGGAGAGATGCGGTCAGAGATGGCAGCGGTCAGTCCTCCGATGCGCCCAGATAGTCTTTCACAAGGTTTATAATCAGTTAATGCCCGTTGCCGGCAGATGAGCCAGCGAACCGTCGCAGTGACCCCTGGAGACCGCCATGGAGGTTTGGAATTTTATGACTTGTTTATCTGGTGAAGCCCTGTTTTTATTTTTCGTTGTTGTCCACATAGACGTCAGATCTACCCCAAAGGGTGCAGGGTTCAGGAAGAGCTCGCGCATCAGTTTGTGGCTTGTCATTAAATAAAGGAAGGATTTGATGTTGCTTCAGGACTGTAAGATGACTGATCTGGCTCCCAACATGCTTTGCAAGAGTGGTAGAGAAAGGATGCGTTTAAATATGCCATCTGACACTTTACTGCTGTTAATCTCAACAGCTGCACAAACAGGAAGTGACTACTGTTCCTCCATAAACCGAAGGGCTAAGCTGCTCTGGCAACAATGGTCCCAGTTGTTAAGGTAGCAAATTGGAGCACTTATAGCAGCTCAGGGTGCATATGCAGCATATGAGGCAGCTAATGATGACATGGTTGCTTATTCATCAGGTCCTGGATGTGCATTAATCATCAGTGTGTCTTCGACTTTAAAAAAAAAAACAGCTCTCTTTCATTTTGCTCTTGTGCTCAGTTTTGTCATATGTCAGCCTGTTTTCAAGTGTCTGATCTCCATGGACGCTAGCAGGAGCATCAGGAAACGTTCCTCGCGGGGGGAAATGATTAAAAAAGCTGGAACTGGCAGCAGCTTGTGAATGAAGACTTTTCACATTCAGCGTCGATGAGCCTGTTTAACTTCAATAAATGATCCCAGCTCAGTAATGATTTACACAATCACGTTTAAGTGAGGGCGGGAGGCATTTCAGAAGGCTTTACCATTCCATTTTTAGGACATTGATGATCAGCAAAAGATGGAAAAACTGCTTGCTTCTCAGTATGATAATCATCGACCACAGCCTAAGGTGGTCGGTAGCTGGAACCCTCCTGCTGATGGTCAGCTGACTAAAATGGGAGGAGGAGGAGAAGGAGGGGAGGAAGAAAACATTCCTCACACATATAAATACATCGATTACACAAACAGAATCCCCCAACAGAAAATGACTCTGATTCTAATATAAAAAAGTGCAAATATTTCTCTTTGGACCATGTTCTGCTTCTTCGGGCGGCAGCAGGTAAATGACTGTCGCCAGCGGTGCCTGGCCTTCCAGCTCGTTTAGTTTCACCACATTCATCAGTTATTCTCAAAGACAGATGAGCCCAAAATCACTACTTCCAAAGGAGCGACGTGATAAATATATAAAGGCCTCAGTTTCAGATGAAACAGGCTTTTAGTGCAGGTGCTGATGATGAGTCTTGAGGACTCAGACCTATTAAATGCCATCATGGTCTGCAGTCCTGTTATCTACCTCATTTTTTATTGCCATCAGAGAAAAGCAAGTGAAATAAAACTCCAAAACCTGCCCTCCGTCCTGCTGACAGGCAGCACACTGCCCCTCCTGGAGGCTGCAGGCGAGGCCACGAGAGTGACAGCGTCACCAAATCCCTGCTCGCACGGGCAGCGGCACTAGTGCAAGGCCAACAACAACCCCTGAATAACTTTCTGCACCTTTTTTTTCACATCCGCCAACATCCCCTAAAACAGCATGAGGTAAATTGTTCCCTCTCATTAGCATTCTAGGATAACTCAGAAACCCAAAGACGGTTGCAGCCTCGCGCCATCTGGCCGCGCCGCGGCAGACACAACCGCGTCTCGCTGCTTTTAAATGGCTCCTCAGTGCCATGTGTTTCCATTAGGACCTGGTCTGTTTACATTCTCACGTTTCCACCCTTCCAATTTAGCAGCATTATTATTCATGTCATGGTGACGGACTGCAGCCAGGAGCTTGATTGGATCAGGAGTCACAGAACTTCCAGTTTTAATTGAATTGAAGCCCCTCTGTACCCTGGAGTCTCCCAGTGGCTCATGGGTAGAAATCAAGAGCATGCATGAGCTGTTAGAGTACATTAACTGATGCGTTTATGGGGCTTAATAGCTAGTGAATGTGAATATATTATTTTTGAAAATAGCAGTTTCAGCGGATTGAACAAACGGATGCTTGATTTCAGACTAGGAAAATCAGTTAAGCTATTGAAGATTTCATAAATGAGGCAGAGTTAATGTGGCCGTGTCCGATGGAAACCAACCTTCCTCCATACGGATTTGTCCAGCGGGCTTTGGGTCTTCATCCTCCAGCTTTGGGTTGTCGTTTTCTAAAGTTGTGCTCCAAACATCCCTGGTGTTTTTCCTCGGAGCGCCGCACATTTAGGCAACACCATCGGGCTGGCGATCATAGATGGAGAACTCTCAGAAGTCCAGCATCTTCTGGAGATGTTTCCCAGTCAAAAAACTTCTCAGTATTTTGATTCACTTTAATTTGAATCCATTTTAGCCCAGTAGATTTCTCACAAAATAACAACAGAAGCCTTAATGCAGAAAAAACCCAAAACACCAAAAACAGACACAAAGGTACTAAACCATAGAGTGAACTTCACTTTTGCCACCTGCACAGCAGGAGGTCTCGGGCGTCTGTCTTTCCTGAAGATTCCACATTCCGATCCTTATATTGTATCTGTGATCCTTGTGCCAGGTTATCAAATATAGTAACAACTGCACAAATTAAACCAAACTAAATTCTTTGACCACCTCTCAGTTCTGGTATCTGTCTTCAATCACACAGTCGGTGGACTCTCCGACGGCTCTGCAGCCTGGAAGTCTTCTCTGCTTTGGTGGTTGAGCCCGTTTACCTCTGAGGACACCGACTGGATGCATCAAAGTCCTCATGTGTCTTTTCAGTCCAAGACTTTGAATCTCATGTGCTTGAATAGTGAGGATGTGGAACTTCACACTTCCTTCTCTTTGTCAAGCTTAAGAATTTCAACAACATTTTTTTTCCTTGTGAGTCTGTGCTGTGGAAAATAACAACAATAACAAAAAAGCTTAGTGAGAATCTCTCTTCTGAAATTGGATTATATTTCAAGAGGCCAGTTTATGATCAAGGTCAATGGAAATCCATCAAGTGTCAAACCAAAAGGGTTCCTGGGGCAGACAGTTAACCTCCGGGCTTCCCAAGGAGAACGCATCCATCTTTTTCTTTCAATTCCCCTCCCATCTGTTCATGGATAGATGGACAATCGTAGTGCCCCCCCCCCCCCCATTCCCGATTTAAACGATTTATAGTCACCAAATTGACACGTTCCTTTAATATCGACACTTCTTTGGAGCAGCTGCAGAGGTGAAGTCGAAGGTGAGTCGTGGCTGTGCATCAGGAATCTGGAGAAACGTCTCCATAAGAGTCTGTTGGATCCTGTTGTCACAACTGCCACTAAACAGATACTTTAGTGTGTACGTGGAATATAAACATATACGTATATATACGTATATATATATATATATATATATATATATATATATATATATATATATATATATATATATATATATATATATATATATATATATAAACTCCAGGGATTTGCAAGGACCAGGACACAGCAAAAGCCACCATCATCGGCCCTCGGGCCAGTTTTCAACATTCATTGACACAAAAATGATGCAAAGCTCGTGTTTGTGGCCGTCAAGCTCATCGACCTTGGTCTGTATGAAGCAAGACAGAATTAAATAATGTGTTCTGCAAGCACACACACACACACACACACACACACACACACACACACACACCAGCTGAGATTTTAAAGACTTTACTGCTGATTTGAGGGCGATTGAGTCTGGCGCCACTCTAAATCAGAGATACTGGATCTAGAAAGGCAGCATTACTTAGTTTGGTGGGGTCTTTCTGGCCAGATGTCAAAGGTCAAATTTAAATTGGAGTTGGCTTCGACCATTAGATCCACTCAGCTTTGAAACTCCTTTTCAAAATCAAATGAACCGGCCTGCTTTTGCTGTTGGTACTGCTCCTGTTTTTGTCTGCCTTTTCTGCCCCCCCCCCCCTTCCCCAGATCAAGCCTCTCCTGAAGCCTGGATCGAGCTAATTTATTTCCTTTTTTCCCCAAGTGTTGTTGGGAAACAGCGAGAAGCGCTGCAGGGACACCTTAGATCCAACAAGCTTCAGTAAAATATGCTGCAGGTTTTATGTGGCCAGACGTCCCCCCCCCGGTCACGGTGATTTAATCCTGATAAGATAGTCGTCTGTGCTGTTTGCTGATTGGCTGTATAAACTGCTGGGAGAAGCCAATTGCCCCATCATCTCCCCCCACCCCCTTCACCGGGGTAATCAGGCACAAATTGAAAATATCCAGCAACCAATTTCAGCCTGAATTCCAATATTCCCAGTCTGCCAGTGTGATGTCACATTTGGAGGCTGCTGCATGTTAAATCGGAGACACTAAAAATGCTGCTTCGTGGAAGGCATTTGACTTTCATCACTTAGTATTTAGGTTAATTTCACTGTAGGGTTTCTGCTTAAAGGCCCAATTTTGAGCAGCTGAATGGCGCCCTGGTGAAGGCGCTCCTCGTCTTGTTGCCACGTCTCTGCAGATGCCGGATCTGGTTCCAGCAGCCATAGCTGGGGGAAATGAGTTACTGGTTAAAACATTGTCCCGGTGGACTTAACAGTAGGCTCACAGCTTGACATCACCTCCAGGACTGCCGAGACGAGCGTCACAGAGTGTATTTTCATGCGTTTCAGTTGCCACGGGAAACGGGTTACAGAGCAGCAGCAGCAGGCGCCGGCTGAGGTGGGTCATTTATGAAGATGGGAGAGTTTATTTGAGTCAGGTTTATTTAAAGGATTAGAACCTTTTATACTGACACACAAGTGCGGGCAGAGCCTTTCGGCTCAGGAAGGCTGGGTCCTCCTGTATTTTCTGGTTTCTCTGGCTCGGGTCAGCAGCGTATGACATCAGAGAGGTGCATTGTGGGAATGAGATCCCTGGTGAAAGGCAGCTGAGGGTGAGGGCACAGTGACAGCTCTCACAAGGCGCCTGGAGGTGGACGCTGCAGTAAATCTCACCCCCGACCAGTGTGGAAGATCCAGCGCCCTCTAGCTGTGAGAACACAGGCTGTGCTTGATATGAAAGAAATGCATTAAATATTTGTTGTTTGTTGCCAATAGCAACAAGCGTCTTTGAGGAGGAGTTTATATCTGTTTATCATCCCTCAGTGTTTATCCGTTACTCTATAATAAGCTTTGTTTTATTCTCTCCCTTTAAACAAATGCTGTTTTTTGAAACCAGGAACTCCAACATTAGAAACAGGACATGGACACGCTGGACATGAGCCAAGCCTGGAGAAGCACATGAAGAAGAACAAATTTCAGATCTTAAACCTGTTGTTAGATGACTAACAAATCTAATCACGACGTCGGTAAATTACACCAACGTTCCCTCGTTCGACCACGAAGGCTCTAGACCCATTAAGCTATTGATAAGGAAGATAAACAAGTGTGTGTTGCGTCTGTGGAGCAGCTGCAGTGAGTCAGTCGGTCCTTCAAGAGAGAAGATAGTGCAGATATGAAGCCTTCAGAGTAGCATGATGGGAACACTTTTAAACAATGTACAGATTACTGGTGAGCACCTGACCCTCCAACATCCCAGAATATCTGGGTTCCGCTTGACTCAACAACAGTCGCCAGAGAGAAAAGTCCTCTGGAGCAGGTAAAGGCTCTGAGGCTGCGCAGCACCTCTGGTTGGGGGTGAAGAACCTATTCCCTTCTCCCACCACCAGCTGGTTAATCTTATAGACTTCATACTCATTAAAAATGGAATTATAAGGAAGTGAAGGGGTCACAGCAGGTGAGAGGACGGATCACCGAGCAGCACAGGGTGTGTAGATCTGCTCCGATGGGATTATCAGGCACGAAAAAGAGAAACAGAAAACATGTGAAAGATAAATGTTGCTTGTATAAAAGGTGACATTTTCCACGAGCACCTCGACTGTTTCAGCTCCGCGTGTGCTGACGGCGACGGTCGGAGGATGAACTTTGACTAAATGAGAATTTATGCAGTGGAGAGTAAACAAATGCTTGGTTGGACAGAAGCAACCTTCTCCTGGGCAGCAGCGAAGAGCGGCTCATCCCAGCGGACGGTGAGGAGGGGGCGGAATGATGGGGGACGCCGGGAACTGAGGAATATGGTTCATCGGGTGGGATAAGGGTCAATAAACACTACTCTCTATTTGCCACCATACAGCTCAACATGGGGCCCGTTGAACCACTACTGTGGTGTTCCCAAGTCCCAAGACACTTGTCCTACCCATTTGTCTTTTGTTCATCCAGCTGTGGACGTACCCCCTCCCCCCAACCAGATCCAGCAGTTGTAGTTCCATCTGTGCCTTTTTGATGTGAACCAATCCCAGATTTGACCTTGCAAGAACCTTGCACAGCTGTTATACAGGGAGCTGTAGGAGCTCTGGCAGGTCCATGTCTACTGAGTGTAGTCAGCTCTGAACAACATCCTACGTTGCTGAGCTGTGCTGTGGAGGTTGATCGTCCTCTTCCTCACCCTCCTTCCCAGCATTGCTCTGTGAGAGAGGAAGAAGCTGCCGGTTGCATTGTGGAGCAACACTATCATTAACTGAAACCAAAGGAATTTCATAAAAGGTGTAAACCTCAGTTGGCCTCTGTTGCCCCTGAGAGGGGTCTTCAGCATCCTCTTGTCATGAAACAGAATTTAGGAGAAAGATTTCACCGTCAGGAACTGGTAGAAGACGATAAGCCAGTTGATTACCCTAAAGAGTGCCCCATCTAATGTACATCTCTTTTTTCTCAACAATAGTTTGCAGGTCCCATCACAGCTGTCCAGACTCTGAGTCCAGATCGATATGTCAGCCCATCAGCAGCCAATTACAGAGAACTGTGTCCAACTGCTAGAAGAAAGATCAGTGTGACAGGTCGTGTCTATGATGAGTGGATGGTAATCAGTGAGACAACACGAGGAGCAGTATGAATATAGAATCTTATGTAGACCCTGGGGGGGGGGGTTCTCAGCAACAGGTAGTCCTGACTGAGGGCCATTGCCCTCTCTGTGAGCATATCCTCACCATAAATAATGTTTCCAAGTCCACTGGGAAGAAGGATCGAGGATCGAAGCTTGTTTGCACCTGTTGCCATGGCGAATCGGCATTCCATGGATCAGGGATTTTTACATCCTTGTGCACGAGCTTCACTCAGAGTAACCATGACATAGAGTTGACTCAGTTGCTCAGAAAGACTGAGCATCATTCAGGTCTGCACTTCCTTTATAGCCAAAAAAAATGTACCAGCCTTGGCGTCTGTCTGTTTTAATCTAAAGCAACAACGAATGACGAGGGCAAATGCTATTACACAAAGAAATACCTCACGAATATACAGAAGAAATTCAAAAGCAACCTTTTACAGCCTAACTGTTGCTGTCATGGTGATCTTTGATATTCAAAGGTGGCAAAAGAACAATGTTTTATGGAGAGGCAGCATCACATTTACTATCGAAGCCTTACCCCTTATTTTGGTCCATGACTGCCACCGTGTGGTCATTTATATTTAACACTTATCGGCTCCATTTCAGTTGAATCTGTCGAGATGGTTTGGTTTGTTCCAGTCCTGCAGTACTATCTAGGGACAGAACTTGTTGCTTCTCTTTGATTAAGGATCAAACGTCTTTACTCAACACCTCAGGAGGAGCCAATGTCTTTAAGCCAAAATCAAATAAAAACTTCAAGGCACAAAAGTCTGTCTCCCATGATGGCCCTTCAGCTGGAGCGGTGTCCATCATTCTTGGGCGACAGAGGGAGGACGCTGTGGTAAGGCAGCTCGTAGACAGGGTTGACCCCCACGTGGCGTAAGCTGTCCACCCTGCCAAACTGGCGCAGGTGGAAGAGCAGGGTGAGCTTCCGGGTCATTTTCCTGAGCGCCCAGAGCGATGCCAGGATCTGGGTGAGCAGGAAGATGAGGTAAAGGGAGTGGACGGCCCTCTCCAGGGGGAGGATGATGGTTTCTTCGTCTGTCAGGAAGAACAGGACCACTGGCAGCTGAATCGTGAAAGACAGGAGCCAGAAGGCGGCCAGCGCTGGCACCTAAGGAAGGAGGCACAGGTCGCCATGTTGGGACGTGCTTTAGATGTCTACACAGCAACTGTTGCACCGATTTATTTGCTGTTTACACGGGGAGGCAGAGCCAAAGCAGCCCCCTCCCCCGTTGTATTCAGACGAGCATCAAACACGCAGCTGGGAAGCTGCTTCGAATGACCTTTTCTCTCAGATTGCCAACGTAGCCCAAGTAAAGCCGGACCACCTCGACCACCGTGAGGAGGACCACCCCAGTTATGAGCAGAGCCTGGTAGTATCCTGGAAGATAATGGAACTGGAAAGAAAGCACATTTTGAATTGCAGCTGACAGAGGTCAAGGAGGGTGACCTCCGCTCTGCACACGCCTCCTTTAGGTGGTGGGACGGAGGCTAATGAGCCCACGCTCCCTCAGTGGCTGCATGGAGGATTTGTTGAGATCTCTTTTATATGTCAGGACAGCAAATCTCAAAGAAATGTAATCTATTTTATAGTTGAGTCCATGAACTAACCTTGACGTCCAACATGAACACGGTGGAGAGCCACCAGCAGGGGAAATAAAAGCCGTTGAAGTAAAGCAGCATCTGCAGAGGGAGGTGGGAGGCCTGCTCGGAGGCCACTGCAATCACCACAACACCATTAACAACAGCCCCGGCGACGACAGACACGCAGCAGGTACGCTGGATGCAGAGACCCACCAGAAGTCTCCTCCCGCTCCCCGGGGAGGTCGCTGTCCGCCGTCCTGTTGTTGGCAAACACGGAGCCTCCGATCAAGGCCAGGCTCAGCTGAATCTCATGGACGGGTGAGTAGAAGACAGGCATCGCGAGGCCAAAACAGTTTTTTTGTTATCCAACACTAATGCTGAGTTACACTGAGGCATGGAGACACAAAGGAGCAGGCACAGATGCATGCTGGGAGACAACACTGCTAATCAGATTACACCGAAAGAGGCGGCCCGGGGATTAGGCTGCAACAGCAACATGGCTGATGATCCAGCAGCCTATTAAAGCCTTTATTATATTATTTTAGAAACTTGAAATCACAAAAATAAATCAAGGATAAAAAACATCAATGTTTATTCACTGCTCTGTTTTGTGAGAGTACGTTAGAAGACACTGATTTATTCAGGCGTTTGACGTCTTTTTCTTTATTAAGTTGAGTAAATAACAACTGACACATCAATCTCACTCTGATCTCACTCTGCTCACTGCCCCCTGTCCACCGAGTCCTCGGAGCGGGGCCTGACCTCGCAGTCTTGGGGCCTCGCTCGTCATTAAAGGGGGGCAGGGTGCAGTGGCAGGGTTCAACCACAAGGCGTCGTCACAGCTCGTCCCTGGGGGCGCGCAGGGGGAAATGCTGGAACTCTTCTGGCACCTCTTCCCCTTTCTGGGACCTCTTGTAGAACCCGAGTGAGTCTAGCAGGCTGCTGATGTCGTCTGCCTTCATTTTCTTCACAGGAACAGTCTGACGTGTCAGGAAGGACGCACACACACACACACACACACACGGTATAAGGCTCAAAATCAGCATGAAGCTAATAAGTAAACACTGGATCCCCCCCTCCAGGATAAATTAATGCAGAACACTTATTCCACAGACACTGGTTATGGAATCATGGCCAGTGTTTCAGAGGTTCCACCTGTTCAATAATTCAGTCGTTTTAAAGCCAATTTGCTGTCCCCGGCGGCACCATCATTAAGAAGCAATTCACTAACACGTCAATAGAATTTAGAAATGAATGATAATGTTTTATGGCTTCCACAGGAGAAAGCTCAAAGCAGCTGACTTCCTTTTTTATCACCGGTTCCTACGGTTTGAGGGCTTTTCCAGAACCATAAAAATAACAGAAACACTTCAGCTCCGGTGCTGAAACTCAGAAATTCTGCAGCTCCTTTTAATATGGAACAACAAAAATCATGCATTTGATTGGGCTGCCCCCCCCCCCCCAAAAAAAAAATCAGAGATCCTTTCACCTTAACGACTTCATCATTTTCGTTATAGAATATCAGGCGTGGATTCTTCTCTTCCGAGGAATCATATTCCAGGTTGTGGCGTCGCTGTGGTCAAGGAGAAACATCAGAGCAGGAGGTAGGTTAGTGCTAGTTTTAGGGTCATTAAAGAGCGAGGGGTGACCCGGAAACAGGGAAATGTTGTATTTCATGTGTCGTAACCACCACAACAAGGATACTATAAAGCCCAGCGCTCCATGAGGAAATGATGAAGCTCCGGCATCTTCTTTATTCCTCATCCCACCACGCTGGGAGCCTGCAGGGACGACAGTCACTGTGTCACCTCCATCAGAAGAGTTTGAACCCATGTTTTCCCCCCAGACTCACCAGCAGTTTCCCTCTGGCTATGAGCAGCTTCTCCTCAGCCGCCGTGTGGTTGTCGACCGTCTCAGACGCACCCGCGGCGACGGCGAAGGTTAGCACCAAGAAGGCCCACATTTCAGAACATGAGGGCTTGATTGACTTGTTCCAAAGCTAATATCAACTTCTGCAACACTTTAGCTCAGTTGGCGGCTTTCTCAGGTCGGACACCTCCATGTCACTCACAAAGGGAAGCGGCCTGCTGGAAAGAGGAAGTTCTGGTTTGGTTCTTACTATATGAGTTTGTTGGAAAGCGAAGCGATCGTCGCAACGATCATCTGGTGAGCAATACGGGCTACGAGCAAACTTTTGCTTTGCGGTGATTCAACTTTCTGGTTGTTTTAGGTTTTCCAAATCCCCCTGCGTTTGTGTTTGATAGTTTGCTCCACATCAGGTGTCCACAGATACCACAGAGCATCTGTTCTCTTATCACTTTTTCCCACACAGGCGAAAGAGCGCGGCTGTCTCCCTCTGGCTGCACAGATGTTCATAAAAATAATCAAATTAATTTGATTCCCATGTCTGTAATCCTTCAAAATCTGTGGACTTTTGGACTCAGAACTTTCTTTCCCTCCCTGCACGATAAGCAATGACTGATCCTGTGTGTCCTCATGGATGAAATCAGATCTCATGACAGCCGAGCACATTTGCGCCGTGTTAACACCCCGCCAGAGGAAAAACATCTCTCCCCTCCAAATATCCCCTTCTTGCGTCACGAGCAGGTCCGACGGGTCACCACAGGGGGCAGTCACGGCACCGTGCACACATGCGGCCTGCCTGGCAGTTTGGTGGGCAAAACCTGTCTCCAAACCACAGCCACAGACAATTATGGTCCCAAAAAAAATAAACCGTCCCAGCCTGGAATGCCGCAGCTAAAGTCTGTCCCTCCGAATCGATCTGTTTGATTCCCGCACTTTTAATCCTGCTTTAAAACATAAATAAACCCTCAGTCCTGCACTTCCTGTGTGTATCAGAAGAGCTGATTTAAAGGTGAAGGGGGCAGCGGGGGAGGGGTGAGCTCTTCAGCCTATGTGTGTGAATACACACACCATATGTTCGACTTACATCACATGGTGTGCTCCCAAAAAAAAAAGGGGGGGGGGGGTGCTGTTGTTACGGATCTGCTGACAAAAGAGGAAACGTGGCCGTTTATGAGCTGAGCACTGGAGGCCGAACACGCTGGGCAGAGCAGCTTTTGCAAGTCCCAAACTCAAGATCTGCAACTGCTCCAGCTGGCAGAGGATCAAAAGCCAAACACCTCGCCGTAACCCGGCCTCCCTCCCAGAGCTCGTTATAAAGACACGCGCTTCCTGCTTCTCCAAAGCACCGGATGCAGTGGCGCAGCCAGCGGGGCATTAGTTGGTGTGTGTCTGCCCTCTCGTGTGCTCGGTCATTTGGTGTGAAACCTGTCTGCCGTCTGTTTAGCCCTAAGATGGCCAGAGGAAACGCTTGAAAGAGTGCTAATCCGTCTCTCTCTCTCTCTCTTGCGCGCTGTTTTTCTTCATATGTGGAACCTTGAGGACACACAGCAAACGTTTGTGGGCTCCACAACGTTATCGTTACATATCAGGGTGAAGGTTTTACGAGCTAAACGGCAGGTTAGTGTTTGTTTGTGCACGCTCGTGTTCCTGGAGCCTTTGGGCAGTGGTCTCGTCCGCCTCTGTTGGGGGGGAGACTGGGGCTGTGCTGACAGATGTGAAGGCCATGTGAGGGGTGTCGTCCAGTAGCAACACAATATCCATGATGAGGCTCTGCCGTGTGACGCAGAGTGAAGCAACACCATTGCTCGTGAAAGTCCCAGTTCAGGAAAAAATAAATCTTTCCTCCCGATTGTGATTTTTCGGCACACAAAGAGCGTCGACACGTTAATCTCCAGCATTCAAACTGATGCAGGGCAACAACGGTTATCGCGGACATCTTTACAGCTCCCCAATTCAATCACGATCAACCGCGCTTGCAAGCTAGCAATGCTAAGCTTTATATCGAGTGTGAACCTTGAGCACCAAAGTGAGGAGAAAAGCACCACTAACCACGTTGAAAACTATCGTTAGAGCTGGGCAATTTTATCTTCTAAACAAAATTGTTTCCCTTCTCAAAATTCACACTTAAATTTAACAGATATCACTGGGGATTCACCAACATCACACAGATTTCCTGTCATTAAAATCAGCCACAGATGCATCAGGACTCTTGGTGCCGCACTGGGTAATTTGTGCCACAGAGGGCGTTCAGGCTGGTCGACAAGCACAGAGCACAATTAGCAAACTCCCAGAGTCAAGAGAAATGAGTCCTTCACGCTCTGGAGTCGATAAGCCTTTGAAAGAGCTGCAGCTGCAGAATTCTAGCGCGATCAGTGTCGAGGTGATCAGGATTTATGATAAGGGATGAAAAATAACCCTGGGCTGATTCCAGTCGCACCGAAATCTTTTCATGCCTCGAGGAGGAAGCAGGTCTTCCTCTTCGTTTGTCTTTCCGAGCTTCTTGTGTGATTTACGGCGCTGTCAGGCGTAAGTTTTCAAGCATTTGGTCACAAATCCAACCACATGCGGCGCACGTGGTGGAGACAGCGTTACGACATGGACATGTCGGGCAGCTAGTGGAAGTGGACCGCTGGAGTCTTACTGATGGTGTGACAGAACCAGAAGGATGAATGCTAAAATTTGGAGATTAATACTTAATACTTGAATTATCTTGGGGTGTCCAGAGGTGGACATGGAAATGTGATTTCCTAAATTTAAAGTGTCGTTTCGATACTCTAAAGTCTACTCGAGTACTGTAACTTCCTGACAAAGACTCAAATAAACGCCTTTTAACAGGGAGGGATGACAAGGAATTGGCCTGACGGTGACATTAAGGTGGATGTGAGGGGTTTGTCATTGAGGCGGGAAGGAGCTCACGCCAGTGGGGGGTTTGGCGCTGATGGATGTCGAGTTTCTGGCCACATCTGAGCCGTCGGTGGGCCAACAGACAGCAACTGCAGTTCAGCCTCCCTGTAATCTGCGCCTGCTAATCAGAAACACATGGTCCCCATAAAGACTCCAGTGTTGTCCTGAGAAGTGGAATGGGGCTGCGAGGGTCGTGCACACACCAACACGCAGCCACAGCGTCAGTAAAAGCATACACGGGCACACACACTCTCATATTTCTGCCTTTGTAGGGACCTTAATGGACACACTGCATTACCCAGCTCCTTACTCTAACCATCCCAAATAACTCCCCTTACCTAAACCCAATTCTAACCCAAACTGTTCTCAAAACAGTTCTTTGAATTTGTAGAGCTTAGAAAAATGGTCCCACTTCACAAACATGGCCCCAGTTTGACAGTAGAATGAGGATTAGGTTGGTGCTCAATATGTAGTAAATGTGAGTGTGCACGCACACACACACACACACACACATGTACTCTCCCCTTGCCTGTAGGCAAGTTCACTGCCCTGGGTCTAACCAAATAGACTGAAGGAAGGTTGGGATTATGCAGACTTTTACACTATATAAGGGAGAAACGGACGCATTTCTGGGAATGGTTTCAGCTAAGGATTTGTGAAAAAAGTGTCCAAAATTACAAGCTGGTCAGTGGCAGAGTGTCAGGCCAGTTTATTTTCCTCTGAGTTTGAGTTTCGCCCTGAAATGAAGCAGCTTTCCCCCCTCATTCAGTGTTAAAGCCGAAGCTGAAGAAAGGGGAGAAAATAGAGTTAGTCTGTGGAATTATGTGAAAGCTGAAACTTCCAGCCAAATTATGAAGTAGCCCCGCTCTGCCGAGCAGATAGCGGATGGACGGGTGCATGGGGGAATACAGGACAGGGAGGGGAAGGAAGGAATGAGAGAGAGGGAAAACAGGCTGCAAAGGAAAAGCCTGGGCCGAGAGAATGTTTAAAGAAAGATGAAGAGGATAGAAGAAAGCAAAAAGAAAGAGGGGAAAAAAAGGATCCCGCTGATCTGCTTTTTATTAGACGTCCAAATCTATCCCACTGATACTCTCTTTCCATGAAATTATGCTGACAAAAGTGGAAAAAGTCAGGGGAAATTTTCTGTCCCAGAAAACGACGTAACCCTTGGGCGAAAAAGAGAAGGAGAAAAATCTGAATGGAGGGTTTGTGGAGCATGTGTGCCATAATTTCAGACATCAAAACCGGCTCTAATCTGACCGTTTTGACTCGTATTCAACCGGTGCTCGTGCGTGCAGCCGTTGCTGAGTAAAGACCAGGATTTTCTGACCTACTTTCAGTAATGTAACCTAGTCTAGGCATCAATTTAGGGGGTAGAGTGTGGTCTGCTTGGTCTTGGTTTCTGAATAGGACTGGAATCCCCCCCCCGCCCTGCCTCTGCAGGGGAGTGTTATTGCTGTTATAATGACAGCCTTAAACAGCAGAGTGGGTCCATGTTGCTTGAAATCTATAAAATCCATTGGATGCTGGCGTTGTTGCTCTCCTTCTGGTGGGGAGATGACTTCAGTCCTCCGTGGTTTTGGCTCCAGAGAGGCAAACCAGCTCCATTTCCAGTAAATGTCATTTCATAGTTACTGCATTTCCAAGAGGCCTGAGAACCGACACCGAACTTGCAGGGAGGCCCGCAATTAAACAGTGTTCTGAGCAGATGGCGCGCTGACGGGGGAAACAGAAGACACTGGTGTACCGTCCTCCGAATGTGTCCCGGCGCCGTAACTCAGGACGACGATTTGATGCGTTTAGGGAACACCGCGCAGCAGATGCGGACTCCGCCGTGTCGGGCGGGGGCAAAATAAAAATGCCTCCTTTTTGACACGTTTCTCAAGCTGAAGCCATTTTCTCACTCAGCTTTTACACCAGAACTGAGGGGAGCTTATTTCCTGGGCCATGATCCAAACCTGGCCACCGGAACACGGCCCTATGTTCAAATTAATATTTTCGACCTCTTTCAAGTGTAACATGACTCCACTTTTCTTTCTGCTTTGCATTGCAGAAAATATTTGTCCCCCCCCCCCCCCCCCCCCTCCAACAATCCTCCACTCATAAATTTCTTTCTTCCTCTCTCCTTGCTGGGACTGAGCGAAATGGCTACCAGATGTGGCTGCGATCTATTCCCATTGCCGTGGCAACGCAGGCACTGGAATAGGTTTTTGGGAGTCCAGGGCTTTTGGCTGACTCACAGGGCTGGAGGATTAAAGCCGATCTACGAACTTGGCAGATGGAAAGTTCCACAGCTCCAGGTCACGGCCACGGTGCCACTGAACCCTCTTCCCAGAGTCCAAACCCTGACTTTTTGACCAGGGTTTGCATCATCCCCAATAGTCGCAGCATTGTGCCTGAATTTATGTTTCACACATTGTTCATTTTATTGACTCGGTATTGAAGTTGAGCCCATTAGTCCCGTCTCGCTGCAGAGGGAATATTAAAAATCCCTTAATCATACCCAGCCCTCGGCCGCTTCATCCCAGTCAGAGGCAACAGCCACGGAAGTCCAACGCCGGCTGCTCGGCCCTCCGTGCGCCAAGTTTACGTCTCAGTGGATGAGAAGCGCGGCGGCGTGTGTCATCTGAGAACCTCCATCTGTGAGTCTGATGTGACTCCAGGCCACCTGCAATAGTCTAGCTAGACCCCTTAATGGAGGAGTGGCTGCAAATACGACTCTTTTGGAGTCTTTAAGGTAGCCGGCCGGCAGCCCTGAGGAAAGTTGTACCCACCAGCATGCAGTGACGTAAGCCGTGGCGACAGGAGCAACGTTCTCAGCAACAATTAAAAGCCGACCTGTTGATCTTAATTTGACTGCATGCTGCCATCTATGTGGAACACACCTTGGATTATTATTTTTCAACATTAGCAACTCAAAAACACCAGAGGGACTATAATTACTGGTAGGGATTTGATCATTTGCAGCACTCACACTGTTTTAATCCCCTCTTATTACTCCGCGTTAAATGTTTTCATTATAATAAAATAAAATAAATGGTCTTAAATTGCTGTGTTTGGCTAAAGCATCAAAATGAAACTGAAAATACAGTGTTTTGCTTTGGCCTTTGTAACACTACATCGGGAACTCGCTAATTTCCTAATAACATTAAACGAGTAGAGCTAAATTTATTCAAAAGCTTTGCTTTAATCTAATTATAAAATCTAGTTTTCTGCACGTCGATTAAATGATGGCAACAAGGCTACTATAGCTGTAGCCTTTGGGGAATATCTGTGTATTCCATGCTGAACTTCCACACTAAAGGGCACTGCAGTCTGCAGCTCTCCATCACATGACCTATACATCTCCGTCTCTATCCATCCCACTTCCTGGTCCGCTCCCTTGTGACCTAGTCCTGCGATATCCTTCTTCACGCCAAAAGAGGACACATATGGAGCGCGTGATTAGCTCCTAAGCATAGAGTAGCCACTGTTTTTTTTCCCATGAAAGGAGCTCTTGTGCACCATCCCGAAGGAGCTGAATGTGCTGCTCTGCTTGACTCGGGCTCTTTGAAGACCTCCAGGACATTGGAGGACTCCTGTCTGGCAGGAAAGAGTCCAGTTCACTCGCTGACTTTCTGGCTGCATTCTTTACATTCATCTGATCATCTTTGTCCCAACGTTTGCCCTTGTGTTGCAGTATCCTGCTAAAATACGCTGTGTTGTACATGGGTTAGGGTAAATGAGGGCCAGGTTCTCAGTTCAGGAGCCATGTGTTGCTTTTCTTTATTCCAAAACAGTAAATAAGGAAACAACGCAATGACCGTACAAACTGGACTCAAATTTGCTAAAAAAAACCCAACAACAACAAACAAACCCAAAGAACTAAAAAACAAACAGAAAAAAAACAACCCACACAAGACAAAATATAGTTTAAAGTTGTAACATTTTGGCAGCTTTTGAGGCGCTTCTTCCAAATACAGCGTGCACTGTAGCATGGATGGAGGCCAGTCAAAAATGGACACTTGGTAATTACACAATGTTATGCTTTTATGTATATGTAATTGCTTCAACAGTGGTATCATAGTAGCAGAATCATACCTGTATGATATTATTATCCTTCAGGAAGGCAACTGGACGGAGCAAGGTTGTTACAGGAATCCTGTGCAGCTATTAACGCCATATAATTACACTCTGCGTCATGCAGTTAAGTGTTACACAAACAATAACATCAACAGAGGACAATTACAAAGCCAATGTAAACTTTACAGGAGATTACTTATACCATAATTCTGCTTCCGAACCGAAAATAAGCAACAAAATGGCCGAAAATGGCAAACACAAACATGAAAGCCAGTTCATTGAGATCAAAGAAATCAGAACGAAAACTTCATATAAGCACAGCTTACAAGGATAATGAAAAGTACACAGTGTATAAAGTAAAAACGTTGAATTAAATACCCAGCGATGTGTTCTGTACCTTTAGGACGACACTTCAAAGACAGATTTTCATGACAGCTGTAACATTTAAAATAATCAGCCAATGGCGTACTACCATCCCCCGCACTGCTATACTGTATCTATTACTCATTGGTCATCGTACGCCAGTACGGCATTCAGAATAGCTTTTTCATTGGTCACAGAAATGGTTTGTTTCTTCATACAACACAATGATTCCAGTTTAAGTATCCCACACCCACATCTTTAACCACTCCACCGTTCGCTGCTTTGAACTGAAATCTAGCTTCTGTTAGCTAAACCGCTCCACAGGTGTGGCTTTCAGGCCTAAAACACAGTACCAGCGAGCCTCGTAACTTAGCCTTGTAACCACTGTCAGCGTACTAGCTTCAGGTGCTGGGAACACTAAAGCTTACTGGTTTGAACAAATAAAGGGTACAAATATTTCCCTTATGCTTTAAAGCAGTTGATATTTGCAGAAGTAAACAATACGCAGGAGAAGACTGGTTTTTGAGCAGAATATATACAGTACAATTTTGGATGGTTTATCTTTCCCCCCATAGTATAAACAAATTTGCCAATGATAAAAATAGCTCGGAGGGCAATGTTGACCTAGATTGGACCAAAGGGAAAGAAAAAAGCTCGAGACAACTATTCCTGTATTCTGATATGTAGAGAATCATTCTTTTACAAAACATCTAATAAAGCTCTTGTTTATTGCCCTGCAATATTTTCCTCAGAAACAGTGAGAGTATCAATTGTTGTACAGGAAAAGAGTTAGCTTCATGAGATTTTAACATTAGATATGTGGAAATATGGTAGCCTGGGATTCCATTGTCTTTGATTAGTGGTTAATGTGAGAGAATAGAAGAATACAAGCAGGTAAACTAAGTCTGTTCCTGGTTTTAAACAGCTTTTTCCCCACAAAATGATCAAAGATAGAAATCAGACATCAGGAAGCAAAGTCTGACACAGCTCAATAATAGAGAATTATGGCTTTAAATCCAAAAATAAAGGGAAAAAGACAAACCGACACTGAGGCTCAGTGTAAGTCAGAAGTTACAAGCAACTTTTTCAGTCACTAAATATAGCATAACAAATGAAATTAGGGGTATCATAATCAAAGGAAGTCTCCTTAAAATGTAAGCTATCAGCCTAAAACTTAGATGAAAAGTGAATGGATGAAAACGATAAGGTGCTTTCCTTGATTTAAATAATGTTTTTCTATGTTGTGTACCATTGGGCGAAAGTAGCTAAAAGCTATTTAATAGCTGTGCGCTACTTGACAAAATGCTAGAATGCAATTATTCACCCTCAAAATCGGCCTTAAATGTGGATGAGACAGAAGAGCAGAAAATGGATTATGATTCATGACACTTGTGTCTGGATACGTTGCAGAACTGTGTACAAAAAAGGACTTATTGAAAAGAAAATACAAAGGTCTATAAAGGCCATTATATTACAACTTACCAACATGAATAAACTGCATCCTTGATTAAAAGAATTACTTCCTTGATTGGTCCAGGAGCCACTTAAACAGAAAAAAATCCTTCAACGATATGTTCATCTTCCATCCTGGTCAATCAAAATCGTCCAGATGTCCATAAAATGCTTATTTCACTACTTGTGGTGGCATTATGGCTGTCTTTGGCTGGGCTGTTTTACTCTCAGCTGTATCCAAAGTGCCCTCCTTGCCTTTCTTCCGAGGCGGCTTTTTTATGGGGGTCTTCTTCGGGGTGGAATCTAATGTTGGGTCCGCTGCCTTCGAGCCGTTCAAGTCCTGCTTCTCCGGGCTCTTGGCTTCTGGGACGTCGAGGTCGATGGCCACTGGTGCCACCATCTTCTGGAGGCTGCTTGAGGTAGGCAGCAGGGGCTTGGTTGAGCCTTGGTGGCTCAATCCAGTAGAGGGGGTTCTTTTGGCTTTCTGCGGAGGCGTTGGTTTCTCCCGGATTCCTTTGGGTGTGGAGATGCCGTTGGTTTTTGTCAGACCCGTTCCCTCGTTCCTGTTGATGCTCTGGGTTTTCTCTTTGAGCTGAGCAGCCAGGAGCGTGGCAGCCTCAGAATTCATGTGAGGGTGAATGACCTTGGGGCTCTTGGGCGGCTCCTTCGGCGTTTCTTTGGGCAAGTCCGCGCTCTTGTCGGATGAAGAGCTGTGAAAGCTGCTTATCTTCTTCAGGGCATTCTGAACTACGCCGCTGATTTGCTCCATGTGGCTGGGACTGCTGTGCTCGTCTGTAGACTTCTTCCCTCTCGCAGATTTATGTTTGCTGGGGGAGCCATTCACTCTCACCTCTTTCCACTCCTGTTTCTTTTGTTGCTCAGAAGCTTTCTCTTTTAGTTTTTGTTGCTCCTCGCTCTTGGTAGAGCCATCACTGGAGCTCCTCTTCTTGTCCTTTGCTATTGTGAGCACCTTTATTACCCCCTGCTGCTCAGGCTGGGGAGAGCCTGGAACATTTCCATGAATCCATGACACCTTGGGCTTGGTGGACGGGTCCGGTGGACGTGGTTTTGTCTTGCCAGGTGAAGGTGGCGGCTTTCCGTTGCGTTTCACCTCAGGTATAAAAGCACCCTCCCCTTCTTTGCTGATATTATCCTCTTCCTTGGACTGCTTAGAAAGGCGTGCGATGCGAGCATAGAGGGCTGGAGTAGCAGAGTCGGAGCCACTAGTGGAACCGTCACTGTCAGATGATTTAAGGAGGGGCTGCTCATTACCTTCTGATTTAGCAATGCTGGTGTCTTTCAGGGATGTGTACTCTCCTGCATCGTCTTCGTTAAAGGCCTTGTCGTGTCTTGTCTCTTTGTTTTCATTTATAGATTCTGTGGATCAACAAATTGGATATGTTAAAGACTATACAACATCGCTGACATTGGTGTGGCCACTAGCATTTGGAGGCTAATTCAAGTATTAGCCGTTTGTTGATACTCCTCTTTGCAGTTCCCAGGGGGCCATGGGGAACTGTGCACCAATAAAATCAAAGAGATTAAATGTATTGTGTGATAATACCCTGGCTGATCTGTTTGGGCCTGTTTTAAGCTACCCGTGGAGACTCTAACGAGCAACAACCAAAAACTCTGTAGGTTCGTCAGACTTCTAGAATAGAAACTGATGACCGACCTCCAAGAATTCAGTCAGTGTTTAGATATGTCCCATTGTGCTGACTTCACCATTCAATTTCCTGTTTAGAAACCCTCCTTATCGAAGCTAACTAGCGCCTAGATGGCATCTGGACGACAATGCGTAATGGCTTTTTCAGAAATGTGAATCACTGCATGGCCCACCTTGGGAGATTAATCTGTGTGTGTGTGTGTGTGTGTATAACTAAATGCTTGTTTACTGATATGGTGACTCACCTTCATGGGGCACACAGTACACCCGCTCTTCCTCTCTACTCTCAAAGGAAGAAAAAGACTCCTGGGAGGACCAGGACGAGGGGGGAGGCTGCTCGACCACTGACGGGGGTTCGATGAAGCTGCAGTTGAAGGTGTTCTCCGGGTCGTGGTGGGCTACTGAGAACAGAAAACAAACAAAGGAGCCGAGAGGTCAGCCAGAAGGCGTTGTACCATCTTACAAGAACAACAATTCTGCTGTCAGTCACTCTTAAACCTGCTACAGAGTTTGAGAAAACGATGGCTCTGTTGAAAACCTTGTACTGCTAATACATCCACCTTTGAGGGATGACGTGGTCCCCACAGTTCATGCTTTTTATGTTTCAGGGAGGCTTTCCCTGCTAAAGATAAGAGAAACTCTGTTTTCATTGGTCCTAAATTGGAGGCTGTCATTGTATTCTCATTTCTGAAGTCAGTTAGCAAAACAAGAACAACTTTGGATGTAACAGTAAGCTTTCAAGTGTTCAGAAATTCAAATGGAATGAATGGACAAAGAATTGTGTATTTGCGTCTCATCAAAGTTTATTTTCCTCATTTCTCTTTAGTCACGACAATATTCTGCTGATTCTGCAGTTTCAGGGCAGCTGCGGTTTTTGAGGGAGACTTAGAATGATCTTCACATCTGGCATGAAGTGCATAATTTCGTTCTAAACTCCACTGCCTTGTTAACATGACGCCACATCAGATGATCATGTTTGTAGGTCCGATAAATGTTTATTTAGACTAAAGATAGGTTCAAGAAATCCCCTAACTGTCCAAGAAAGAGTCTGTGCTTTGCAACCGCTCTTGTAGTGATGTTTGATGAAGTAAAATGTGTTATGACGTGTTTTAATTAAGCTTCAGAAAAGTGCAGATGAACAGCATTAGCAATGAGGAGGATATGCTTGATATTGTGAAGCAGCAGTATGAGCATCTGGAGAATGCGGAGCAGCTATGTTAGTCAACGAGCTAGCATATGGTCATTCCGCGCTCTCACTTATGTGCTGTAATGAACAACTGCTGCCCTTCAAAGCTGCTCGCTTCAGACTGCGGTGCCACTGCAGCAGACTGGACGCCACGGTGATCCCCCCATACATGGAAGCCAACATACAACAGGGCATTACTGACACACCCCAGCTGCACGGCTCCACCACCAGAGTCGCTCCGTGGGGGGATGTGTTAACAAACTTGCAGCAGAGGTTTAATGGCCTGAGCGCTGGGCTTCAAGTTCAGCTGCCTGGATATGAGAAACGTCTTTAACCCTGAACAAGCTTGCACAGCATGATGATAACATACAATATGCAGAAGAGGATCTAGTAATCTAATCGGTGAAAACTATTTCCAAAAAGTTATCCAATAAAGTCAGAGCAGCTTGCCTAAAAGAAGTCATTGTGTGGTTTTCTTTTATGAAGATAAAGTAATTGACGGGGGAAGTTTTCTTGAGTTAGCCTGTGAATGGATGTCAAGTTGTGTGTTACCTCTCTCCCCAGCCAACTTTCCACAGATAAATAAAACAGAGAGAATTGCAGGAGTCTCTCTGCATTCACCGCTGAGGAACCATTTGGAAACAGAGGAAGCAAATAATGTCTGACAGACAGACATCTGTAGTGTGCGCAGTAAAAATGCGAAGAATGGAATTCAAAACCTCACACAAATAAGCTGGTTGGGCCAAGTGAACAATAACTGTTCACAGACAGAGCTATCTGTATTATGCTAACAATGCTAACAGAGAGGTAAATGTCATCTTTCCTCTCTTTAACCCCCCATTCCTTTCGCACTCTGTCTTGCCACATCTGTTGCCCCTGACTGTGGTGTGGATAAATCACAGTTCTGACACGAGCAGGGGTAAATTTGACCACTTCCTGTTTCCAACCCCAACGGGCCCCCTCTGGAATGTGCGTGTCTGTGTGTGTGTGTGCGCGCAGGACTAAGTCACTCCAAAGTTTGGCGTTTCTAAATGTTAGCAGACCGCACTTCTGCGGCTCGCCCGAGATGAGGCCGAGTATAGCAACAGTTTGGATAAGGAAGAAGAAGGACAATAGAGACGCGGCGGCGGTTCAGCGTGAAAAGGCTGCAGGATCGTATAGAAGATGAAAAGTTTATGGAATAGCTTTTAAAAGTCATTACAATGGTATGATACTGGAACACCGCTGTGTACTCCACATCCCCGATGATGTTCTGCGGCGTTAAAAACGAGTCAGCTACGTGCTGCAGAGGCGCAGGGGGAAAAAAAATCAGGTCATCATGTGTTAGCTCCCTCCGCGGCACCCTGACTTCAGCAGAGCCTCATTGAAGACTCAAATTACAGTTTTTCCCTCAAGATGTTTAAAATGAAACAAAAAAAAAATAGCACAGCACAGAAATAACGCCATGAGCGAAGCACTGCCACGTCTATGAAAAACAGAAGTTTGGAAATGACGGAAAAAAAAACGATTCTGATGAAATAATAATGTTTTTTTGCCAGAAGTGGAAAGAAAACATCCACAAACGCATTTTAAAAAAGAGTAAAGTTAAATTTTGTTTGACCTTCCAACCCGTTTCTGAGTGCTCTGCGCAATAGTCACGTTTGAAAATTCGCATATATTTGCTGTCTACTGCCACAAAAAAGGGCCCGAGGGGGTCACAGACAGATCTCTCTCACAAGACCACCAGAATCCCTGTGCGGAGCACCACAGCTCACCACACAGTGCAGCCTTTGATAGCACATCACTCACCATAACCCCGGGCCCCTGACAACCACTGGACTTCTTTTAATAACACAACCCCCTTGGCCCCAAGGAGGGAAGCAAAAACTTGGGGATGATGATGATGATGATGGAAAGAAAATGGGGGGGGGGGGGGGGGCTCCAGTTTAGGGCTGTAATAATATGAACACATGGCATTTTAGGGTGCCAAGAATAATAAGGGGCTCTAAAAGCAGCGCATTCCTTTCAAATGAAAGCCCACGCTCTCCTGGCAGCCGCCATACACCTTTCAACCCTGTTCATCATCTGACACGCACAGGTTGTGCTTAAAACGTAACCCTGCCACCGTCCCCTGTGTTCCACTGCAGATACGCACCAGGATGGCCACCGTGCGGGTGGCTCCCGACACCTCTACTGTGTTGCCGGAAGGCAATCGGCCATTAGAGAAGCCACGAGTGATGCTTCTGCTGTGTTGTACAGGCACCAAAAGTGATTACGTAAAAACACAACAGACTTACCAACGACTTTGGGCAGTTTTTGCCGTCTCAGTGGAATACGGGGAAGTTTAGTGCTGATTCTGCTGAACCGTCCGCACAGGATCCGCTTTGCTTTTTTACTGTTGGAAGAGTCGCAACCGTTAGGGGCAAAGCCATAAAAATAGAGGGAGGTGCGTCAGACCGGACTTAACATGGAGCAGATTTAGCATGTGATGGCTGTTTTAAGTATTTTCTTGTTTTTGAAATAGCCAGGATGGGGACGCCTGAGGTCTGTCACTCACTTGTGGTCGTCTTTATGTCGACAGAGGCAGCAGCAGAAGAGCAGCGAGAGCAGGACGATCAACAGAAAGGAGACCAGGCTTCCCGCTGCGATCACCCCCATCCGCTGGTTCGGCTCTGAAAGATGACGTGCAGGTGATTCTGGGTGTGTCATGTCAGCATTAAACTACCTGGCAGAGCTAATTATCATGATGAGCTGGAGAAGCCCGCCTAAGTGACTTGATGAGTGGGTCAAGCTACAGTAATCCATCTTCTCTTAATGTCAGAGGTGGCTTTAATAACACAGATAGAACTTAGGGTGAATTTCAATCACTGGTTGGTATCTCTGAGAAAATTAGGATACAACAGGCCATAAATCAGAGCAAATTACTCCCTATTAATCTTATCTCCCTTGAGGTATTGGGCCAATTAGCCTTTTGTTGAAAATTTCCCGTCGTTGCCCCCCCCCCCATCGACTCTCTACCCGCCCACCATTGTCTACAACCTGAACGCGATTAATCAAAGAGTTATTAAGGCCCCTCCCTCCTCGAGAGGGGCTCATGCTGAGATAAAAACTGCTGCATTGCAGCAAGTGAAGCCAGTTTTTTTCCCCTTTCTTGCTTTTAGAACTGATCCGAGCTGCTGGATAATGGAAAAGCGTCACTGCGCTACGCTGACAGCCGAATCAGACATTCTTGTCCCATTGAGAAAGATTTTCCCTGCCTGCTACCAACGACGGTCCTATCAAGCTTTAGATTTTCCTTCCCTCTTCATTCCTGTCTATTTTCCAGCTTCTCTCTTTCCTAATTTTTCCTCCATCCCACTCTGAGTGCTCCCCTCCTCCCTCCCTTTCTCTCTCTTCCTGTCTCTCTGTCTGAACAGGAACTGAGCCAACAAACACAGCCATAAAAAGGACACCGGTCTCGGTCTGGAAACACTATCAAGGCCTCGCTAAGTTAACTCCGCCATTACACACACTGACCTGAATAGACGTGTTTGTTTGTACTTTGTGTGTACGGCCAACTATTAGACATTTAATACGTAGGGAGCGTTATGCCATCTGGCTCTTTGAGCAAACAGTTCAAAAGGTCGTAAGTCTTTCTGTAGATGCCGCTCAAGCACGCAATAGTTGTTTTCCTGTCTCACAAAATGTATAAGTCCGTCTAGACGACGGTTGTTTCTGGCTACTGTTTGGGGGGGGGGTATGAATCTTGTGGTTTCATGGGTAAAAATCAATATTTTCTTACGAAGATAGCAAGCGCCAGACACTGGATTGCAAATTTTATCGTGACACGAGCAGGTCTGGTTGCAGTTCACTCCATACTGGCCAGGCTGACAGGTCCTATTGCAGCTAAAGTGGAGAGGCAGAGGAAGAAAACACGTCTGTTTAACGTTCGTTCGTGCTGTTAATGGCACAAAATGCCCACAACAGCATCGCACAGCGTGACTTACTAGGTGCCGTAAAAGCCGGGGTCGCACAGGCACTCCCCCGTGACAACATGGCAGATGCCGTTAAAACAGTGGCCGCAGTTGTTCTCGCAGTTCTCTCCATATGTGCCATTGGGGCAGCGCACTTCACACCTATGGCACGCAAAAGGAATGCCGTTATTACAGCCATTTTCAGGCGTAACGGTGCATTATCACAGCGTGGGAAACGGCGTTACGGTAGCTGCTGGTTAAAGGAGCTGCCGCTGGGCCGACCACGACGTACCTGTCCCCAATCCAGCCGGGGTTACAGTGGGAGCACTTCCCGTGGATGGGGTCACAGTGGTGCCCGTCTTTACACGCGGGACACACTTCCTGGCAGTTGTCACCAAAGAAGCCTTTCGAGCAGAGCTGGTCACAGCGTGTCCCGTTCCAGCCGCGGTCACAGGTGATGCAGCGCCCCTCTGTCACCTTACAGGGCTGCTGACCCTTGCAGTGCCCACACCTGCGGTCACAATAAAGGACTTAATAAAGGATCCAAACCACGACAGAACCCCTCTGTTCTGATGTCCCAGGAAGTGATTTTGAATGATTAAAGGGGTACATAGGGTTAAAAAAAAACACAGCTGAGGCTAGAAAAAAGAAAATGAAACAACAAACAAAAGCATAAATTGCATTTGGAAAGATGTATCTATGTCATCTACTGCTTGTTATGGCTTCATGATGGTTTTCCATCTGCAGTCAGTGAAATATTCTTTGTAGGGGAATTTTTTCCCGTTAATTCTCACCTGTTCCTGCAGTTTTGTCCGTAATACCCAGCAGGACACGGCTCCCTGCAGAACTTCCCACGGTACCCTGGGGTGCACGTGCACGACCCGTCAGCTGGGTTGCACTTGCCGTTAACACACTGGCAGTACCGTTCGCATCGCGGGCCCCACAGTCTTTCGCGGCACTGGCAGCGTCCTGTGAACTGCTCGCACGGCGAGTTGTTGCAGTTGCACTGGATCCCGCAGTTCCTCCCGGTCCAACCGGGATTGCACAGACACCGGCCCGTCATCGCATCGCAGATGGAGTTGACGCTGCAATAGCAGTTGTTGTTGCACTGGGGACCCCAGACACCGGGGTGACACGTGCACTTTCCGGTCTCTTGGTCACACTTGCCCTTTTGGCACAGACAAGCGTTCTCACAGTTCGACCCCCAGCGGTTGTGGTTGCAAGTACACTTGCCGGTCAAGTCGTCGCACTGGCCGTTGGGGTAACAATTACATTTCCCTTTGCAGTCGGGTCCCCAAAACTGTGCAGGGCACTCTGTTGACAGACAGTAAAATGGTCAGGGGTGATAAACTTATGTAAACAAATGTAGAAGGCTGCAGTCATGGTCAATTTGAGCGACCTGCCAACAACATATATACCATTATGAGGCTGCAATGGCTAAGCTGTATGACAGTAGAAAATAAATAGCAACAGTGTTGACAATAAATCGAAAATTCAGCCCTTACTGGTGTCACAGCTAGCTCCGAAGTATCCGTGACGACAGCGGCATTCATTGGGCCTGACACACACCTCGTTTTCCTTGCAGGTGAAGTTGCCTTCGCAGAGAGCTTGAGTGGACACAAAAGGACATGATGAGCCAAGCGTCTGGGCCAATATGCCAGGGGACATGCAGGACTGACGGACGCCGGTGCTCTGGTACATACGTGTCAGGCATTCGTTCCCTAGCTGCGCCCATCCGACACAGCACACAAGTCCCGGCGACCTGGAAAAGCAGTTGTGAGATTGTAAATGAGAGGGCAACCCACGACCACCTCCCCAAACAGATGGCAGCTCCAACTGATGTGGCTGTTTCTGCAAATGCTTGCGGGATGATATGTTGCACATATGCTTAGCATGTGTTTGCATACGGCGCTAAAGCCAGCGCTACGTGTTTAGCGGCTTGTCAAGCTTTCAGCAGGGAAACATGAAGGTAAAGAGACAACTTTTAGCAGGCGATCATCTATTCCTCTCCCTCCTGCAAACACGATGGGCCTCTGCAAAATGTCAGCTTTGAATGTAAAACTGGAGGAAGCAGAACGCTTTAAATCAATAAACAGAGGTCAACATTTTTCTTGTCCTTCTAAAATAAGAACATGGTATCCATCAGGTCTCACCTCTGCATGGCTTCACTTCCCAATGAAGCATGATGCATTTATGTTGCTTCAGATAACAGTTTTACGCTATTATTTCCATGATGCAACACTTAGATCCACTTTTTCGGAACTTTTTTCCTTCCAGCTATTGAGAAACTCCATCGCATATGCATGGAGTTGGCTCTTTCTGGACTGATACTGATTGATGTCAGCATTCAGAAAAATGGATTGTGCTCATTGTTGTGAAGAATTAATTTGGTGTTTAGAAGCCAGGCGTTACATAAAGAGGACCACCAAAGGACCTCAGTGGCTTTCTTTTGTAGTTTAAAAGAAGCACTTTTCCTCCCCAAAAGACTTTATTGATGGACTTGGGAGCAGCTACAATGTTGACACAAGTGATGACATGAAACAGGTTAAAAAAATCCATTAAAACCGCTGATGATCTATAAAACAGTTCCAGGAAAGCTGTGTCAGTGGAGTGTTATCGAGAGCGCCCCCTGGAGAGCAATACAAGCATCTCCAGATGTGGAGCCTACACATCTGTCTGGCTGCTTGCTGGAAATGGCTCCGCCCCCTGATGGATAGCGGACTGGGGGCACATTAAGTGCTATGTCAAAAAGTAAACATACAAAGTAGCGCAACAACAGAGGTGAACATTTTGGGGAGTTTAGATCAACAAATGTCGTTTCTAAATTGTGGTTTTATTTATTAATGGGAAAAAAATATCCAAACGTATTCGGCCCAATGTGAGAACCTGGTCCCACCTGAACCTGGTGACTGGTTGTGCAAACCTTGGTGGCAACAACAGCGATTAAGTGTTAATGACACCTGGCGATGAGTGTTTCCCGACGCTGCGCAGCAACGAAGGCCCCTCTGCTTCACCGGTGTTTTAACTCAGCCACCTTGAGGGTTTTCAAGCATGAACTGCTTGTGTAAGGTCACGCTGCAGCTCCTCAGTTCCAAATCTTTTTTTTTCTCCAGACTGCTGCATAACCCAAGTGTTCTTGAACTTGAGGTCATGAACCTCGGGATTTTCTGGTAGACAGCAGAATTCTTGGTCCCATCAATCACACTCTACCACCAATTCTGACTGTCCCTTTTATCAAATGCTGTGTTATTTTTATACCAGATGTGAAGGCACATAATTCAGAAAGGCCAATTATTGCCTCTTTGGTCAGAACATTATTCCAAAAGTTGACATTGTCTGGATGTTTTTAGGCAACTGTGAGGGCTTCAGCTCTTTACGTGATGTTCTGGGTTCTTCTGTGACCTCCTGAATGAGCCTGGTGCTCTCGTGGTGAACCGTTGTTCCCAGTTTGCTCCATTTGTGGACAATGACCCCGCGCGTGGATTGCTGGAGTATAAAAATGCACTGGAACTGGCTTTGTAACATGTTCCAGAGATTTCAAACACTTTGCTTTCTGTTCTTGTATCTCTTTCCCTCAAGGCAGGTGTTCATTTTTCAGATCCCATTTCGATTGAAGTGATTTACTATTGGAACGGGTCTGGTAAGTCATCAGATCTGGGTGTGGCCAGGGGGCATTAACGCAGCTTTCCAAATAATGTGGCTAATCACAGTTCAATCATGGTTTAACAAGAGAGGGCAATTACTTCCCCACATAGAGTCACGTAGCGCTGGAGAGCGTTGGCCCCTAATGACATCATCATCTGAAAACTGCACTCTCTATTTACTCGGGATATCTTTGTCTACATTAAAATAGTGTCTGATCTGAAACACTTAAGTGTAATAATAATAATAATAATAATAATAATAATAATATCGTTCGTTTTTTCTTTTCACAGCCCAGAACTTTGCTCTAAATGGATACTCACCCCGGCACTTTGCACACATTCTTTCCTTTCGGGTTAAGTTCTTGGCTGAAACTGGAGCAAAAGAAGAGACAGACCACCGCAACAACAGCAAAAGAGTTCTTCAATTCCATCGTACACGCGGCAGCATCCTTCTAGACGCCGTTCTTTCTCCGCATATCTCGTCTCCAAAAGTGGCGACGGCGTCTTTTCACTGCACTTGAGCCCCCCGGATCGTTTTTCCCGATAAATCCAGATTAATCCGCATAATAAATGTCAAATCTGCGTCCAGTCGTGTGCGTATAAAACTCGCCAACACCTACGCCATTTACAGAGATCGGTGCAGGAGAGGAAAGTGACCGGCCGCAGGAATCCCAGACTTGTAGCTTGAAAAAGTGATCAAACCAAAGCGCGCAAATCACAGAAACGCTGCTGGAAGCTGCTCTCCGGGGGTGCGACGTTTATCCTCTGGAACTTTTCGATGTCCACTATCCAGCAAACGGGTCCAGACGCAACATCAAAAATAGCGCTGACAAAAGAAAAACAGCCTCAAAACCATGAAACAACTCCCTTCCCCATCAAAAATGTCCTCGACGCGTGGGGAAACGTGCGCGTCCTTCAGAAAAGTTTGCTGCAACGGAGCTCCCTTGCGCCTTTTCTTCTGCGAGGAGAAGAGCTTAATCCGCAACTTTTGCCTTCTCTTGCGCTCTCAGGAGTGGCATGAGGGAAATTCCTGATTTGTTACTGTATCTTTGGCTGTGTGCGCCATGCGTGCGCCACCAAATTTACATAGTCTGAGCCCGCGTGTGCGCATCGGGGTGTTATTTTAAAGGCCCGGATCAGGTATCAAGAAGCCTTTTGTTAATAATGAACAGTTAATTTATGATTCTTACGAACCATTTGTGACTATCACAACCCAGATCTGTCCTGATTAATTGCAAAAGAGGCGCGTTGGACGCATCGTGTCGTTTGTGGAGCTCAGGAGATGAAGATGCAGGGTTTGTTTCTATGACACAACGTTTGGATGAATTTGATTTAAAACGCCAGTTTGAACCTTTATGGAGAGGGCTAACGCGATGGTCGGAGGCGGCCGCTGGTACAGAGTACATGTTGAACAATGGCGCCCCCATCTGTTGACGAGCAGTAATTCAGGAATAGGGCAACTGATTGCTATAGATGTGGTTATAGATGTGGTGCTGGGAGTTAAAGTGGAACCAAGTGTCAAGTGTTTCTGTTTCTGGGTTTAGGAGCTCACGACAGATCTGGCTAGCGATCAGCATCGAAGGTGTCCCAAATGTACCCATTCAAAACTGTCTTTTTTAAATGGATGGACTAACAATTAAATTCTAGGACCTGTCAATCAATAATTTTAATGAATCATAGTGTTATTTTGTTGCCATGCAGGCGGGATTTTAGCTACAGTCTCCTACAGAGGAGCTGTATGAACCTTATTTTTAAGGCTCGTGAGGGTTGTTGGAGTCTGAGGTTGCTAGTCTGCTGCAGGGCTCACTCACACATTTAATGGCTGCAACCTAACGCTCATGTCTTTGGACTGTGGGAGAAAACGAGACCCCAGAAAAATACACACATGCAATCACACTCCACACAGAGGGTCAAACCGAGAACCTTCTGAAATCAACATTAAGGAGTAAATTATGATCAACTGACCCACTGGATGCAGCATTGTGATGAGGAGAGGGTGTTGGATGCTGGCCTGAGGTATTTCAAAAGTGCAACAAAGGGAAATAAAATAAAACATACTGGAATAAATAAATACAAGTATGAGAAACATACATCAAATTGTACCTGAAATACAACAGGTAAAAATCCAAAAATGAGCAACAAACTGTTCATACACAAGAAACAAAAGAAAAAGGCTCAGGTACAAAGACAATTTGGCAAGGAATGCACAGCGGGGGTGACTTTCAATACACGGGAAAACACCTTACAGGTGAAATAGACAAGCAGTTTACTAAGCTAGGGAAGTAAAAGTTACTGCCCAGTGGGGGAAGAAAACTCACGTTTCCAGCTCTGCAAGCGTGGGATCAGCGGTGTTGCGCATGCGCGGTGCGGAGCGCGTCTCTACTCCTTTTGGGACCGCTGGTGGGGGCTGCTTGGGGAGCCTGACCGCCTGTGAGCGCTTTGAAACGGGGTGATTTCTCGGCAGCACCCGCCGCTCGTTGAGGACAGACAGAAACATCTCCGACAGCAGAAAAAGTGTCTTTTTTCACAGTGAAAGTCGCCAGGACATTTTGAAAAGTCTCCATATTTTATTTTTTCCTAAAGTCTCGTCGCCTCTGATCATCTTGCCCCCCCCCCACCGATTTCTAAAATGATACGCGTCAAAACGGTGTCGCTGGCGGGGTCACACGGTCCGCTGTCCGGACGGGGTCTCCGGTTCACCTTCAGCTCGGCGCCCAGGAGCCCGATCAACAGGTGCAGCGGCGCCGGTGGGGAGCGAGGTTTGGGGAACGGCTCCAGCTCCGGCTCCAGCTCCGTCTCCGGCTCCGGGGCCACCAAGATCTGCGTAAACTTTGACCAGACACAGGAGGCTTATAAAAGCAAAGACTCATTAGAGCTGCTCAGAAGTCTGGTGGTGTTTAAACTCTGCTCGTATGACTTCCTGGTGGACAGAAACAGAGAGGTAATGCAGGATTTAATCTGTTAAAGTGAACTGATGATAGGTTTGGTAATTCCTTCAGCATGTTTTACCCTCAGCCTCACTGTAGGAAAGGGGACACACTAGTGTGGTCTCACAGGTAAATAAAGTCATTACACAACAGCAATGAGCAACACATACAACTTATTTTGGGTTCTGTCTAAACTGGGAAACGCTCCAGTCCTCTGTTAATGCGGCTTCTTCCCACAACCCCTTCAACGTCCACCAGTAGGAGATGCCCCCCAGTTCTGTGCTGTTTTTCCGAAATATTTCAAGCTTTATTAGAGTTCAAGTAACACAAAGGGTTAACAGCCGATCGTCTGTTCCAACAGAACAGGGCAGAGACACAGGCTTTGTTTACCTCGCTTGTGACAAGAACTGACACGAGGTTCCTCAGGCTGTGGGCAGGCTCGAATTTCAACGTGTTCAACTGCTCACTGCTGGAACCAACACTCGTAGTTGGGTTTATGAATCGACTGACATTAGGGATGCACTCCCTGGAAGAGTGTGACACACAATTGTTATAGAATATACTGCACACTTTATAACACACTCTATAAAAACACATGTTTAGCTTCAAATAATGCATGTGGATTTAATTGAAAACCACTCTCTGACCTCATCCCCAGATAATGACTCTGGGTAAGAAGATACTGGGGCAGACAGGCTTCAACCAGTTGATGAAGATGACATTTTATGGCCAGTTTGTGGCCGGCGAGGACCACGTTGCCATCCGGCCGCTGATCCGGAAGAATCAGGCCTTTGGCGTGGGCTCCGTCCTGGACTACAGCGTGGAGGAAGACATCAACACTGAAGCTGACGAGTAAGAAACTTTTTCAAGGATTTGCCTCTTTAAACTTTCAACACCTCATATCAGTTCCATTAAAACTGGACAGATTGCATGTGTATAACGACTCCGTATCCTTCCACAGTAAACAGCGCAGCTGTTTGTGGTCGGCTCCGCAGAAAGAATGTTTCCATGATCACGAGGGCAGAACCGGACGGTCGCTTTTAGAACTATGAGCTGATGTAACTTGCATGACAGCACAAATGTCATGCAAGCGGTCTCTTGAGGCAGAGCTCCTCAAGGAGTAGATCTGTGCGTTGGAGAGTAATTAGGTCATCTGGTAGTCTGAAACAAGAGATGGCCTCGCACTCTGACGGCCACTTCGTTGAAGATAACAAGACAAGTGCACTTTTCAGAGTTACTGTGCCCCAAAACTCTGACCTTTAATTCATCTCACATAACATCCTGAGACTCATAAAGGTCACACAGGGACTAAATAAGGCCGGTCGGTATGAGTGTGAAGACTGTGGAGGAACAATGACGGTTAAAAGAAACATCTGCCTGTAGCTCGTGACAGGCACCACGTCCTCTGTTCATATTTGAATGTGTTGTAGTCAGATGCAGGCCCCTGACTGTGACCTTTTGACCCAGCTTTTATGATTTCTGTCCCAGCCCTGGTAACAATGTGGGATTTCTGAATATAGCCTAGAAAAGCCTAAAACTGTGGATGTTGCGATGTTTTTCGATGTAATTCTCCATCAGTATCAGGTGACGTTTCTAAAATATCTGTAGTTTGTTCAATATTATCTCAGTATATGTTCGTAAAATGTATGTGTAAGGACGCCAAGAAGCTCTTCTGATCCCCCTTAAAAGAAAGATCAACCAAACGGCGTCTCCCCGGCACATCCAGAGGAGCTGGATGAGGAGCTGGATGGGATGGCTTCTGGACGCCCCCCTGCTGAGGTTTTCCGGGCCTGTTTCCACTGGGAGGAGGCCCTGGGGAAGACCTAGGATACGCTGCAGGGTCTCTGTCTCTCCGCTGTCTGAATGGACAAAATGGACACTTTAATGTTTTATGGTCCTTATATTTAGCTTCCTGTGTATCTTTAATATGAGCCAAACCCACGAGGAATTAGCTCATTTATTATGCATTTGTCTTCCTGTTTTAGTGCATCGGCTGCACAGGAAGAGAGCGCAGGTAAACCACGTCGTGTCCTCGTTTGTGGGTCCAGCGCATGATGTAATTAACAGTAAAAACCTTGCAAATTTTCTTTCGATCCCAAGACAAGAACCTCGGACAGACAACGCACACGGCACACGGCGGGGGAGGGGCCGCGGCTCGCGGGCGCGTTGACAAGGAGGCCAAATGTGACCAACACATGGAGACCTTCATCAAATGCATCAAAGCATCTGGTGAGACTGTTAAACTGCCCCGGTGATGCTAACGTTGTCGCTCTGCATCAGCAGTAAAAGGTTTTATACTTCCGAGCAAACATTTCCTCCCCCTGTAGTCCCTTTTCAAACATCCTGTGATTTATTTTAAAATTCTGTTTGGTTTGTAGGCGGGAGCTCGTCGGAGGGGTTCTCTGCCATCAAAATGACCGCTCTAGCGGAACCGGAGTTTCTGGTAGGTGGGTGAGGAGGGGGGAAGATGAACACCCCTACAGGCAGCCGTTCACACCTTCATTCTCTCACACCGTTAGCTTCCTGGCTCCAGTTAGTGTTGAGTGGAATTTCGATTTAACACGTTCAAAAGCACCTGCTCGGTTATTTACTGCCGATCTCGTCTCCTTTTCTGACAAGCTGCAACCCCAGCAACCCCGTCAAGGCTCCACTTTTTATCTTTGAGTCAAAGGAAGACGGTTCAAAAGAAAATCGCAATGTTCTTTACAGCCACATTTCCGATGTAAAAGGCAGAAAATGCATCACCTCTTATTTTACAGCTGCGCTTCTCCGGCGTCCTTGTGAAGTGGCGACGCTTCTTCGCCTTCCTCGCCGCACAGCAGGGACAAGATGGCATGGAGGTCTCAGAGCAAAGCCTGGAGCTCAGGCAGACACAGGTGGACTTTAATTTCACTTATTTCTATAGTGGAGCAAAGATTTTACCTCTGACATACGCCGTAGCTTTTCAGGCTTTAACCACTGAGGCTGGTTGCTGCAATAACAGCGCAGCTGGATCTTTATGTGCTTCCCACACTAGGAAATCTTGGCCAAACTGGACGCAAAAGGGGATTTTTATGACTGGTTTAGTGGGAAGAAAGAAGACTTCTCAGGGTAAGTGAGAGCATTCTGGTAAAGAAAGACCCCGAAACAATCCTGTATTTAAACACACTAAAAACCATCACAAGCTACTCATTGATAATTATTGTGAAATTACACGCACCGCCAGCATCCAGAGGGTTTGCCGTAGCGGCTGTTTTGGTCAGAGCCTGATGATTTTCTTCCATCTCACAGAGCTCTCATAATACCACCAGCGTGCAAAAACAATTTGGAAGAGCATTTGTATTTTACACCCGCCAGCTGTGCGTTACACTTGACCCCCTATAGGAACCCCTATAAACACAGGATATTGTGATATCCTGACATGTAATTCACCCCTGAATGTGGAGTTTCAGTTGCATCACTGTATGTGGAGTCTTGTCCACCGCTATCAAAGCTCTGCTAATCATGTCTTCTATCTTCTGCGGCTACAGAACCATTGACATGCTTGACTGGAACAGCCTATTCGACGACAGAGCAAAGAATTACGACCTGTTGGTTGTGCCTAATGTGGAGGTTAGTGCTACTGAACCTATGACTACAAAGCAAAACACATGGTGATGGTGCATATGAAACAGAAAAAGATCCTTGTATTTGAATAAATACCCTTTATTGAAGACCAAAGACAGCAGGATAAGAGGCGCTGATAGTTAGCACGCTGTATGATAGCTAACATGATATTTGGCTCATTAGCATTGGAGCGCTCTCTTGGGTTATTTGTCCAGTTAGGTGAGATGGAACAAATGCTGAAAAACTTCACTGAGAAGGAGGAGATTCAGATGAAGAGGATCCTGCAGCGCCTGGACGTGCTGGCCAAGGTGAGGCCCATTAGTCTCACTAAACAGAGACTCTGAGCAGCGGTTTGCCTTGGCCGTGCATCATTCATGCTGAGCCGTTACGGCTTGTTTGATGTCATTACTATGTTACAGTGAGGCGTATGCACATGCTTTTATTTTGAAATTCCAGCATGCAGTTCAAAGCGGTGTTCGCTTGATGGTGGACGCAGAGCAGACCTACTTCCAACCAGCCATCAGCAGACTCACGCTGGAGATGCAGAGGATCTATAACAGGGAGAAGCCTGTTATCTTCAACACGTATCAGTGCTACCTCAAGGTACGAATCCACTCACAGCAAACACGATGTGACGTTGACGTCGCCCAACCTCAGCATAAAATATCATTATAACTCAGCTGATTTGAGGATGATAATACTGCAGCACAAAGAAGATTGAAACTAAATTAACTTTTGTTCTTTATGGTCCAATCCCAAGTTAAGTTTCACGATGCGCCCTGAAGCTTCGAACATGAAATCTGTTAGCCAAAAGTGTTGTAGATAAATGAGTATTTTGTGGGCCAAGACCTCAAGCTAATCATTCCAAACCTCTGTAGATCAGCTTCATCCAACAGAGCAATTCCCAAATAACTGATTGGATTCTATTCATCTCTCCAAAATCCAATCGGAGATAATGGAGGGAATTATATACACAGTAACACGAGAGCCTCTTCACATAGCCCCAAAAGCAGGAAGCACAGATGAAAAAGCCACTGCTCCCAAAAACACGGAAATAACCTTCTCAGGACATCAGTTGGGGCGTTGCATCATGCATGAAACATGCCGACAAGCCTGCCTCTGTTTGCATCAGTTCTGTCAAATGGAATGTGCCGAAATTCCGGAAAGGCCACTTGAAATATTTGGGCCATGTTAAGCATCACTGCCAAATCTGGAGCTTAATGGCTCCATTTCTTTCTGACATTTCACAGCCTTGGATTAAAGACCCACCTGAACTGACCTAAAACAGAAAACTGACAAGTTTTAAATGTCAGGATTTGGATTTAATAGGACAGACGTACGGATATTAAACTCAGATTTACTGGGCGTTGAGTTCTAATTTAAATGAGTTATAGAGGACGGTAAAATGAGAACGGCAATATCCTTCACTCAGCATTGTTTAAATATTTGTGTCAATCTGCAGGAGGCTTTCGACACCGTCAGCATGGACGTTGAACTGTCCCGACGCGAGGGATGGCACTTTGCTGCCAAACTGGTGCGGGGGGCTTACATGCATCAGGAGCGGGAGCGAGCCAAGGAGCTCGGCTACGAAGATCCCATTAACCCCGATTACGAGTCCACCAACAGAATGTACCACAGGTAAGAAAACATCGTGTTTTAGTTCATAAATAGCTCACACTCAGATTTCTAGTAAGACCCTTGCTGCTGCTGGAGCATTTCCCCTCCTACAGTAGAGCACCGTGCTTGATTGCAGGTTTGAGCTAATTTAAACGACAACTCGCGTTAGCAAGCCTCCGTCCTAACGGGTATCGGTTAGGCAGCTTCTCCGGGCTTTGTGTTGTTTTCTGAAATTCTCAGATTAAAACAAGCTCAAAGAAATTGGCCTGTGGAGATCAATATGTTCTGCACAAAATGAGCAGAGGCCACCCCAGGGCCATCAATTAGATTCCAAGGTAAACATAAACCCAGGGAGCTAACAAAGTGTGGCTGATGTGCTACAGCGCAGCGCGGGGTAAGATTTCAAAATACGCTGCTGGTGATAAAGTGCACGCACATTAACACAGCTGCACTCGCAGAATGCAAAAGTCTCACCTCAAAAGGTCGCCTTCACTGTCTTCCATGTTTACGGATGTGTTGCGATATATCTATATCTATATATACACGTGTGCTAATGAGTGCTACCTGTATTTAACAAGTCAAAAACATTTTAATTTGTTGCAGCATCACAGACATGTTTTTAAGTGTGTGACAGACAGTAGGAGGTGAAAGGGTGTTGTTGTTCTCGCACAGGTGCCTGGACCACATCCTGGAGGAGATAGCGACCAACAGGAAGGCTAATGTGATGGTGGCCTCCCATAATGAGGAGACCATTAAACACACTATAAATCGGTGAGGTCGATGCTGCTACTGAAGACAAGCTGAAAAAAAACACACAAACTGTGCAGCAGCCGTGTAAATCATGTGATTCCGTCTACGTCAGGATGAACGAGCTGGGCCTCTTACCTTCGGAGAGCAAGGTGTCCTTTGGTCAACTCTTGGGAATGTGTGATCAGATCAGCTTCCCGCTGGGTGAGAGAGGCACACACACACACACACACACACACACACACACAGCTCACTGACCGTACACCAATCTGTTCTCCCCTCTGGCCGGATGATTTGATATGTTAAAGCTGAGCAATAGCGTGGTTCTCAAGGGGTGGCCGTGTGCCCCTTGCATTTATTTTCACTTATGCATTTCTGCTCCTCTCTCTCTCTCTCTCTCTCTCTCTCTCTCTCTCTCTCACACACACACACACCCGTGCCATCTCCATCAAGTTCACCTGTCATTTGGCCTACCACGTTGTGACGGATGAACTGCGACACCTTGATATTGAAGTCGCCTTAACAAATCTGCAGGCCCTCCACACTTTGTCAGTCAGAGTGGTACCTTAGCAGCAGGCAGACCTGGCAATGGCAAATTTGACCTTAAGCAGTACTGATGCATGTGGCTGCGCCTCTTGTCTGCTCTGTGCATTTAAAAAAGCCAAAGCTTTTATTGTCTCGTAGAAAATCAATCACAGATTGAGGTCAGCCGCTGCGCTCCCAGATTAGACTTCATAAATGGTGGTGTTGGTCTTTGACATTGAAAGGTCGTTTTTATTTCCCTTTGAGCCAAGGTGGCAAACAACAGCACTTTTTAATGCAGATGTAGCAAACTGAGAGCATCTTTGCCAAGTCAGCTAACCAATAACATCAGTTTCCTTCATAAACACAATAATGCACATTCATGGCAAAAACACCATCTACGTTCACCCTTTTCTTCCGATTCATGCTACAAAGCCCTCTTTCTTCTTCAACCTAAGGTCAGGCAGGCCTCCCCGTCTACAAGTACGTCCCCTACGGGCCCATCAACGACGTTCTCCCCTACCTGTCTCGGAGAGCTCAGGAGAACCAAGGCTTCATGAAGGGGGCCCAGAAGGAGAGGGAGCTGCTGTGGGAGGAGCTAAAACGCCGGCTTTTATCGGGGGAGCTCTTCCACCGACCGGTGTGCTGAAATCAAAGAAGAAGTGACAAGAAACTCTGGCAGTGTGTCAAGTTCTTTTATTATCTCTGTCAGGACTGGATCTGCTGCTGCTACCTCTCTGATCTTTCAGAAGCAGATCGAAATGGTCAGATAGAGCATCAGTGCCGCTGTGCTCTAAATCCAGCCCTGCATCCAGGACTATCCCTCATCCTGACTTTGCATCATCTGCAGAGCTCCTGTATCTATCAAAGCAACATCTTTACTGCTCCAAAAGGACTTCCTAAAAGGCCAACGTGCCCTGGGTGGATGGATGTCTCTTTTTGAAATGCCCCTATTTATCTTGGAGAGGGATAACGATAATAAAAAAAAATAACAGGCTTTATTTAAATGGCAGCAAAGGGACTATCGATGCTCCACTCTTAAATATATGTTTGTATTTTTTTCTTGGACAGCCCCATTGTCCCCAGAGGAGGGGGTCTCTTTCTCCTATATTCTGATGGGCTTCATTGGAGGTTGTAACTCAGGGCCCCTTTTTATGAAACATGCAACTCTCAGTGCAGTCTTCCTGGTGCACGACAGGATATATCAAAATGTGCAATATATGGTGGTAATGTGCAATACTTCTACTGTCTGTTTCACTGCCCATATTTTGTGTTTATTTGCCATTGCATTAAAAGGAGAACTGGATATTCCTCAGTGTTGCTGTTCCAGTCCTGCTTTGATTCGTTTTTATTCTGCAAAACGCTCCTCTCTGCTATCGATAAGCCATTAGTATTTGAGTCAAAGAGGAGCCGAGCTCCGCGATAATTACGGCCCTGTCATCTTACGCGGGTATCCAGGGCTCCGCAGACCATCATTTAATTACCCATAATGGCACGCTCAGCACAGATCAGAGAAATTGGATGCATTAATCATTACTCCGCAGAAACTTTAGTGGCTGTTGAGTTTCACTGAGGCAGGGCCGTCACCGCTGCTGTGTTCTGTTGGTTTAATTAAGGATCAAGAGATGGGCTACGCACATTTGCCATCAGATCCCTGCCCATGGGAGTGCACGAGCAAAGTTAGTAGATGTGGGGAATCTTACCAAACACCCCCCCTTGATTTATACCCACATTGCACAGTTAAACACTCGTTAGAGCTCTTTTAGTTTATGTCATTTATGTCAGCTTTCTGTTTCGAGGTCCTTGTCCTCCGCATTGTATCATGTGATGAGTCTTTTGCTCGCTCCTCCTGGTTTGTTGGCCTTTTCTCTTTCTGTTTTGTAGCACAAAGCGCGCCTTTGCCTTCCAGTGTGTCCAGACAGTCGACAGTCCGTCCAGCGTGCGCGCCAGCCGATAAACTGGCAGGAGATCTCCCAGCCATCCGGGAGTATTGTTCATTTTTATTTGAATTTTCATTCATTTTTATCGTTCCGCAACAATCTGAGAGGATTTGCTTGGCCTGAGACAAGCAAACCGGAAGCGGGCCCAGCAGACCCTCAGTAACAGGATTCTAGTGGACGTCCAACAACAGAGGCAACACAGACCTTGTAAAAGTTGGATCTGTCATTCACACGTCACAGATATATTTTTATGAGTTGTTGAGTCACGGAGAGGCCGTAGCACCTATTAAACGTGTACCTGGCGATTTACTGCTGCTGTTGCATAAATACTCCCACAACTAAAAGCAATTTACCTTAAGAGAGAAAAAGGAGGCCTTCTCCAACTTGCAGTGTCACATTTTTCCTGACCCAGCAGCATAATTAGTGTTTACATGTAGCCAAAGATGAAGCAGAAGCATTTTCTTGCTCACTATGTTGCTCGAAATACTGCAGTCCTGAAGATGTTCAATATTTTATTCCCACATCCGAGGCGAAATCTGACCATTACTCAGATAAGTAGATGTGGAGCTTCTGAAACATTGACATTGTTAAAAGAAAACACTAATTCAACCGCGTACAAAAAGTCATAAAGTCTGAAACAAGCTCGTCTATAAACGTTGACTGAAAATTGTAAATCTTTATTTTTAATGCAAACTTCATTCTAGTTACCAGCAAAACACCACCAGTAAACAGGTGTTAGAAACCTGCAGGCAGGGCCCGATGAGACAACGGCTTATCTCTTTAACCCCGACCTGGACGGCAGGAAGTGGCGGAGTGCCGAATCAAGAGCAGGAGGGAACGCAGAGAGGGAAAGTTTGTGTTTTCCATCAGGCGCTCTTGAAAGTGTGGAGGATGGGAAATGCCTTTATTTCACACATCAAAGCATCACGTCGTGTCGCCTCCATCCGTGTCATTGCTGTGTTATCAAACACAAATCATCTGTGATTATCAGCCAAATCTCCCGAGTAGATGTGCATGGAGGACCGTTATCTCTGTTCACAGGTTAGTACGTGTGTGTGTGTGTGTGTGTGTGTGTATGTGTGTGGGGGGGGGGGGGGGGGGGGGCAAATAACATCACACATTTGTCATCTGGGGGTGATTGTGGTTGTTACTTTCCACATTTGGATGCAATTTCTGTAAACTCAACAGAAAAATATCACATTCTGCTTCTAAAGATTCTGGGAACCGGGGGTAAACCAGCGGTCTGAGAGCGGGGCGGTCTGTGGGGGTGTGTGGTGCTATCAGCTTCTCATGTTATGATGGAGCTTGGCCTCAGAGGGCCCCGTTGGTCAGGAGAAGTATTTTAAAAGTCTTTTCTGGACTTTATGAGCAGCTGATGAAGAGAAGCCAGTACAGGAGAAAAGCGATCCTTCTCTTTCTTATTCCCTCAGAACTCTAGTTGAAGTATTTTGGATCAGCTGGAGGCTTTTCAGAGAACTATTTGGACATTCTGACAAAAATGAATTACAGCAGTGTATCCAAGAAGTAAGTCCTGTGGATATTAGTCTCTGTGAATGGCCAGAGCAAGAAGCTTTTCTAAAATGTATAGACCTGCAGGAGTCACCTGGATCCCCAAAAAACAACAACAAAACAGACAATATGTTCATGTAGCAGTATGCATGTGCACAAAGTGACACTTAGTGTAGCCTACCTGCACACACTTCTCTTTCCACTGTGTTCTCTCATCAGTCTTGTGTGAGGGATAGATTGCAGAGACCCAGTCTTTTGATCATTAGTTCAGACTCATGGAGTGCAGGAGCAGTGAAGAATGGGAGCGCCGTCTCATGGCCACCTGTTCTTTTAATAAGAAATAGAACAATTTGCCATCACAGGATGAATTGGCTACCTAATGCCTGAGGTGGGAAACTGTGTGTGTGTGTGTGTGTGTGTGTGTGTGTGTGTGTGTGTGATGGGACAAACTCTAACACCTTTCTACAGAAAACCGAGATACTACAGCAGGCGAACCTGTCAGAGTCACAACCCACATGTGCAGAAAGTCGTCTTGTGTTTGATAAAGACAGATTTGAAAATTCGATCTGCATTATGAAGCTCAACGCTTGTCTTTCATTAAACCACGATGCACAGTCCTCAGCTTCACTTTGTTCAAATTGTCTTGGGTTAAATTAGCCCTCCTCATATGTTCCACTATGATGTATCATGTAAATAAACAGACCCAAATTACTGATGATGAACTCATGTTTGCATTATGTAATGGTGTCATTTTCACAGATGACATTATTTTTGATCCTGCTTACAGAGGTTAATGGATCAAATGACAGGAGAACTGTTTAAACTCTACCTGTGCTTTGATGTTAACAGGTTCTCCTTGAATATGCATAAAGCCATGTTTATGATATTGATTTTATGATATATTCATTCCCGTGGTTTTACGGTTCTGGACATGCCTCCTGCTCACTACTGAGTCTCTCTGTCCTCCTTTATGCTGACGATTCACAGGTTTACCTGTTTATTAGAGGTGTCTTCTGCTGGGATCTTGGAAGCAGCCAACAAAATAAACTAGGAGCAACATCAGGGTTGTCGCACATAACCGTCTTCATGCTGACACTTAATTAGAAACAGCAAAATACTCCAGTCAGATTTGTGGGTAAGACCCAGCAGGCGATCTGTGACGTTCAGCCTGACGACACTCTCCTGTTTCAGGGTTACAGATAGAAATCAGGCGACACATCCTTTTTGAATTGGCTGAATGATTTCTTTATTTCTCTCTGTAACTTTTTAGATTTGTTTCAGTTCCAAAGGATGGCTTAATGAATATGCATGTGGACTAACCTGTGCTTTCAACAACCTCATTCAGTTGTCTGAAGACAGTTCTGGTTTGCTATTGTGAGCAGGCTTTAGGATCAAGATTTAGGATGAAGAAATATGTAAAGAATATACAGTAGACACAAAGAATGAGGCTGGAGAAAAGGAAAGGAAAATTTGCTGAGGAGAAATTCACATCAGCACTATTAACCGTCTTTTTTCACCCTTCAAACAGGATATGAATAATTCCTTGTTTTATTTCCAAAGGATGAGTCAGAGAGCACCTGCCTATTCTTATACAAGCTAATGCTGAACGCGAGATGGCAGCCAGCAACAGAAATGATCCTCTGGATAAGAGGTCTTCCTCATTGATTTCCCACTCTAGGTCGGCGTGTGTAGGCTCCGGCTCTCTGAGATGTGGCAAAAAAGAATGTGTAAAGGAGAAGAAAATGGACATTTCATCCGTTCTCCTCCAGAATGTTTGGACACCCACATTTTCATTGAAGCTGCAATCACAATGACTATATGAGGAAACTGAACCCACATGCCGTCGCCTTGCCAAATGCAATATGAGCGCCTCTGGACGGAAGCCCGAGTGTGCCTGTCTCTGCGAATTTGTCCGTGTCCTTGCATGTGCTACATTGAGCACTGAGCTATTGAGTACCAAAATAATCATTCTACCTGCGAAGTGGGGACATTTCTACCAAATGGCATCATTTTGGCTGGCCCCCACAAAGACTGGTTTTAAGGTTGGGTTTAGAACAGGGGTTAGGGTAAGGTTGGCTAGTTCGTTGGGAGTTGGTCACTGCCTTATTTCCCCACAAAGATAGCAATATGAGGATGTGTGTATGTGTGGGGGCTGGCTCATCTAATGGCAAACACCAGGGGGCAGCAGGAGTCTTCCTGGCCCCTGCATGAACCTGAGCCAGCTGTGCCAATTTGATAGAGTGGAAGACACAGTTCCTCAGCATCATCCCCGGTCCTGAAAAGCCTCATTTAAAGGCTGCAGAAAAATTCATCCTGCTTCAAACTGACCTATTTTTGTAGACTGGTTGCTCAGTTTCACTGAAATGTTTTTTTTCTCATTTATTCATATATATTTTACCTAGTTAGATTTCCTCTGTGATGGAGAATTGTGGAATTAAAATCAAAGTGTCGGCAAGTCGATGCGATTGATCGGAACACTTGGAAATGTCAGCCGCAGTTTGAGACAATCGGCTTCTATTCCATTTATTTTTTCATTTAGATACCTAAAGAACACTTGACAACGGTAGGCACCCACACAAAGCCAACGTCCACGGACGGAGAGAATTATCCTTTCTGAAAGCTTCTTAGAAGACCAAACATGACACCATCTCTGGCCGAGAACACTCCATTTCCACAAGCATGCAATGTCGTAAACAGTAATCCCCTCCTTCATGTTTAGAGGATTAATATCTTTCCTCATAAGTGTTGCAGGAAGACTGCTCGCTCATCATGTTCACAAAGACACACACACAGACACACACACGATGACACGTGTGTGTAAATAACTGTTCAGTGCTGGCCGGAGCACATGTGTCCCGGCCTTGTTTGTGTGATGCCATGAACTGTGAATGGCAGATTGACTTGGTTCAGAGAGAAAGAGAGAGGGAGAGAAACAATTGGATCAAAGAGGAAGTGAGGGAGGGAGGATGCTCTCTCTTTCTCACTTGATAGATTTAACCCTTATTCAAAGGGGCAGATTTATGACACAACAGAGTCAGATTCACATTTCCTTTCTTTTATCCATGGACTTGCTGACATTCACAGTTACACACACACACACAAACACACACACACACACAGACACACACACACACACACAATGTAAATCATTCAGCTCTATATTCTCCACGCACGTTGCATCCTGATCCTTCCTTCCCTCCCTCCCTCTAACCTGCTCTTGCAGAGGTGGCTGCCCCTAACGAGCCTTTTGGCTTGAGGACTGCACTAGCGTGGTGCTTCGCTTCATGCAGTCCCCGCGTGGAGAGACATCGAAGACTTGAACCGTCTCTCTGTGAGTTCCTGCAAGATAATGGGATAAAGCTACTGCAAGAGGGAGGTGGTGGTGTATCTCTGGTAAGACCGTATGGGGACCACGACTTTGGGGCGATTATGTGTGCAGTTATGATTTGCCTGCTGCACTTTCCAGAGACTGATAAGGCCCAGGCAGCATGCTGGTGACTTCCTGGATGTGTGTTTGCAATATATCGTGGGTGGCATTGAGCGTGCGCTTATTAGCTTGTGTGTTTGTGCATGTTCCCAGGTGAGGATCACCTTAGCACTCATTATCACTCACAGTGAAGCTCATCATTAGCCTCAGCAGCCCTGCATGGCTCCTCTAACTCCCTCCAGTAAGTCTGCTGATACACGGGCAGCTCTGAGCCACACCGGAGGCTGCAGCAGGCAGTAAAGGGCACGTGTTGTATACAAGATGAGGTTAACCAACCGGGCCCCTCTGGTAAACATCCTTCCAAACATCCAAACCTGACACAAAAATATAATCCGAGGCCGAATTCCTTCCTTGTTGGTGTTTGGTGTTGTTGAAAGCTGCTCACAATCTGCTCGACTGATTTGAAAATCACCTCTCTCAAGCCGTCTGTTCACACAGACCCGTCGATCTGATCGTTCCACGAGAGAACGTGCGCATCAGACCTGTCGCTTTGCGATGCAGATGTCGCGCCAGCCTGTGTACAGATATATTAATAATGCTCATGTGAGCTCTGACAGCTGGGTGAGAACACCGCAGCAGTGCGATTCAAGAGACGTTCTGGGTGGTTCTGTTGCATTTCAGCAGGTGTTTCTGAGGTGACCCGGTGTTGCTGCACGCTCTCTATCTGCTCTGGTACCTGCATTCATTAGGATGTAGAAATAAAGGAATACTTAGTTTTGGACCTGCAGCGGCTCGGAGGCAGCGGGAAAGTCTCATGGAACCAAAACACGCCAAGGTTTCAAACGAAGCCGTCTGTCACAACCATTATAGAACCCCCCTTTTCCCTTTGTTTTTCTTTCTGCTATTTGTCAAAAAGTAATCTTGAAAAGCTGAAGGCTGCCATCAGGTCCCTGTGTTTGCCAGCTGAAATATGTTCTTTAAAAAGTACAAATGTATTATTATTCATGAGGGATAGCGAATCACATTTCACCTACATTTAAATGTTGAGGGTTGAGAATAATGATCCAAAACCAGTGTGAAGTTCTGATTATCTTGCCGGAAGCACAGAGAAATAACAAGGTCTAAAACAAAAAAATTGGCCTATACCACTACTAGTTCTTTTTATGTGTTTTCAGGATAGTTTAATGAGAACCCGGGCTGCTAAATATGGTGTTTTAAAAGGCTGGCAGACACACAATGGACTTTTTAGTTGCTTTAATGGGTCGGATCTGATGGATCCACTTCAGTCACTCATTCAGTAGCATCAGCAAAGAAACATGGACCCCAGTGGCCACGGTTTTGGAGCAGATCCTGATCTATTTTTAAAAGCAAATGACCAAAAGCAAAAAACCAAAACAAAAAACAGGCCTTTAAACACGGATTACCTCTGTTATCCGACACGGAAAAATAAAACCACCCGACAGAAAAGGACCCCGAGGGAAGAAAGAGCGCAGCGGCGCTTGTTGTTATTTCATTTTATTTGACAATGACATATAGAAACAATCTTAGCGGGAATGCGTTTAGGCCAGTTTCCCCCCGATTTTGTAGTTCTCCGTAACGGCCCACCTGTGCCGGGGGTTTGTCCAAACTCGGCGAGGGAAAAGTGGAGAGGCGTGGTCGAGACGCGTGAGATTATTCCCAAATATAAACAGAGGCTTTGGAAAACCCATCCAGCCACATCTGTTCCTGTCTGCGGGTCTGCCTCCCAGTCTTTCTTCAGGAATTATTCAGCGACACGCACGCTCGCATGGAAACTCATCTCCTTTTCTATCCCATCATCCTAATTCACGCTCCCTTTCTGTGGGTTTAATCGCTGGCGAGGATTGTGGGGCACGGAAGAATAATAATAAAAAACAACATACAGATATTGAAATAGCAGTCCCAGCCTCAGTCGGCTTTAATAGCGGTGCAAAGATAGATCACGCACACGTGCACGCACGCACGCACCTGCAGCTATAATCGCATCAGGGTAGCGCCATAACAGTGACTCAGCCCTCCTCTAAGGCAGCAGGTGTGTTCAGACATCATTCTTTTAGTTTTATTCCACTCCCCTTTCAACAGCATTTTTACAGTGCTGGGTGTATAATCACATTTTCAAAACTGAAAATATTTATACTTGTGTAAACTTGTGGCCAAATCCGGTACTGCAATCTCATTAAAGCAGTCGAGCTTGGAATAGACCCCCCAAGAGGAGAGGTTGCCAAGTCCTCCAAGCGAGGAGTCCAACACTGTGAGTTATCTGTTGATTATGTTTGTGATTCATGCATGATGGTGCGTGCCTACATTGGAAGGAAGTTACCTAAACTTAGCTGAATCTTAACCTCTCTAGGAGAAAATTAGCTTGGCATTGGTCTTCAAATTCTTCTCCCTTCTCAGCCTTTGCAGCAGAAGCTCAGTGGTAACTGGCACCTTGGCCGCTTGAGCGCGACTGACTTTGTGATTGGGAGATGAGGGCAGAGCAACAGGCCAAAACACAAAATATAAACAGCGACATCACAACGCTGCTGTTGAAATGAAAATATTTTGGCTGGACTAACTGCCAGTGATATTAGTATTGCTAATGATCATGATCCTTTAATGTCTGCTGACATGTCAGGGCCATTTGAGGGTTACTTTACATAAATTTCTTAAATGTAGCTCCTTTAAGTGCTGCTGTTCCACACAAAAAAATCAATAATTAAACTCCCGCTTGTCTCGTTTTTTGTTTCGAGTAGCCTTCTAAGAGTCCACTTTATCCTGACAAGAACATAACGGGCGTCCTCATTTGCCATCTCTCGTGACGACTTTGCTAATTAAAACCCAGCGTCCTTCCACACAGTTAAAGACATGATGCCCCCAAGCATTCACAGACTTTAACATTGGTGGAACATTAACAGCACTTTTAACCGAGTCGTGTCAAGCATGAATAAAAAAAGAAGGGGGGGGGAGTCCGAAAGATTTAAAAGGTCACGTATGGCCTTGAAGCAACTGAGACGAGGACAGGCTGAGACAAAGACAGGAAGGGATTAAGCGTCTGTCCTCAGGACACCAACAAATGCTCCGTCTCCCCTCACCTTCCTGTGGGAGACAGCCTGTAGGTGGAAGGTGGTCTGGCACTTAAGCTCTGGACCATCGTTTGTGTGAAGGGAGCATCAGGACTGCACGGATCTGGGTAGGAGGAAGAGGAGGAGGAGGAGGAGGAGGAAGAGGAGGAGGAGGAGGAGGATGGGGTGGTGGTGGGGGCGTGGGTGTGCGGACGGTTTGTGCGAGCGGCTGGGTGGGAGGGATTTCCACTGAGTCACAAAGCAGATGGTGCAGATTTGTGTGGGTGTTCTCAGCCTCGGCAAGGCGAGGTTTCTGCTGCAGCCATCCCCCCCCTCCCCCCCCCACACACACACACCACCGTCCATTGAGGATTCCGCTGCTATAGCCAGCAAGCAGCCCGAGGCTGAGCTGCAGAGGTCTGTGCTTGCACATCACCAGCGGTCCACGGTGGGGCCGCAAACCATGGCGAGATTTAAACTGTTGAAAGAGCAGGTTCTTCCATCTGCTGGATATCAAGCTGGAGGGGTGGGGCCACATAGGCCGGAGGTGTTGAGTGCTGAGTTGTGATGCTGCTGACCTGTCTTCTCATCTCCTGAAACACAACTACACACAGCAGCACACGCGCCGTCCCTCGACCGTCCATGAACGTGGATTTAACATCCTCAGCTTCCACGCTGGTCACAGGGAAAATGGGGGAAATCAATGAACGCGCGAATGGCTCCGGCAATCAATTATTTAATTTCTACCTGAATTACTCATTTTGGCAATTAGCCACAACACAGTCAGTCAATCACCGACATCGTTCCTTCTTCCATTCCAGGCGAGATGGGAGCGACGGATGCTGTGCGAGATGTCCTCGCCCGCCAGGGGCCCCAGGGCCCATATTCACCATGACTTCTAGGTTCTCCGATGTTCCTCTGTGGCCTCTTGACAGTCTTGTGGTTCCTGTTTTGTAAAATAAATGTTTTTCAGCCATTTAGAATCAGCTCTATATTTCAGTGCCGTACAAATGATTGCCGGTACAATTCTATTTTATTATTTAAATGAAATGCAGCCTCCAAAATACAAAGAAGCCCAAAGAGAGTGAAATACACAACACAAAGTCTGTGTGGATGAGGAAATCTAACACTATCACAGCGTCAGGCTGGGACTCGGATACAGAGAAAGATTAACGGTGAATGCCGACTTTATTTAACAGAACCAATAAGCCTCTCGACAGAGTGAGCAAATAAAGAGGGTCCAACACTTTAAACTAAATATCACTCCTGATGGGGGAAACGAGCAACAAGTGTATAGGATTACCCAAATCAAACACACCCACGAAGGAGGAAAAATAAAAGACTATTACACCATAAACCGAACGCACGCCAGACTGGAGGAGAAACAAGGTCATTAACTCTCACAGAGGCAAAAAGGAATCAAACAGCAGTGAGAGAGACTGGAGGACTTGGAAGAAAGGCTGGAGTGCCCAACAGGAGGACAGAGGGAGACGTGGACATGATATACCCAGGAGGACACCCTCCAGCAGAGGACAGAGGGAGACGTGGACACTATATACACATTAGGGCCCCTCCAGCAGAGGACAGAGGGAGACGTGGACATGATATACACAGGAGGACACCCTCCAGCAGAGGACAGAGGGAGACGTGGACATGATATACACAGGAGGACACCCTCCAGCAGAGGACAGAGGGAGACGTGGACACTATATACACATTAGGGCCCCTCCAGCAGAGGACAGAGGGAGACGTGGACACTATATACACATTAGGGCCCCTCCAGCAGAGGACAGAGGGAGACGTGGACACTATATACACATTAGGGCCCCTCCAGCAGAGGACAGAGGGAGACGTGGACATGATATACACAGGAGGACACCCTCCAGCAGAGGACAGAGGGAGACGTGGACATGATATACACATTAGGGCCCCTCCAGCAGAGGACAGAGGGAGACGTGGACATGATATACACAGGAGGACACCCTCCAGCAGAGGACAGATGGAGACGTAGACACTATATACACATGAGGGCAGCCAACAGGTGGAAACAGTCAAAGAATCTGGGGAGACAATCAGACAGGTGAAACACGAGGGACGAGCAAGGTTATGTTTCAAAATAAAACAGGAAGTCTCAGACCAAACCTGACCGCAGGTAGCTGCTCGACTGGTAGCTCACCGCCCCCCTGAGCCGCTCTTTAATGGCTTTGTTGTAAACTCTGGACAAATGTCTTAAACCACCAAAATGGCTCAAATAATATTTCAACGCTTAAATTTGACCTTAAAATCCCAAGAAAGGTTGCAGCTGTGGACACTTGTGTGTTTTGCCTTTGCAGGGAATAAAATAAAGCGAATTCCACAACATGAGATGATTTAGTGCACGCTTCCAATTAAAATGTTTCCACATCGGTTTGCATAATGGCCGAGTACAATCATGAAAGAGCCCCCCCCCCATTACAGCCACATTACAACATAATGAGTGTGCAGCTGTATTGCAGTTTATAACCATCTAATATGCATTGTTGTGAGTCAGATTACACAACACGCAATCTTCTCCTGCTCCTGTGAAAGCGTTGCCCTGTGGTCATTCCTCACCTTTGATCATTTTCATCATTATCTCACAATTACAAGGCGCCTCCCTGTGTTTATTTCCCGGGTTCCCACTCTCTTTTTTCCCTCCTTTGTAATTCATCATTCTCCCCATGGATCCCTCAACATACGTCCTCGCTCTCCCCTGACCTTTCCTTTCTCTGCATTTGGCTCGGAGGAATTCCTAAAGCCTAATTAGACTCGCTGCGGAGGGACCGAGAGAATCTGTCGAGCCAGGAACTCTGGCAAAGGTCTGCAAGAACTTTGCTACTCTTGAATAACACGAGCTGATAATAAATCTGATGTCCACACACAGAGCTTGGCCATTTTCATTTAATTTTCATTTAAATCCGAGCTCTAATTTAGTCAGATGCTGCTGTTCACCAGCTGGATTACTCAAGTGTTATCGAGTGTGTGTGTGTGTGTCCTCACATTTACTACATTCTGAGGACCAAAACCCTGAAAGTGGGCCGTGTTTGCGAAATGGGTCCATTTTGCCAGGTCCCACAACTTCAATGAACTATTCAAGCATGATTTCAGGTTGAAGTCAGAGATTTGGGTTAGCTAGGAGCTGGGTAATGTATCATGCACTCACTAATAGAAATGCGAGGATTTGTGTGTGTGTGTGTGTGTGGGATTAAAGCGACTTCCTGGGTGAAGGGAACACAGGTGTCAGTTGTAAATCTCTCATGGATCTTCCAGGGGAACCGCATGCACACGCACTTTAGCACAGGACCTGTTAGCCGATTCACGCGTGAATTAGTGAAGAGGCTTCCAAAAGTGTGATGCTAATGCGGCGCACCGCCGAACACGGTGGACGAGGCCCCTGCTGGAGCCGTTAAATATATAATAAATGCAGCGTGTGCTTCAGCGTGACCTGCAGTAGGCCCATCATCCCAGAATAGATACGATTCTCCTCTGGAAGCTTTGGTGTGCATCGGTTTTTCCTTGCATGCACACGCACACTTGTGCGCGTGCGCACGCACACACATATACACACGGACATATTCTTCCTGTGTGTTGCCATTGCTGATGCGGTCATAAAAAAGCAAACTTAGGTTTCGAAAGTGTGCCGCAAAATGATTTAAAGCCAAAGTTGGGGGCTTCTCGATTAAACTAGAGACATTTTCCGCCTTTATTTCAGCTCCCACATGAATCTAAGGCGCCCCCTGGCAAATTCACTCATTTATCTACAGAATTCATAAGATATGTAGCCTTTCTATCATTTTTTATTGTCAGCTGTGGAGAAGTGACAGACTCTGGTGGCTGCAGCGTCTCTCTGTATTCCACATCCCCTTTAAAGCTACACTAAAATACTTTTGACAGCATGGAGCTATTTTTGTTTTGATTCACGGAAGAAAGGATTATTGCGCAATTAAACAAATGACAGTGCTCGGGGGTACTAATCTGATGCAGAGGGTGCAGGAGCAGATGAGCGCTGGGTTACTGTACTCACGTTATATTTGCCGGTAGAAAATATGGGATCTGCTGCAATATTTATGAAATAAGATATAAGTGCTGCACTGTATATTTATGTTTTCGTGTCATGCTTGTACAAGCTGGCAATATTAATGCATCATGGAATAGCCCAACATAAAGCCTGCTGGAAAAGTAAGTGGAGCAGATCTTCGGGCTCATGCTTGGTTTCATCTATCAAAACTATGCAGGAGTCTATTTAGCAGTTTAACGTTAGCATATTGAAAGATGGAGAATTTGTCTGCACCTACACACCTGACTTTTCTTTGTGCAGGTGCTAATCTATAATTAGATTGATAAACACATTGGCCCAAATGGACTGATATTGCCATTCCCGTTCATTATGAAGTAGCGGGTGCAAGCTTATCAAAATCCCTGCCTATGAGAGATATAACGTCACGCTGCATTTAGAGACAATAAACAACAAGCTAGATTGTGTTTATCCAGGTTCCTATCATCTTTGTCAATAAGAGCAGGTGGCAGTGGCTCGGCTTCTGGTGAGCTTTCATTCCGTGCGTAGCTCGAAGCCACGTTAGCTCTTTGCACTTGTGCAGCCACGGCGGCGATGTGACACGCTAACCTTTTTAATGTGCAGATAATGCACATATGTAGCACCATCCCGCGTGTGCGTGCCCGGGAACGCTGTGGAACACCTCGATGCTAACAGAGCGTAGAGAATGGACAGCTTGTCAGAGATGAGAGATGAAGATGCAGAGGGTCCATCTGTCGTGAACATAAGTCGGAATTTTTAATTTGTCAGGCTCAATGCAAATTTAGATTCTCCACTAGGTCCTTTTTTTTTTGTTTGGCACCGTCAGCCTCATTAATTACATCGGCAGAATCCTGCTAGACACACGTGTGCGACTGAGACATGGAGTCAGGGATGGTTTTTTCTGTCTCTGTTCATCATTAATATTCATGTCCTGCTTCTCAAGCACATCACATCCCAGCGTTGGATGGCAACATTGCTGAAAAAAACAATGCCTGCAACAAAATCCTCCTCAGTGACCCAACTCTTAGATGTTTGAGCATCTTGCTACCTGTTTACCCACAGATATGTGATGAGAAAAGTGAAGATTAATGCCTCTTGTATTAGTCGGCACAGCCAGATTGTTCCTGCTAGCTCCTAAGCAGACAGAGGTTAGTGCAATTTAACCCTTGCTCATTCTTTTCTCCTCTCGAGAGCAAATCCACTGTCAGCGAGACTGATTATGCTTAGAAAGTGGCATAAATCATACTTTGTCAATTGTTGAGCCAATTCATTATGTTTTTCACCCCACTTGGCTTAGCTGTTATGTTGATAAAACACCAACAAGTGCGGCGCACAGTGCGTCTGTTCACCCTCAGCTCTGTGCAGGTACCAATTTTGCTGCCTGATGGTCTCGAATTTAATACTTTATATGTGCATTTTGTTCAGGAAATCACACTTGTTTACCTTAGCTCATTTCCTGCACTGTTTTCGGTCAATAAATTATGGTTTTCACATGTGCGTCAAAGACAGTGTCACCACACGCCTCTGCCCTCCCGAGAGGACCAGTGGGAACAGGGAGACTCAACACTGGGCCAATTAAGCTGATGGGAGGCCCGTGCTAGCTTGAACACGTGTCTACAACCTCATTATGTGAACTATCTCACGTCCTGATGAGAGCCCAGCTCCTTAATTTGGCTCTGCATTGGGGGAAAAAACCCTATCCTCGGCGGTGGACAGGTAAAGTGGGCTGACAAGCCAAGGCTGTTGGTTGCAGGTCAGGATGATGCCGCAGGTGCTAATGTTCTGTGGAGATGCTTCCTCAGCTAATTAAAGGTGTGAGCAAGGCAATATGGCATAAATACATCGCATTATCCTCTTTGCTGGGCTGAAGCTGGTTTCCAGTGACAGTGTTGTGGATGAGGACGCTCTCTGTGGCACATCCTGCACAAATGGCATCGCGTCTTCTCTTCTTGTGTGATAAAGCGGCTTAAAAGCCAGCATTTGTGCTGTAACGAGCCCTGCTCCACTCTCTACTGTATGTCAGTCACGGCTGTGGACGCGGACGGGACAGAAGTGGGGAACACAGCAGCCCTCTGGATGTTTGCGGTCCCCCTGGATGGCGTGCGAGGACTTGGAGCTGTCACGACTGGATTCCAGCACACTTTAATGAAAATAAATGAGTATGACCACTGCGCTCTGTAACGTGCCTCGACAGTTTTATCAGACTGTAATCCCTTCCAGACTTGCGTCTTTATTCAAACTAAATGTGGAGAGAAGCATTATCTCCCACGACTCTTCTGCGTTAATGCGTTTGCTGCGTCTCAGGGGAGACACATCTAATCTGTGACGAGGATCTTTTTGCTCACAGCCACATATATTTTCATGCACTTTGCTACCTGGGAAAGTGAAGAATAGCTGCTTTTCGCTTCAATGTGAGACCAATTTCTGCATAATTAAGATTTGTTTAGTATGCATGCGAAAAAACATGGTATGCATTTATCAAAAAAAAGCAAAGCGACAGCCCAACCTTCACAGATTTAGAAGTCTGTTGATATAAACTGCGTCTGAATGTAAGAAGGAATTTACTTCCCGAGGTGTTACATTTATGTCTGTGCTGTAATTTATGTCAGACACCTGCAATAAGGGGTGTTTGGGGGGGAAAATTGGGCATAAAAATGATAGCGTCATCAATCACTTCTGGAAAAATGGCGCCGGTATCATTTTCTCGTGTTCGCCGCCAGCAATGTCAAAACAGATTTGGTAAGTTTTATTTTAAATACCCGTAATAAATGGACGGCGTGGGGGCGACGATAAATGGAGCAAGATCATTTCCAGAGAATTGAACTGTGGTTCTGTCGACACTGAGGGCAAAACACAGGTTCCATGTGTATCCCTCTCCAGCTCGTGAGGTTAAATAGTTCCATGTTGTGTGGATGGATTCCAGACGCAGGCAGAGCACGGCGCTTACATTTGCACCTGCTGCATATAGGGCCACGTACACCGGCAGTGAAACAGGCAGGAAACGCCGTGCACAACATGTGCTCACAAAATCGGTCAGAAACTCAGCTCACGTGCGCGCAAGCGAAAAATCTAAAAAGGTAAAATTGTAAAAGTGAACGTGAGAGAATCAGCGCTGGTGTGAACAGAACACAATGGGGAGAAACCATCTTCGTGAATCTCCTCATTAAGAACTTCTTATTAATGCGCATCGCATGGAGATGGAATTTTCCTTGCGGCAAAGAGCCCATAAATGGGAACGTGCACGACCTGCAGGAAAAAAAAACCCAACAGAAAATCAATTCAGTTCAACCTCTTTGTTTTCAGGTAAATGTTCGACATTATTAAAGTGCCCAAGGATGAGACTGCAGCGGGGTTATTTTTAGCGCTCTGATAGGCGAACGTAAAGAGACGTCGTTGTTGCCACATATTACTCTGTTGTGTTGCTTCACGGCGCCTGGAATGTGAGCACAGAACAGATGATATAAATTTCAGCCGTGAATGTTTATAATACACCAGCTGAGCAGCCACGACCAGCCGGCCGTGGTTCAAGCACTCGGAGCATCGGCCATCCGTCGTCGTTGCGGCGCCAAAATGAATCTCCATCAATAACAATTAGCCGGTGGCGACCACGCTTGTCCCTTCCCTCCTCTCTCTGTGGCTGTGTGCTCACAGAGGGTTGTTAGTTTTACACCAGCGCAGGATACAGGATAATTACTTCTCTGGACGAGGAAGTTCAGGGGAAGCCTGCCTGGGAGACGGGTTTATGTAGAGACCACATCTGGAAGCAACATGATAGCAGCTCATTAGCTGTAGCCGCGGCTCCCTTTGCCCTCCGTGCTGCATAAAAGGAGCACCTTTATTTCCCAGCGTGTTTTAGTCAGACTGGCTCTCCAAGGTTCCCGTCCCAGAGACAGCACAAGCGTTTCCTGCCCCTCTTTTGTCAAAATTAAAGCTCACCTCAGTTCCACTCTGAGTGACAAAAGCGATCCCCGCAAGTAGTGGCGGGTAGCCAGGCAGACGCCTGCCCCCGTGCGCGCTCCACTCATTGCCCGCCATCAGTCGTGCAGGCGAAGCGTCCTGTCACGGTGTGGGAGTCGCAAATAATGTGCTTAGAAGCTGAGTCCACTGGGTGTGATTGTCAAGGTAAATGAAGAGGAGAAAATAAGTTTCTCCCCACCCACTGAGCCCGTTATAAACCACCAAGCTTGGATCCGGAAAGCTCCCGCACGGGCGCTGAACCTCGCAAACGTTATTTTGGCTGGGAAACATTTGTTCCAAAAAAAGGCAATTTCAGAGGCCTCGGCCTCGTCAGAGCGTTTCAGGCGTCGGAACGCCAACGTTCCCATTTCCCGTTTAGCTGCGACTGTGGCGCAGGACTGGCTCTTTTCCCACCCTCTTATGTTTGCACAAATCACATTTATGTCACGCTAGGTTACGTATGCGCGTGTTATCTACGGTTGGGCTGCGGGAGGAACTGATTTCCACTCAGCGCTGGAACTAAAAGCGTTTGAGAAAATATAAAATAGATTACATTAATGTCGGGCAGAATGGATATTGAATGACTCCTGTGGTCCGCCACAAGGACATGGATGAAAAAGGCAGTGGAGAAGTGAGTCTAATGGAGCCTGTGAGAAGAAGCATAAATAAATAAAGACAGGAACTGCCTGAATAACCCCCTCCCCCCAGCTGATCATTCCAAAGATCAGCCATGGATTATCAGCTATTCCCTCCACGCGATCTCGGCCCTATCTACCATCAAGCACGGGTGTGATTCCTGATATGGACCCCTTCTGTCAACTCAGAGGCCAGAGGTCCCTCGAGAGAGAGGGCGCCTCCTCTAATTCCTCTAAACAAATAGCGGGTTAGCCGGGGGAGCGCTGCCATGGCAGAAAACCAACAGCACGCAGCTGCCCGGCCGGACGCAGCCGATCTGCCTCCAAGTCATGCTCGGGAGAGGGACCAGAGTGGGAGGAAGTCAGAGAGAGGTGGGGGGAGAAGGGGGGGTGGGGGGGGGGGTCGGAGGGGAGAATGCAGAAGAAGAGAGCCTGAAGGACACAGAGGAGCTGCTGAACGGTGGGAACGTGCACGCGCAAGAGGCAGATTCATACGCGAAATCTTTTCCCGCTCCCTCTGGATGCAGACGGTGAAAGAGACGTCGCCACAGACGATCGACCACCGCCTCGTTTAATGGTTTTAGAGGAAAGCGTGACAAACGATCAAAGCGTTCGGACGGATAGCAGGGTGGAGGAAGAGTTAAAGGTGCGGTTCCAGGTAAAGAGCAGCTGCAACTCGGTTTACTTCGGGAAGTCCTGAACTTGTGCTGCGGCCTGGAAAACCTTCACCCACACAACTGTAATTAATGAGTCAGTTTTCTTTCTTTTTTTCAACTTCCCAAAACCTCCCGTGAATCCAAAAAAAACAAAAAAAAATCCAATTAGTTCTTCAGAGCAGCTTTAACAATGGGCACGCTTCCGTGTCACCAGAAGGTAACCAGTGCTCGCTATACAGCAAATCCATACCACAATGGGGTGTCAAGTCCATTACATGTGTGTCACCCTGACAACAAGGACACTCCTCTTCCTCTTCCTCCTCGCAGCCATTGGTCGTTGGACTACAGCTTTATCATTACTGGAACAGATGGAGCCCAGATCTCCTCGTATCTTGCTGGGTAGTATGCCAGGCTCGCCATAATAGTTTTAATTAACCCAGATCTCTGTAGGGTGAGTTTCTCCTAATCCTTGTTGTGCTCACCACTGGCCGCCACCCACCCGCTTTGGTGTTACGCAACCGTGGGGGGTACATGGCACGTGCTTGAGGAAATGGCGGCTGCCGCGGTGTCGTTGTTTTAGGAGGAACTTCTAGGAGCTCTGCCTTATGCAACCGGGGCTTTTTTTTTTTCTGGATAGCTGTCACACTCGGACATATTCCCCCGCGAAGCTAATTTGATTAGATGGAGGAAAAGACTAATGACGCGTGTAAAATCCGATCATGTTTTTGCCACTCTGCACTTGACCGCGACCCCCCCCACCCACCACCACCACCGCCACACCCCCCCACCTCAGATCTTTTGGCTTTGAAATTCATGAGGCTCCACATCTTCTGACACCAACAGCTTCATTGCTTCTTCTACACCGTCTATCTGCCTCCCTCATCAGCGCCAAAGGTGGCCCTGCTGCATCTGTGTGAAGCTATTTTTAGCATTCAAGCTTGAAAAAAGACATTTTCAGAAGCGTAGCTTTAGCATGGCTTGACATCATAAGAAAAACAAACAAAGAGATAAGGTGTAAGAGGCATTAGGTGTGATTAATGTGCTACTTAGAAAAATTATAAAAATAAAGTAATTATCAGTGGCAGGCACCAAAAGACCTCTACACGTCACACATGACGGTACTGAGTCACACGCCTGCTGGCAGCTAACATGTTTAACCTGTTTTGTATATCGCCGTTGATCTCTCAGGTGCTACTTTCGTTCTCAGGTTGGGTGTAAGTGATGGTTCTGGAGTCAGGGAAAACTGGATTGGAGGAACATGGCAGCGGCGGCTCATTCTGCTGGTGGAAAAAGGGGCAGGTGGTGCCACTTCAGTAGCGGCTCAGGTGGCAACATTAGTTCGGATCAGTGCAGCCGTACCGGGAACAAATACACCAGCATGTATACAGGATTTTCTTTGGGTTTTCCTACATAAGCACCATTTATTTCTACTGGATCTTTAGCTTAATTGGGTACGAGGGTCTGTGCTACAGCAGAGCTCATCGCTGTTTGTCAATCTCTGTTTGACACGGTCTCTTTTTTCCTCTTGGCTGTAGTGTGAACACGTGAAACACTTTTTTTTTTCATCTCTTCTTCTGTCTGTTCACGTGCACGCCGTTCAGAAAAAGTTGTAAATTGATGTGACATTGCCTCCTCTATGCTGTCAGAATAATTCGCAGTTGTCGTGCCAGTTTTAGACTCGTTAATAATCTCTCGCAAAGAAAAAAAAATGGCAGGAAAGATTTTTTGACGTGCTTCTGACACCCCGTGCAAAAGTTTACACATGGTGATCTGATGCGATTTGCAGAAATGTTTCTCGTGTCAACAGGGTGCCTGAACGTGTGTGATTAAGGATGCACGCCCTGGGTCTTGGTTTTTGGAAGCAGCCAGACTGCTGACCTGATAGACTTTGGGAAATTTCTCTGTACACTATCATGAGTTCTACAGCACAAATCCTCCTGTTTTCACATTTAATTTCCCAGCCATTCAACAGGAAAGCCTGAATTCTGTGGTTTTGGACAGGATAAAACAGCAATGGGGGGGAATCGGGGGGGAATCATCTTTTCATCAGATCGTCTCTGAAGAAAAGCTGTTATTGTGGCTTGTTGCTCAGTAATTTTTAGGTGTGCTCGCAAAATTGCAAAGAAGAAAGACAGCAGCCATCCCGTTGCTCGTTGTCAGGTCAGTAAAAATGTCACGACCGACCAATATTTCACACGTTTCTGAAGGCAGCGGAGAAGTTAAGAGGAGACAGAAAATGGTTTGTTGAAAACTGCTGCAAAAGAGCATGCAAACATACTAGGTTTTAGCAAAGTTGCACCAAAACATAACACGTCTCTGAAACAATAATTGGCCACTAATGCAGAGCAGCAGCGGGAGGGAGGATGATGCTTCAGGCCCTTTTGAAGTCAAAGGACCAGAGAAAGCTGCAGTCATTGAACCAAACACAAACCTGACAGCTAAATCGAAGAATGACCCGAAAATGCAGCAGCTAGGCTACAACAGAGTGTTGCACACCACATCTGTACCTCCACCTCTGTGTTCAGTGTGTGAGTAAATGACTGACAGGCACAACAGCAGAACTTTAGAACTAGAAAAACTTTCTGGAAACGGTCTTTCTCACATGCCAGGCGCTGGAAACAGGGTGCTATCAAGGCGTGAACACGGGTGCTCACAGCTGAGTCCTCCCACGTGGCAGCGCGAGCATGTGCTCACTGCAGCCCTTCATGCTGATGCTTGAAGTGCTGGGAAAATCGTTCCTTTGACGTGCGGCCACGACTGGCACCGAGCAAGCTGTCAGTTTATACCAGGAATGTTTTAATTTCACGCTTTAGACACCGATACAATATTATATTTTCCATTCATTATCTGGTTTGAGTTCATTCGAGGTCTTATGACTAATTAAAAAAAAAAACCTTAGTTAATAAAAAGAAAAAAAAGCTGTAAAGAATTTTTTTATGAGTTCACGGCTAAAACGTTCTGGCATTTCAAATAAAAACAGATTGACTAACACTCTGCCATAATGTGGATTAACAGTCAGACTGGAAAACGGACGTTGAAGCAGCTTCCCCTGTGAAATACAGACAGACCGAAGCTTCTAAGCATGTTTTTCCTGTATCGCATCCCGGCTTTCCCCCAAAGAGGTGATTATTTCCCAGGACACTGTAGAGCTACGACATCATCAATCACGCCGTCCCTCTAGTTTGACACGATTTGTCATTTATAGGCGTGCTAATTTAAGGCTCCCCAATGTGATGATTATAGATGGAGTTTTTCTGGGGCCCTGAGCTTTGTGAAGACACAGATGAGATGAGATGGCATTTATTAAGAGGTCTAAATGCCATCTACAAAACCCAAGTTAATTGAAATATGGGAAGCGTGATTTATGAGCAGCAAAGTTACGTACACATGGCCCAGTTAACGGCTGCATACAGCAGCTGTTTAGCATGATGAGTCTTCTTCCTGGGGCATCAAGTTGGGTGGGGGGGAGGGCAGACTGTTAAAGTAAACCGCACAGCAAATGCTTGGGATGAGGAATTGAAACCAGTTTTGTCCAAATGTTGGTCAGGAATAGGTGAACAAAGGTGGGAATGGGAGCTTTATTTTTAGAGCCACTTTGTGACCGTGGCTGAGGATTTACCAGCAGACATCCTGAGACAGGAAGATCGGTGGACTCATCCTGATTCCTGCAGTCGGAACGTGTCAGAACCTTCAAGACTGTACTCAAAATAAGCCACCGGGGAGAGATTGTACGTGTGAATGATTACTGTTTATAACAAGCAGGTGGCAAGACTGTGGGTGTTGTTAAATGGGTTTGGAACCCTGTAGCGATCTTTTGATGACATCAGCATGATTAAAAAGTCTAGACACACTTGTTATTATCAATTTTGTTAACTTCTCTGATGAGTTGATGATAGCATGAGCAGCAGAATGGAGGTGTTAAGCAGTGGGCTGAGGGGGCGTGGTCTATAGACCAGGCTCCACCCCTCCCATGCTCACCTGGTCCCGACATCCTCTTCAACCCTCCCTACCTCATTTTCCGATCGACCTGCATTTTTTTTAAACAACTTTTTCCTCCACCCTTGGCCAAATTTAAGGCCTGACTGTAAACCAATGTGTCCAATTTGACTAAATATGTGAAAGGAATAAATAATTTCATCCTATCTGTTAATTTTAGATAGATAGATAGAGATAGCGCTCATGTTTTAAGGCTACATCTTCTATGCTGCTGTTCCATTTTGGCATGTTTATATTGATAAGTCTTCAGCAGAGAGAGCGCTACGCGGTGAACAGGCTCTGCATCAGGCAGTTGGGGAGATGACATTTACAACTGCACTTTGATCCTGTCTCTTACCCAACCGATGTTATTTACCGGCCGGAGATGGAAATGGCCCATCGGCAGGTTCCGTAAAGACAACGCAGGAATGCTTCCACATCCATATTTTCAGTGGCAAACAAAACAACCATGGAAAATTATCCACTCTGCGATTAAAGTAAAAAAAAAAAAAAAGCAGCTAATGAGTTAAAGAGGTAGAGAAAGGAGGAAGAATACTCTTGATGGGTGTAACAAGATACAAAGAGGTTGATAATCCATTTCTAACAAGATGAGTGATCGTGGCCTTTTGTTAGCACGGAGATGTGGCACAATCAATGGCGGTGATTTAGCCTCCGTGGTGCTCCGGGCCCCCTCTCAGTAGCAGAGGTCTGGATCTTCATTTATCAGGCACGTCTCGCACAAGATGATGCCTCCTGCCTGCAGTGCAGCTGATCAGGAGGAGCGGAGGAGGGACGGCGAGGACTTGGGGGGCTGGAGGAGGTGGACTGAAATGAAAAAGCAGAGAGGACAGGGCAAACACGAGCAGCGGAGATTCCAAGCAAGGTGAGGGCTCTATTTTTGTCTATTTTACCTGCCCTGCTGTCAGGTAAATGCCAACAGGCTGTTTTACAGATGAGACTATAGCTGTTGGCATTTTCAATGCACCTCCTACACTTCATCCTCCTCTTCTTGATTACTCATTCTTTACACAGTCTCACCCAGAGAACTGAGCAGAACCTTGTCTGGTGGAGTCCAGGTTATATTAAACAATGAAAAACAGAGGTCGTGCCTGCAGACTCACGCTCTTCATGGGGTTGACACCATAATACTATCGCCTTTTATAAAGGAAACCGGCAAAAATCAGTAGAGACCAGTTGGCTACTCAGCCTGATGTTTCCCATCTGGCAGGGTCAGACTCTGGGTTTCTGTCGAACACCTACTGACAATCTTGATTGAAGCAGACGCCGTATAAATAAAGCCGAAATGAATTCAATCACCTTCTTTATATTATTCTATTCTACACCAAGCAGGGATTTGGATGCACTTTGTTTGAGGGATGTTTGCCCCCCTTCTCCGACTTTGACTCAGTAATAGCAGCACTGTAGTCACTTTATCTGTTATCATTTATATTTCTTGCCTTTGTGCTGTGTAGGTTTTACCCTGAAGCTTTCAAAAAGAAATTCTGCATGTCTCGCTAAAACGAGTCACTCCATGGCAATTTCCTCTGAAGGCCACGCAGCTCATGAAAAATAGATTTTGAAAGCCTTGAATTTCTTCTTCTTCTTCTTTTTTTTACTGCACCGCTAAACCTCTGTCTTCCGCAGAATAGCAGAAATAACAATAGCTGTGTTACTGCAACAGGAAATGCCCGACACAATTCCTCCTCAGCCTCCGGTAATACGAATGATTTTCCAGGGAGATTACCGTGAACAGTGAGCACACACATTACCAGCGCATCCTGGAATTTATAAAAGAAAAAAAAAAAAACCCCTGCACCGCTTAATTCTGCAATATTCTTTCTGCTGTTTATTGT